>NC_090935.1:3067115-3373076 GCF_040938575.1 Ambystoma mexicanum
GATTATTAACTTGCAGAGGGGCTGGACATTACTACTGAAATTGTATAAATGTACGAATGTCCAGATGTCCAGTACCTCTCACTTCTCACACCGAAGGGCTGGTATTCACTGTGATGTACTGAGGGCCAGATAGCTATCTGATTTGTTTCTATGTAATTGCGCAGTATTAAAAGATCTGTGAATCTTTATATGCCTGTGTTTGGTGTATTTCCTTTTTGGTACTCAGCCTCGATATTTCCACTTGCTTTTACAGCGGCGGTGGAAAGCATGCCTACACTGGTTCTGATCTCTGGTAATCTTGGATACAGGTGAACACCACCTCTGTGCCATGCGATGGTGGAAAGCACGCCTATACTGGTTCTGATCTCTGGTAATCTTGGATACAGGTGAACACCACCTCTGTGCCATGCGGTGGTGGAAAGCATGCCTATACTGGTTCTGATCTCTGGTAATCTTGGATACAGGTAAACACCACCTCTATGCCATGCTGTGGTGGAAAGCATGCCTACACTGGTTCTATCTCTGGTAGACTTGGATACAGGTGAACACCACCTCTGTGCCATGCGGTGGTGGAAAGCATGCCTAAACTGGTTCTGATCTCTGGTAATCTTGGATACAGGTGAACACCACCTCTACGCCATGCTGTGGTGGAAAGCATGCCTACACTGGTTCTAATCTCTGGTAGTCTTGGATACAGGTGAACACCACCTCTGTGCCATGCGGTGGTGGAAAGCATGCCTATACTGGTTCTGATCTCTGGTAATCTTGGATACAGGGGAACACCACCTCTACGCCATGCTGTGGTGGAAAGCATGCCTACACTGGTTCTAATCTCTGGTAGTCTTGGATACAGGTGAACACCACCTCTGTGCCATGCGGTGGTGGAAAGCATGCCTACACTGGTTCTAATCTCTGGTAGTCTTGGATACAGGTGAACACCACCTCTGTGCCATGCGGTGGTGGAAAGCATGCCTATACTGGTTCTGATCTCTGGTAATCTTGGATACAGGGGAACACCACCTCTACGCCATGCTGTGGTGGAAAGCATGCCTACACTGGTTCTAATCTCTGGTAGTCTTGGATACAGGTGAACACCACCTCTTTGCCATGCAGTGGTGGAAAGCAACACGGCCACTACCATGGCCCGTGGCCATATATATATATATATATATATATATATATATATATATATATATATATATATATATATATATATATATATTACATGGCCACGGTAGTGGCCATGTAGTTATGGTTAAGTTGCTGTTTCCATAGGAAGAGCACTTTTTGGGCATCTTATAACTTCGCTCTCTTTGGACGGATCCTCACCAAACTTTGCAAAAAAAGTAGTTGGGTCACTCTGAATTTGTTTGCAAAGTTTGGTGAGGATTCGTCCGGGGGGGCAAAGTTATAGGGGGGTCCCAAAACTTTTTTTTTCCCATAGACTGAATGGGAAAAAACTTTGCGCACGGCTACAGCCCGAACCGCTGGACGGATTTACACCAAATTTGCGGCAGGAGCGGCAGCCTGGTCCCAAAAGCGTGCTTTTGTAAATTTGGTGTAAATCTGTCCAGTAGTTTTTAAAAAAATGACTAAAATGTAAGGCAAAAAAATTAGTGATATCTGCGTTCGCTTCGCGGACGGACTTCCCTGTTCGCTCCGCGGACAGCACCCCGATTGGCCCATGGGCTTGCGTCATGTCCGCGGACATGCGACGTGTTCGCTGATTGGACGGCGAGGGGCGTGGAGCGCGTCAGATTTTCTGTGGCGCCCGCCATCTTGTATTCGCAGTCGACCGCGTACAGCGCAGTGAAACGTGGACAAAAAATTGTATTTAGTGCCGTGTGTTGGTGTGTAAGAGTGTTTGGGGAGGGTGGGGGAGTATGAGATAGGTTCAATGCTTTGTTTTTTTATGTGCTAGACATTTTTGTTGCGTTCGATTTGTCCGCGGAGAACACGGCTGTTCTGACATTTAGTAAATAAACTAAATGGTGGGGTGTTTAGAGGACAGAGTATGTGTCATTTTTGTTCACAAGGAAGGTAAAAATGAGCTATGAACACTCGCGGTGTACTTAATTGTTCGTAAATACACAAACTGGGGGTGTCCTCAGGACGCTGTCCGTATTGTAATCTGTCTAGTTGAATGTGTTCTAAGAACACTCGCAGTGTCCCGAAATGGTTGCAATTACACAAAATGGGGGTGTTCTGAGAACGTTGTTTGTATTGTTCGTTGTCAGGGTGAAAGTGTTTTAAGAGCACTCCTTTTGTCCGCTAATAGTACAATTTCCTAGGGGCGTCAACCGACTTTTTGTCCACTAAAGAAACGATAAATCCGGCTGGTGTGCGTCGACATTATGTGATAATCCTATGACTGGCTCTATTGACCTGGCTGACTTGCTTTTGCGGCACTAAATCATATCTCCCGCCACTAAGCCTGATATTATCAAAGCATTCATATTCCCCGCCTCTCTCCGTGACGTTACAGGGTGCGTAATGAAACGCGCCCAGTCGTCTCCAGTACTACGCGACTTTACACAGAACCCGGAAGACAACACACATTATGTCACAACACAGCGCGCCACAATTCAGAATATGAAACTGTGATTTAAAAGCAAATAGCAAGATTGTAAATGTTGTAAAGTACATTTATTTGACATCAAATGTTTAGAGAATATTCAGCAATTTTCATTTGTCTTTGTTGTCGATCCGCAAAAGTTCATGTTGAGACACGCGATGTTCCTTTGCGGTACAGAGAGTGTTAGATCAGGTTACAACTCAGTGCGCCACAATTCGGAATATGAAACTGTGGTTTAAAAGTAAACAGCAGGATTGTACATTTGGTAAAGTACATTTATTTCACATGAAATGTTTAGTGAATATTCAGCGATTTGCTATTGTCTCTGCTGTCGATCAGCAAAAGTTTATTTGGAGCCACGTGTTGTTCCTTTGCGGTAGATAGGCTGTTGGTTTATGATAAAAGCAGTAAATGGTCTCTCTGATAATTGAAAGGTTGCTCCAACAACGAGCCATTAGACCACCGTATTGGTTGGTATGTTGTTTGTAGCCGCTAGTACTGCGTAAGGGCCTATTGGTCCTTGGTGATTGTCCCATAAAATGGCGAGGGTCATGAAGTTGCATATTTGGACTTGCATCTGGCAGTTGAAGACCCCATCCGCTGGAGTCTGTAAATCTTGACATAGACAAAACGGGGCCACGTACCTGTTTTAAAAAACATAAATTAGTCTCACCAGCCGATCTTCATTAAAAATCATCATTTTATTTATTAGGGCGTGAAACTATTTGCTATCGAAGATAGTGCAACAGAATGTGTTAATAATAAAATAATAATATTTTCCCATTCATATAGCGCTAAGAACTGTGAGGTATCTAAGCAGTGCTTATTATTAACCATGGTGTGTGGTGCTCATTTATCGACCACGGAAGGATGAAAGGCTGAGTTTGGGCTTGCCGGGATTCGAACTTGCGTTAGCAAGCTGTGCACGGATGTCAAAGCGAGCGCTGTACTCGCTGTGCCACTTGACAGGCTACAGTAAAGTGGCACAGCGAGTAGAGCGCTTGACCGCCTATAGACCGGTTAAATTATTTCTATTAACCCACTCTGTGTCGTCTGCCTTTTTCAGAGCCCTCTAAATGACAGGGGATCAATTTGGCGGTGATAGTACGCGGTAGAAAACATTATGCCACTTTCAACGAACAAGTTCAACTTCAGCAGTCTTTAATGCAACGCTATTGTAATTATATTTGGTATAAAGTAATGTAAAGGGTTACTTACAGTACAATTGCAATTTCCATTGTCTACGAGTGGTGCAGTCTGAAAATACGACTCCGCGTGTGCCACCGATCTTTTGCATAGTGATATAATATGTAAAAGTGGTTTGTTTCAGAAATTTCATCTTTATCTTCTCTTGCGTTTTAGCAACACTCCTTCAAGAGAAGTCTTTCGTCACAATCTCTGTCTGTCAAGGTCAAAACACAATACAACCTTATAGTCTGCTTCGTGAGCCTCTCCGGGGCCCGAGAAAAAAATGAAGCAGCTGACCTTCACTGTGAACGAGCATAAATTCTTACTTTGCAACATTCTGTGTAAAGCCATCTGTAGAAGTTGGTTTTTGCACGCCATGTTTGTATATTGTTTGCGTGATATTAAAAAAAGTTTGTTTAAAGGACGTTATGGTTCTAAGTACAGCCGAAAGACCCCTGAAAATAGCAAGTTATGGTAAGCTATGAAAAATAACTCGCGCCAACACCATGCACTGCTAAGACTAACACCCAGGACATCAAAGATGACATCGCAAATGTCATTGATGAAATCACTGATGACATCACATGTGTATGTACTTTTCATGGAATTTGTGTACTAGGGATTTTCATTATAATGTTCCGAAAAAAGTGTCAAGGATATTGCAATAAATATCATACCGTTATTAGTGCTTTGAACGATGCATTTATATCAATAAATAGCATTGTATTATGGGATTCTATGTAGTATACTGAGCTGCTAATGGAGAAAGATAGCATTGTGTGCAGAGTACAAGATAAAAATATACTATTTGTAATGTTAATATGTAGAATAATGAAATGATAATTGTCCTGAAATGTTGGAAAATTCACAAAATGGGGGTGTTCTGAGGACGTTATTCGTATTGTGTGATTGCTTAGCTGTATGCAATGAGGGAATGGTACAGAGAGTAAAGTGGACGCCGTCCGCGGACACCGCGGCTGTTCGTGGACAGGGCGTGGTAAATCCGGGTTTTTCCAGGAAATCCAACATGGAAAGAAGTCTGTACGGATCAGCCAATCAGATGTCGAGGTTGTGGATTTGTGTTGAAAGAGACTGTGTGAGGTGAAGATGGCAGAAGTGGAGAAAGTCAGGGTGTTGGTGCTCGGAGATATGTTTGTGCATGGTTTACAGCAGTACGCTGAATGCAGGCATGTTGCAAATAACTTTGATGTCAAAGGAGTGGAGGTGGTGTGGAGCACTGTGCCTGATTGCAATGTACAGGGAATTGTACAAGTTTGTGCGGATATGGCCAAGATGAACAGTCCGCATGTGGTAGTTTTGCACTATGGTGCTTTCCATTTGGGCACGTCAGTGCCCCGACTTTGTTGACTGATTTGGAACGCTTGGTTCAAGCCGTAGTGAAGATCCTTCCAAATGCGAAAGTATTTTTTTCTGGATTACTACCTAGGGCAATATGGGACAATAGTTCCGTTTTTTGTCCTCAGCAAAACATTGCTAGGTGTGTCATCAACCGAGGCATGTGTGCCTTCATGCTTAGAGCTGGTATGTTCTTCTGTAACAATGAGAATATTGATGCCAGTAATGCTGTTAATTTGAAAGAAGATGGCATTTCTTTATCTTTTACTGGAAATGCCTTTTTATTTTGGAATGTAAGGGTTGCTTTGGAGAAGGTTATGTGAAGATTTTAGGAGTAAAGTAAGAAAAAAAAACAAGAAAAAAATATAAAATAACAGGTGTCTGTCAAGCATCTGTAAAAAAAAAACGGCTCTTTTTAGAGCAAACTTCAAAGGGGAAATGGGGCACACTATTTAAATTTACATTCACCACGCTCAGATTTTTGATGTGTCCGCGGACATGGCGGTAGTCCGCGGACATGAAATTCACTATGAGGGGGTTACTATGTTCTATGTTACATGTCAGGGATATTATGGTTAAATTGTGTTACTAAAAACCTATGAAATTCAGTGAAAAAACTTTGTTAAAGGGACGTTATGGTTCCAAGTAAAACCGAAAAACCCTTGAAATTCGCCAGTTATGGTAACATAAGCAACCATAACTCGCGCCACCGTGCATTGCTAACACTAACACCCAGTACATCAAAGATGACATCACAAATGTCATTGATGACATAACTGATGACATCACATGGCTGGCTCTCCCTTTTTATCCTTTAGTGACATATCGAAGCCACATAGTTTTCTACAGTAACAGTCAGGAAGTAAAAATTGAAAAGGTACTATATTTGTAGACTTGAGTTCCTGACAAATCATATATGAAACATGTACGTAGCGGAAGATACAGGCTTGAAAGAGAGGAATCCTTTCTGTGCATGAAGATAATCATTATGGTATCAGCACTTTGTCATAGTTTTATTTTTATTACTCTACCTTCCCTCTATATGCACATATTTGTATACATTATAGTCACTCTCCATAGAGTGAATGGGAAAAAAATTTTGCTCGCGTCTACAGCCCAAACCGCTGGACGGATTTCCACCAAATTGGGACCAGGAGCAGCGGCTTGGTCCCGAAAGCGTGCTTTTGCAAATTTGGTGAAAATTCGTCCAGTAGTTTTTTTTTAAAAGACCAAAAAGTAGGTAAAAAAAAATTAGTGATATCTGTGTTCGGTTTGCGGATACACTTCCCTGTTCGCTCCGCGGAAAGTGTCCTGATTGGCCAATCGTCTTGCGTGATGTTCGTGGACATGCAAAGTGTTCGCTGATTGGACGGCATGGAGCGTGAAGCGCGTCAGATTTTTTGGTAGCGCCCACCATATTGGATTCGCGGACGTCCCAGACAGCGCGGTGAAACTTTGTTCAAAATGTGTATTTTGTAGAGTGTGTTGGTGTGTAGGAGTGTTTGGGGAGGGCGGGAGTGTGTGAGATAGGATGAAAGTTGTGTTTTTTATGTGTTAGACATTCTTTTTGTGTTCGATTTGTTTGCGGACATCACGGGTGTTCTGAAATTTTCTAAATAAACTGACTAGGGGGTGTTCTAAGGAGTCAAAATGTGTCCGTTTTGTTCGCAAGCAAAGTGAAACTGTTCTAAGAACACTCGCGGTGTCCGGGGAGTGTTCGTAGGTGGTGTCCTGAGGACGCTGTCCGTATTGTTCTCTGTCAAGTTGAATGTGTTCTAAGAACACGCGCGGTGTCCTGAAATGTTTGCAAATAAACAAAATGGGGGTGTTATGAAGACGCTTCTAAGAACACTCGCGGTGTCCGGGGAGTGTTCGTAGGGGGTGTCCTGAGGAGGCTGTCCGTATTGTTCTCTGTCAAGTTGAGTCTGTCCTAAGAACACTCGCGGTGTCCTGAAATGTTCGCAAATAAACAAAATGGGGGTGTTCTGAAGACGCTTCTAAGAACACTTGCGGTGTCCGCGGAGTGTTCATAGGGGGTGTCCTTAGGACGCTGTCCGTATTGTTCTTTGTCAAGTTGAATGTATCCTAAGAACACTCGCGGTGTCCTGAAATGTTCGCAAATAAACAAGATGGTGGTGTTCTGAAGACGCTTCTAAGAACACTCCCGGTGTCCGGGGAGTGTTCGTAGGGGGTGTCCTGAGGACGCTGCCCGTATTGTTCTTTGTCAAGTTGAATGTGTCCTAAGAACACTCGCGGTGTCACGAAATGTTTGCAAATAAACAAGATGGGGGTGTTCTGAAGATGTTTTTGAGAACACTCCCGGTGTCCTGAAATGTTCGTAGGGGGTGTCCTGAGGAGGCTGTCTGTATTGTTCTTTGTCAAGTTGAATGTGTCCTAAGAACACTCGCGGTGTCCTGAATTGTTCGCAAATATACAAGATGGGGGTGTTCTGAAGACGTTTTTGAGAACACTCCCGGTGTCCTGGAATGTTCGTAGGGGGTGTCCTTAGGACGGTGCCCGTATTGTTCGTTGTTAAGTTGAAAGTGTTCTAAGAACTATCGCGTTGTTCTGAAATGTTCGTAGGGGGTGTCCTGAATACGGTGTCCGCATTGTTTGCTGGCAAGCTCAAAGTGTTCTAAGAACACTCACATTGTTCGCGGACATTAAAAGTTTCCCATAGATCATAGTTGAAATGGTTGACTCTATGGATGTGATATGCTGCGGTGGTTGTTGCCAGGGCATAGACTCTTGGGTGCATGGCCATTTGGCCATGCACCCAAGACTTTATGCCCTGGCAACAACCACAGCAGCATATCACATTCATATTGGTTTATAACTTTGGGTGAAAAACAAATGTATAAGGAACAAAGGTATTAGATACTATGGATGTGATGTGCTGCTATGGTTGTCCTTATTATTGTATACTTACTGTTTGGTCTAGTAATGGGAGTCCATGTTTTTTTTCTTCATTTCTGTGATAAAAGAAAATAGCATGTTAGTATTAGTATTTTGTAATGACTTATTACATTGTATAAGCAATATACTTTTATTTTTTTTCGACCCTCATATTTAGTAGAGTACAAATCAGAGTACTGTGCAATTTGCTCAGTTTCTGTATTTGTTGCTAAAATCATTGGGTCTGTGGGAGAAAACAAAATCCATGTTGGATTTAAAAAAAACCTTTTTCTGTTATGCTACAGTTTATGTGTTTGTTTGTTTTCAGTGTTCACTTGTTGTTTCTGGCTAATGCTTTATACTTTGCTTTGTTGTATTTCTTTTGGAACAGTAACAGATTCTTCATTTGTTTTGATATTATAAAATTTTGGAGCAGTTAGATACCAATTGGCGTATTCTAACTGTCTATTTTTTTAATATATTGTAGTGGTTTTCATTTACCTATTTGGATATTGTTAAATTTTGGGACAGTTAGATACCAATTGGCGTATTCTAACTGTGTATTTTTTGGCCTAATTTAGTGCTATTCATTTATCTGATTAGTTGTTGTAGAATCTTTGAGCTGTTAGATTGCTTTTGGAGTATTCTAACAGTTTATATTACTTTAACACACATTTATAATTTTGGGACAGTTAGATACCAATTGGCGTATTCTAACTGTGTATTTTTTTGTCTAATTTAGTGGTATTCATTTATCTGATTAGTTGTTGTAGAATCTTTGAGCAGTTAGATAGGTTTTGGAGTATTCTAACAGTTTATATTTTTGTAACACAAATTTACTTAAAGGTTTAAATACAGTTTATTTATCAAATTTTGGTTTTAAGAACATCAAATAAGCGTTTGTAAGATTTGCTGGTAATCTCTGCTTTAGAGTAATGGTACTATCATTACATTCAAACCATCCACATTTCTTTTTTATGTATGCAGTGTAGTGCCCTGAATTGGTTGTGGCTCCTGCGTGGTAGATTATACCTATTGTTGTGAAGGTTTTCTTACCAAGTGATATTTGACCATGTGTGAATCCAGTCAGCTTGCAGTTGTTTTTGGTACCATCTGCATTGTAACATAGAAGTATTAGTATTACGTATTTACTATGTGTTTGTATTACTAACGTGGAGCGATTATCTGAATTGCAAGTAGAGCATAATCTACCATGGTTTGCATTTTGTACAAGTTGCTGAAATGGAATGGATTCACAATTTGGTATTGATATATATATGAAGCGTTCATTGGGGATTTCTTCTTGTGTCACATTGTTGCAGAGAGTGCATGTATGTTTTCACATGTATGAAATCTGAAAGATTTCATTTATAGGTATGTTTTTGTTTTCCAGTACTTTTAGTAAGTACATTAGAAATTCTTGTGGATCTTCCTGTGAGTTTATAGTGAATTTCACCATTCCAGCACAGTAGTCCAATTGTCGTCTTATTCCAAAAACACTATATGTGTTGTCAGGATTGTTTGCTGCATTTCTGTGAAGTACTAACATTTGCAAACACAATGGGTTTGTACTGTGTGAGTAAATGTTGTCAACAATTGGTGGTAATTGAAATAGAATATTCATTGCTACATTTGCATAGCAACTTACACCAACTATATTTGAGAATTTAAATGGTCCAGGTAGTTCTGTATCTAACTGCTTTTTTTGGAGTTTGTCTTCCTTCTTTAAAGAAGTACCTGGTTTACTTTCTCTAATTGATTCTTTTTTGTTTGTGGTACTTGATGGAGTATTAGTTTCTTTTACTCTCTTTGGAGGATTTCCAGTGACGTCCTGTTGCATTTCAGTTTGATTTAGTTTTCTTTTACAACGTTTTAGTTTTTGTGGAACAGAATATGTGTTTAGATGGGGAGTGTATAGTGAGCGAAGTCTATTATATTCTAAAATGCAAGGAATATCAGCGTTTACTTTACTTGCATCAAAGTTGATTAGAAATAGACCGTCAAGTGTACGTAAGCGTGATAGTGCTACGTAGCTCATGCCTTCTTTAAAGACTGTGTTACCAATATCTATCATTGCTTTGTCTAGGGTAAGACCTTGTGATTTATGAATTGTGACTGCGTATGCAAGAGTTAGAGAAAATTGTTCTCTGCGTACATACATATCTTTGAAGAGAAGGAATCTAGCTGTTGAGCGTCCTATCCGTTTTACTTCTGAAAGTTTGTCAAAGAGTATATTGACAAACTGAATTTTGTTATCACGTGGGTATGTTTGAAAGCCAACAACTGTACCCAGTGCTCCATTAACTAGTCCTTGGTCCACGTCAAGGTTACGTTTAAGCATTACTCTGCAATTTAAGGATAATTTTAACATCTTTTCTAAGCCTGCTGTGTTTTAGATTGATTTTTCTAAATTATTTAGTCTTGTTGTGGCTTGGTCACACATGGGTAGTGTCATACCATGTACATCTAGTTTGTCTGTGGCGCTAATTTCCATTATTGGTTGCATTTCTTTACTTAGCATAATTTCATTGAATTTGAAACAGCTTGCAAGAGTTGGCATTAAGGCCATACAATTGACATTTTTGTGGGCTAATTGTTCCATAACATCTGTAGCAAATGCATTATCGCCATAAAGTGCATTAATGTGCCGGGTTTTCAATGTTGCTTCTGCTTCTTTAGAAAGTATACCAACTCTCAAACTTTTTAAAATGTTGGCATAAGTGAGATCTGCAGATTGGCGCATGTTTTCTGTTAATTCTCTGTATTGGAAATGTTGCCAAAGGTTGACATTTCCAATGCTGCCAACAGTTTTACGGCAGAGTTTGTGCCCTAATGTTTTAAAAATAGGTTCACCTTTTACTGGTGTTAATTGAAGCAGATCTCCAAAAACAATAATGTGTTTTCCTGCAAAGAGCTCTTCATAGTCTGTTTTGAGTTCTTCTTGTAATCTGAGGTGAATCAAAGCTAACATCAGGTTGGAGACCATGCTGACTTCATCTATTAGTAGCATTTTCATTTGTTTCAATACTCTGCGTAATTCCATTGCAGCTTCTGCAGAAAGTTTGTAATAGTCTAATTTGTTCTGGTGTTCTACTGGTAATAGTAGTAATCGGTGTAATGTAACACCACCTATGTTGTAGGCAGCTAAACCTGTGGGGGCAGTGACAACAGCTGACAGTTTGTTGTTTGTAAATTGTTGAAGGAACTTACTAATGATTTTGATTAGGAATGTTTTGCCAGAACCAGCTTCACCACTGACGTACAGTAGTATAGGTTTATAATTATGGCAGGAACATTCTTTATTTTCATGTTTTACACCATGTGCAATTTGTTTTGTTACTTCTTGAAAAATGCTACTTTGCTCATTGTTTAGTTTTGATTGTAGTATAGTTAAGTCTTCCTTATCTTCATACTGACACATGGTGTTTTCTACTTCTATCATAGCTAATTCTGCCTCATTTGTATTAGTGGTTCTCCCAGTGGTTCTTGGCTTCCTGTTACAGAAGGTTGACTACTGTCAGGAGTATCCTTATCTAGTTGAGCTTGGAGTTCTTCTTCATGTTGCTGTTCATTGTGCAACATTGTTTTGTACTGTGTAAACTTTACATCAGTTATAGCGCTTTCATTTGCTTTGAAAGCATCCTTATATGAGTCATAGTTATCTAGTAATTGTTCTTCTTTTCTCCATGTTTTGAAGAGTTGTAGCAGGGACATGTAATATACTTCTTTATGTTGAGGAGTCTTCAATGACAATTTGATATGATTAATTAAATTTGGTTTAGTGAGTTTAACTAAGCTGCCTTCACAGTCTGTCACTCTATATTTACCTTTTTTTCCATCGGGTTTCATATTATTTTTGTATGTGTAGTTTTGGGCTATTTGGTATAGACACATGTTTTCCAAAGTATTACTTCTGTTTGGGTAGTATGTGTCCAATAAATTGTTTTTTAAAATGTCTTGGCTTTTGGGATCATGTTTGGCTATTGTTTCTATATCTTCATATGATTTTAGAACTCTTTTTCTAGATTTAGCTGGACCAAGACTTAGCCATACTATATTTTCAGATTTACCATACAATGAAGTACCAGTTAAACGATCAGCTGCTTCATAAGACCCACATTCTCTATGGGTGAGCATTTTTATGCCCAAGCTGTATAATTTCTGAGATACTGTTTTATCTGATGACAGGTCATTCCAGAGGTCTTGGAGCTCTGTCTTTTCTGCTTTAGTTAAGTATGCTGTGACATATCGTGCAACTGCAGTAGAATTGTCTGCAATGTACTGCACATCTATGTTTGCATTCCATAAGTGGGCAATGATTGCATTATAATCATTGATATATTTTTCTTCTTCTTTTCTTTTTATGTAATATGTATTTTAGGTGACTTTCCTTTAACAGTATGTCTAACTGAAGACATGAGGTTGTTTACTTGACCTGTATTTGTAACTGGTCTAGGGAAACCAAATCGGCATTTGGTGTAGTATTTGCCTTTGTTTTTGTATTTGCGACGACAATATTTTCCACATTTGTGTCTTTGAAATTGTAAAATTTGTGCACAAAGATCACTATTTGTGGCTTCTAATGGAATTTGACAAGTGACATATTTTTCAATAAACTGTAAAACAGTGGCATCACTGTCTTGACCAAATTTAGGAGCATCTTTAATCCATAAAAGCATGTGGATATGTGGTGCTCCTCTGGCTTGGTATTCTTTTCTCCAAAAGAAGTGTTGCACTTCTCCAAGGGGAGGAACAGTTTTATTACAAATAAAATGTAGCATAGCAATGAAGCGATGGTGAAAATATCTTGAAACATTAACAGGATCCAAAGAACAAAGTTCTCCAGGTGTTAGAATATCTATGTTTGTTTTGTTTTTATTTGATATGCGTAGGAAATCATGTAAATCTTCCCATGCATATTCTGCACAACTTAATGTAACAAACCAAGTGGGTGGGCCAAGGTTTCTGATGATACAACGTACATCTCCATGACGTCGAAACCAGTACTCCTTAGTACCACGCATATTTGCTAATAGATTTGTAATATTTGATTGTAAAATCTCATCCTTTTGTTGCACTTTCTCTAATAATTGTGTAGCTGTCATATTTTGAAAGTGTGATCCTGATTTTAATATGTGTGCAACTCCGTAACATAAAGTTGCTAGTTCACTTTCAAAGAGTAGGTGGAATATGTATTCCACATGTTGTCTAAATCTGGGATCTTCAGAATACATCCGTAATGAGCGGTATTCTGAAGCTGATATTTGAATAGGTCTATCATCATATCTTCCTCCTTTGCCAGTTGGAAAGAGTAGAGGAAAAGCACGTGCTTCTATACTTTTTTCCCATCTACTGATTGGCGATCCTTTTGTTTGACGCATTTGGTAAGTTTCCAGCACATCTTGTACGGTGTCATTACAGTGCAAAGGATGAATTGTATACTGGTCTAAAGTATTTGATATTGTAGCAGGATCTAGTAGCTCAAATTGACCAGCTTCTTGTGTTTCTTGAATTATTTCAGTTGTATCTTTCAAGTTTTCTTCAATATTAATTTCTTTGTAATATTCATTATTCTCTTTAAGAGATTGGAAGGCTTGTCTAACTTTATATAAATCTACCAGCTGTTGCCATATTTTTTTGTCTTTTGTAGGTACTCCATTTACTAATATAATTAAAGATTGGTGCATTGGACGTTGCACTCCTAGAGTATGCACATTTTCTTTTAGATTTAATGGTAAATAAACTACTTTTCCACTAATGCCTTTTACCAATTCAGAGGGAGGTAGTTTTGCTGTTTTTGGTTGAAGGCATATTATTGCTTGAAATGGGTGTACTGTTTGAATTATGATGCTCTCATATAAATTAAGTTGTTGTAGAGGTTTTGGTACTGGGTATAATTCCAAATTATTTGTGATAGAACGTGAAGGAGTTTGGTTGTTGTCAAGTTTTGTGGTGCAATAACTGCAAAGTATTAAGGGCTCAGTTATTTCATATTTGTTTTCTGCTAGAAGGTGAGAGCTAATTCAAACCATTTAGAATCTTCATTGTCTTCTATTTTGTATGATAGGTCCACAGTTTTTGTGTTACTTTTATAAAAAATTCTACGGCAACATACACATACATGGTTTGTTACTTCAGCTGATGTACTTTTAAATGTTAGTATTTCTTTTTTGTATGTGTTTAGCAAAAGGTTGTCATGTGTAGAATTGTTGCTTAATTGGTTTAAAGCTATTTCATTCTGTAAATGGCTTTCACTTCCAAAATATTTTTTCTGGATATAGTGAATTTCTTCAAGTAGGTCTTTTGCTGTACCATGTAGAAGGATGTTATTTAACTTTGCTAGTGCTAAAGCAGGACTTTTAGCATAGTACAGTTTATAGACTAGATTTGTTATAGTTGAATGATGTCTTGATATCCTTTTGATATCATGGAAAGTGGTTTTACAAGTAGGTCCTGTAATGCAGGCCAATGAATGTCCTTGTAGTCCTGTGTACTTGCGCACGGACAGGTATCTATATTTTGCAGTAATTTAATTTTGATTTTGTCTTTGCTTTTTACATATTTATTGAGGAATTGGTGTAAAGATTTGAAACATTCTTTGGGAATGTTACACATTGACGTGCATGGCCATTTGTACACTAGACGTTCTGATTCAGTTGAATGGAGGGGTAATTCTAAGTTTTTGGGCATATTTTTGTAAGGAATACTTCTTGTTCCATTATGGTATTATTCACTTTTTTATAACCTCGACCAATGCTATTTATGGCAATTGTATTTGTTTGCTTTTGTTTGTACGCTTCTTCATTAAAATATGGTTCTGTGCTCGTAGTGTGATTCCATTCACCTCCGCAGATACTTAAGAAGTTCTTTCTGTTGACATTTCGCTTATTGAGAAGTCTTTTTTGTGATTTAGTTATTAGTTTTGTTAGTGGTTTCATTTTGTTTAACAGTAAAATAAATACATTTCTTTTGAGAAGAATTGCACTGTCCATCAATGCTTCTAAGATTAATTTCCTACAATAGGTTTTAAGCTTTGAACCTGATTTCTCTCCTCTTTTTATAAGATTTTGAAGGACTTTGTGACGGTATATTTTGGCTAAAATACTTTTCTTGGTATGCTTACTTTGCACTATATTAAAATTTGAAGAAGTAGTTTTATCTGTACTGATAGGTGATTTTCTGTTAATTGTTTTTTGGTTTGTTTTACATTTTGATAGAGGAAGCGAAGTTGCTGTACTTGAAACTTTTTGTGTTTCACTAAATGATTGTATTAGCTGTTTTGTTTCAACTTTTTTTTACAAATTCTGCTAGAGATGGATGCTTATGTTGGACACCTTTATTTTCATTTGCTCTAATTTTGCGTTGCTTTCTACGGAGTTGTTTTTTGGTAGGCATTCTTTAGGGTCTGTTGAAAAAAATAAAGAAGATATGGGTTGGGGTGTTCTGGAATGTATGTGTGCTGTGTGCATGAGTGTTTGAGTAAGATGATAAAGATGTATGTAATGGTGTGTGATTGTGCATTGGGAACTAAAACTAGTAGCGGTAGGTATTCTTGAATTTATGTGTCACTAAACTGGGGTTCAGATGACAAAAAAAAAGTAAGCTAGTGGTTTGGAAAAGTACAAATAGTAAATGTAATGTATACAATTAAAACAGTTGTTTGTTCTATAATATGAAAATTGTAGTGGTTCAGTTGGCTAATTTGTGTGTCCAAAAATAGAAATTTGTGGGCCATTCTGGTTGTAAATCGCTGTTTACGACATGGACATTTTTGGACAAAATGGTACAAAATCTCTATTTTAAGAAACCAAAATAGCTGGTATTAATGTTATAGTATATTTGATTAATAATATAAATAATATGGTGATATTTTACTTACTTTTTTTTTTAATTAACAGGTAACTTAGTTTTTCTTTCTTCTTCGAATTCGGCTGCTTCTTTTCAGGAAACTGGTCTTCACTGCAACTGTGAAAGCTTCAAATTAGTAACTTTGTTTGTATATAGCACTGTTTTTAATTTAGATATTGATTTTTTTAATTGAAATCCTCAGTGCCTTCTGTAAAACCATTAAACTAATTTATTTACATAAGATACATTGCATCAGTTCAGTACATGTGATATGTTCTTAATGAACAAATTGTATTGAATGACTAACTGTAGCAAAAATAAAATATCTTTACTATGTCTTGTGAAATTTATAATATATTAGTGAATACCACTATTTCTGTAAGTAAACTGTTCTAGGTAATAGCGCCTCAATGTCATGTCTAATTTAAAGTAATTAAGTAAATAAATAAATGAAAACAAAAAATATGAAATTGTATAAGTATTTTTATAAAGGTTTAAACATAGATTGTGTTTGCATGCAATTTTGTTTGAATATATGTAGTCTATATATTTCATTTAAAAAATGTTAGTTTAACATGATTTGAGTGTGTGTGTTTAAAGAAAGTAAAAAGTATAAAGGTGTATAAGTGGTAGTTGATTTTAGGAAATTGAAAAAAGTACAGTAAATTCATTTAACAGATTTTACAAGGTAAAAGTCTGTTTGAAAATGTGTTCATCTACCATAGCTCTCAAGTCACACGCTTTTGGCGGGTGTCACACGCCTTGTAAAGGGCAGACTCACCCTCCACGCCTCCTGCACGCCCATTCATTCCAATGGGCGTCTCACCCGCTAAAAACAAAATCGGGTGATTTCACCCGCCTGTAAAACTAAAATGGTTGAGAGCTATGTCATCTACTATACAGAAAATATGCATACCTGAAGTTTGTGTTCATGCATATGGATATGCGTGGAGCTGCAAGTAGAAATCTTGAAGAATTGTACAGTATTTGTGGTAGATGCTGCTTGCCAATGATATGACACTTGTACTCAGAGAGATTCAGAGTACATTTGCAGTGCTGATCTATGATGATGCAGTTAGATGTAGAGGTCTTGAATGTGATTGGTGCATGGTCATGTGATTTTTGAGGTACATCCAATGAGGGAATGACAGAGAGAGTGTAGTGGAAATGGTAGAAGGGCTGTTCATGTTACGATATGTCCGCGGACATGGCGCTAGTTCCAGGACATCGGGAGTTACATCCGGGGATTTTTGGGTTCAGAAGTCATGCAAATGAGAATAAGCACTGAAAGGGATTGGTCAGGAAAGTTTGGTGGGTGTGTTGTGCCAGGAGAGATTTTCTGAGATACTCTTTTTGCTGAGAGAACAAAAGATAGCTATGGCTGTGTGTTTCAGAAAACAGATTGTTTGGATTTTAGGAGATTCATGGATACATTGGTTGAAGGTGCATGCAGAAAGCTGTGGAGTAGCTGTAGATCTTGGATTCCCACATGTGGAAGTACACTGGCATGGAGTACGTGGAATGAAGTGGTTGGACTTGCTACCTCTCTGTGCTACTTTGGAGACAGAGCAACATCCAGACATAATTGTAATTCATTGTGGAGGGAACAGTTTAGGGCATGTGACTGGAATTTTTTTGCAATTTCCTATGAAAGAAGGACTGAGGAAGGTTATGGACATGTTTCCTAATTCGCAAGTGATATTTTCACGGATTGCGCAGAGACAAATGTGGCTTCGTTCTTCTTCATTTGGTCCACAAATGGAAAAAGCAAGGCGCAATGTTAATAAGGCTGTTTGTGGCTTTCTAAGAGATTTTGGCATGTCTTCTTTGCACAATGAAAATATTATGTTTTGTAGTACATACATTTTTCGCAGAGATGGAGTCCATCTTACTTATGCTGGCAATCAGATTTTTCTGAGAAATGTACAAAATGCATTGCGACCTTTTTTGGAATTACAACAACGATTTTGAAGTAGATGTTAAGCATTTACAATTTTTGACTTACAAACACCACCCAAAGGCTCTTTTCAGAGCCACCACTTCGTTCCAGAGAAAATTACAATGTTTGTGATGGAGTAGTAACCCAATTTTTTTAATGTTCGCGAACTGTTCGCGGACTTCTAAAAAATACAAAGAGCCCTGCATCATTTATTTTCACTTCTATTTTTTAACTGGGAAAGGCGGCTCTGAAAAGAGCCTTATTTTTTTTTTATTTTTGTAATTTTGTATTTTTTTTGGTTTTTCAGACACGACACAGTAGGAGAGGAGGGTAAAGGAGGGTAAAGGGGGGACACCAACCACAGGGATAAGAAAGGGTGAGCTGAGGGAGGAAGATGTAGAGTGGGTTTTATTTGGGTAGTGAGCAGGTCTTCTCGTGCTCTGAGACGATAGTCTCAAAAGCACTCCGTAGTCGCTCCCCCCTGCAGAGTACTGTGTCACAGTACATACATACAACTGTGACCCTCGAAAGGTAAGGGTCATCAGCATTCTGTATGGCCTGTGAGGCAGCTTCAGAAAGACACTGTCCCACAGAGGTGGTCCTTGTGGTGACAGGATCAGAAACAGAGGATGAAGTAGAGGAAATCAACCTGCTACGTTCTTCGCAAGGTACAACCCTGCGAATAGCCCCAGAGTGAAATGACCTCAGGTGTCGCTTCATAGTAGTGGTCCCAAAGCTGTAGTTACCGTGCTTCCCGCGACTGAGTATCATTTTGCACTCATTGCAGGTAACATGGTTCGCACGAGCCTTAGGACCATTCCCATGAATGGTAAATAACCGCCACACCCAAGACTCACGCCTAGTGCGGGTAGTAGGGATTTCCTCTACCTCATTCTCATCATCCTCTTCTACCTCCTCCGCATCCTCACTCCTGTTCCCCTCTTCAGGCCCTTGGGGAGGTGGTGGTGGTGGAGGGGGTGGTGGTGGTGCTGAAGCAGGTGCAGCACCAAGTGGCAGTTCAGCAGCTAAGGATGCCATGTCGATGATGGTGTAGTCTGCAGGTGGCAGCAAAAATCACTGTGTTCTGAAGAATAGCCAGAAACACAATGGGAATAAGCTCTTGGGCATGGTCTTTTATAGGGGTGCTTGTGCGCGGTCCGCGGACATGCGCACTTTGCGCGGACAGATCGAACACAAAAAAAGGATCGGAAAGTTTCAAAACGTATATAGAAAGTCAAGATTGCTATGTGGAACTTGTGGCATGGTGAGATTTTATTGAAAAATATTATGGATTAACTGAATATGTACTTTTAAATTGTTCGGGGACACGAACAGTGTCCGCATTTCAGGACACACGATGAGCGTGGGCGCTGTCATATGATCTGTTTGCGAACTAGTCTGCGAAGGAAGCGCCTGTCCGCAGGACACCAAGTGCACGGAGATTGGTTAGCGCATGCGCATTGATGTCCTACGGACACTGTTCGGGTTCTGAAGTAATTAAAAGTGCGTCACACGTGAAACGAATATTTCAGGACACCGCGTGTGTTCTTAGAACAGTTTAAACTTGGTAGCGAACAGTAAGGACAGATATAGTGTTCTTCAGGACACGTGTAATTTAGTTTATTTAGGAACATTTCAGGACACCAATTGTGTTCTTAGAACACTTTCAATTGGGTAGCGAACACTACGAACAGTTGTACTGTTGTTCATGACACATCATTTTCGTGTATTTTAGGAACATTTCAGGACAGCAAGTGTGTTCAGGACAGTTTTAAGTTGATAGCGAACATTAAGGACAGATATAGTGTTCTTAAGAACACTTTAATTTTTGTTTCTTTACGAACATTTCAGGACACCACGTGTGTTCTTAGAACAGTTTCAACTTGCTAGCGAACAGTACGAACAGGTGTGGTGTTCTTTAGGACACCTCCATTTTCGTTTATGTACGAAGATTTCAGAACACTCGCACTGTCCGCGGACACTTTTATTGTTTTTTTAAAAAAAACAGAAACTGTTCACAATACAATATAAAAATTTAACTTTATTTAACATATATTAATAATTT
Organism: Ambystoma mexicanum; assembly: GCF_040938575.1. Classification (NCBI taxonomy): domain Eukaryota; kingdom Metazoa; phylum Chordata; class Amphibia; order Caudata; family Ambystomatidae; genus Ambystoma; species Ambystoma mexicanum. Next base: position 3,086,982 of record NC_090935.1, read on the forward strand.
ATGACAGAGAAGGTGAGGCGGAAACAGAAACAGAAACAGGAAAATTTGGGGTTTCAACATGATTGGTATTAGGTGAGGAAGGGATGGAAATCTCATCAAAACGTTTTGGATTATGGAGAGGGTTTGGGGATAATTGACTGGGATATGGTGACGAGGGACAAGTACATGTGGGGCAATGGTATGACGTTTTTGTTTTAAAATGATCTTCAACAAAAGTTTTTAAATTATTAAAATTGGTCAACAGTAAATCCATTTTTTCTTTTATGTTGTCAAGCGTGTTTTCCATAACAGCTTCTTCAGAGGTAGTTTCTATTTTGTTATGCTCTGAATAAAAAAAATATATACATGTTAAATGTATACAAAATAATAATATTTAAATGGTTTATATTATAATGACATCACATGTGCATTTACCTTTCATGAAAAGTCTGTACAAGGGTTTCTTATTGTAATGTTAATTTTAAAAAAAGTGTCAATGATCATTGGAATAAATATCAAGGGCTATTTAGTCCATCCAGTATACTAAGGTGCTCATGTAGAAACATAGGCATTGTGTGCAGCATACATGATGGAGGTGCAATATTCATAAGCTTGCCATGTTGAATAGAGAAATGATAACTGTTTTCTTATTAGACTTTTGCATACTGTGAAACATGTGATAAGTAGATAATAAAACACAAAGAGACAACACCACATACAAATATGAGTATATACAAGGAAATTGAAGTAGTAGCAAAAAGTGTTCATAACCTAACTGATTACCTGTATGCAGAGAAACGATTGCTCTGTTTCAAAGCTGCTACTTACCCTATATATATATATATATATATCACATGATGTGCCTGGTCTCTAAGGAAAGTAGTGTGAATACAAGATATAAAAATATGAGCAGGGAAAGTACAGTAATAAAAAAAACAACAGAACTATCAGATAGTGCTGACAACTCTACTGATTATGTTAATGCACAGAAAGGATTGCTGTCTTTCCAGCTTGTGTCTTCCCCTATGTATATGTTTCATATGATATGACTGGATCCTAAGGGAATTATTGTAAGAACATACTTGAAGGATAAGTCTACAAATATACTACCATTTCCACTTTTAATTCCTGACTGTAACTGAAGAAAACCATGTGGCCTAGATATGTCAGTAAAGGAAAAAAGGCGGAACCAGACATGTGATGTCATCAGTGATGTCATCAATGACATTTGTGATGTCATCTTTGATGTCCTGGGTGTTAGTCTTAGCAGAGCACGGTGGTGGCGCGAGTTATGGTTGCTTAGCTTACCATAACTGGTGAATTTCAAGGGTTTTTCGGTTTTACTTGGAACCATAACGTCCCTTTAACAAAGTTTTTTCACTGAATTTCATAGGTTTTTAGTAGCACAACTTAACCATAATGTCCCTTTAACAAAGTTTTTTTCACTGAATATATATATATATATATATATATATATATATATATATATATATATATATATATATATATATATATATACATATATATAATTTTAACTGCCTAGCAAGCATGTCCCCATGAAATTTGTTTACATGCAAGGGAAGAAAAGAGTATTAGTTCTCATCTTTTCCACTGGCGAGAGGGTGCTTGTGCGCCTGCACTCTGTGCTTTATCTATTACATGCAAGGGAAGAGCTGAGTATTAGTTCTCATCTTTTCCACTGGCGAGAGGGTGCTTGTGCTGCTGCGCTCTGTGCTTTATCTCTTACATGCAAGGGAAACTCACAGTGTTAGTTCTCATCTTTTCCACTGGTTAGAGGGTGCTTGTGCTGCTGCTCTCTGTGCTTTATCTATTACATGCAAGGGAAGCTCACGGTGTTAGTTCTCATCTTTTCCACTGGCGAGAGGGTGCTTGTGCTCCTGCACGCTGTGCTTTATATGCCATCTTCCCACACCCTGCACAGAGCTCCACTGCTCTCGAGATAGCTCCCCATATGCCAGCCACACACACCCTGTACAGAACTCCGCTGCTCATGAGATAGCTCTGCATATGCGAGCTACCAACACCCGATACAGAGCTCCACAGCTCTCGAGATAGCTCCCCATATTCTGGCTACCCACACCCTGTATAGAGCTCCACAGCTCTCAAGATAGCTCTCCATATGCTAGCTACCCACATCCTGTACACAGATCCGCTGCTCATGAGATAGCTCTCCATATGCCAGCTACCCACACCCTGTACAGAGCTCCACTGCACATGTGATAGCTCCCCATATGCGAGCTACCCACACCCGGCACAGACCTCCGCTGCTCATGAGATAGCTCCCCATATGCCAGCTACCCACACCCTGTACAGAGCTCAACAGCTCTCGGGATAGCTCCCCATATGCCAGCTACCCACACCCGGTACAGAGCTCCACTGCTCTTGAGAAAGCTCACCATATGCCAGCTCCCCATACTCTGCACAGAGCTCCACAGCTCATGAGATAGCTCCCCAAATGCCAGCTACCCACACCCTGTACAGAGCTACATTGCTCATGAGATAGCTCCCGATATGCCAGCTACCCATACCCTGTACAGTGCTCCACTGCTCTCGAGATCACTTCCCATATGCCAGCTACCCATACCCAGTACAGAGCTCCACTGCTCTTGAGAAAGCTCACCATATGCCAGCTCCCCATACCCTGTACAGAGTTCCAGTGCTCATGAGATAGCTCTTCATATGCCAGCTACCCATACCCTGTACAGAGCTCCATTGCTCTCGAGATCGCTTCCCATATGCCAGCTCCCCATACCGTGTACAGAGCTCCACAGCTCTCGAGATAGCTCCCCAAATGCCAGCTACCCACACCCTGTACAGAGCTCTGCTGCTCTCGAGATAGCTCCCCAAATGCCAGCTACCCACATCCTGTACAGAGTTCCATTGCTCATGAGATAGCTCTCCATATGCCAGCTACGCACACCCTGTACAGAGCTCCGCTGCTCTCGAGATAGCTCCACAAATGCCAGCTAATCACACCCTGTACAGAGCACCAGTGCTCATGAGATAGCTCTCCATATGCCAGCTACCCACACCCTGTACAGAGCTCCAGTGCTCATGAGATAGCTCCCGATATGCCAGCTACCCACACCCTGTAGAGAGATCCACTGTTCTCGAGATCACTTCCCATATGCCAGTTACCCACACCCTGTACAGAGCTCCACTGCTCTCGAGATCACTTCCCATATGCCAGCTACCCACACACAGTACAGAGTTCCACGGCTCTTGGGATAGCTCCCCATATGCCATCTACCCACACCCGGTACAGAGCTCCACAGCTCTCGAAATAGCTCCCCAAATGCCAGCTACCCACACCCTGTACAGAGCTCTACTTCTCTCGAGATCACTTCCCATATGCCAGCTACCCACACACAGTACAGAGTTCCACGGCTCTTGGGATAGCTCCCCATATGCCATCTACCCACACCCGGTACAGAGCTCCACTGCTCTCGAGATAGCTCCCCAAATGCCAGCTACCCACACCCTGTACAGAGTTCCAGTGCTCATGAGATAGCTCTTCATATGCCAGCTCCCCATACCGTGTACAGAGCTCCACAGCTCTCGAGATAGCTCCCCAAATGCCAGCTACCCACACCCTGTACAGAGCTCTGCTGCTCTCGAGATAGCTCCCCAAATGCCAGCTACCCACATCCTGTACAGAGTTCCATTGCTCATGAGATAGCTCTCCATATGCCAGCTACGCACACCCTGTACAGAGCTCCGCTGCTCTCGAGATAGCTCCACAAATTCCAGGTAATCACACCCTGTACAGAGCACCAGTGCTCATGAGATAGCTCTCCATATGCCAGCTACCCACACCCTGTACAGAGCTCCAGTGCTCATGAGATAGCTCCCGATATGCCAGCTACCCACACCCTGTAGAGAGATCCACTGTTCTCGAGATCACTTCCCATATGCCAGTTACCCACACCCTGTACAGAGCTCCACTGCTCTCGAGATAGCTCCCCATAAGGCAGCTACCCACACCCTGTCCAGAGCTCCACAGCTCTCGAGATAGCTCCCCATATTCCAGCTACCCACACCCTGTATAGAGCTCCACTGCTCTCGAGATAGCTCCCCATATGCCAGCTACCCACACCCTGTACAGAGATCCATAGCTCTTGAGATAGCACCCCAAATGTCAGCTACCCACACCCTGTAGAGAGCTCCACTGCTCATAAAATAGCTCCCCATATGCCAGCTACCCACACCCTGTACAGAGCTCACTGCTCATGAGATAGCTCCCCATATGCCAGCAACCCACACCCTGCACAAATCTCCACTGCTATCGAGACAGCTCTCCATTTGCCAGCTACCCACACCCTGTACAGAGCTCCACAGCTCTCGAGATAGCTCCCCATATGCCAGCTACCCACACCCGGTACAGAGCTCTACTTCTCTCGAGATAGCTTCCCATATGCCAGCTACCCACACCCTGTACAGAGCTCCACTGGTCATGAGATAGCTCCCCATATGCCAGCTACCCACACCCTGTACAGAGCTCCACTTTTATCGAGATCACTTCCCATATGCCAGTTACCCACACCCAGTAAAGAGCTCAATTGCTCTCCAGATAGCTCCCCATATGCCAGCTACCCACACCCTTTACAGAGCTCCACTGCTCTCGAAATAGCTCCCTATATGCCAGCTACCCACACCCTGTACAGAGCTCCACTGCTCATGAGATAGCTCCCCATATCCCAGCTACCCACACCTTGTACAGAGCTCCACTACTCTCGAGATAGCTCCACATATGCCAGCTACCCACACCCTGTACAGAGCTCCACGGCTCTTGAGATAGCTCCCCATATGCCAGCTACACACACCCTGTACAGAGCTTCGCTGCTCATAAAATAGCTGCCCATATGCCAGCTACCCACACCCTGTACAGAACTCCACTGCTATCGAGATAGCCCCCAATATGCCAGCTACCCACACCCAGTACATAGCTCCACGGCTCTCGAGATAGCTCCCCATATGCCAGCTACCCACATCCGGCACAGAGCCCCACTGCTCTCGAGATAGCTCCCCATATGCCAGCTCCCCATACCCTGTACAGAGCTCCGCTGCTCATGAAATAGCTCCCCATATGCCACCTACCCACACCCTGTACAGAGCATCACTGCTCATGAGATAGCTCCCCATATGCCAGCTACCCACACCCTGTACAGAGCTCCACTGCTCTCGAGATAGCTCCACATATGCCAGCTACCCACACCCGGTACAGAGCTCCACGGCTCTTGAGATAGCTCCCTATATGCCAGCTACCCACACCCTGTACATAGCTGCGCTGCTCTCGAGATAGCTCCCCAAATGCCAGCTACCAATACCCTTTACAGAGCTCCAGTGCTCATGAGATAGCTCCCCAAATGCCAGCTACCCACACCCTGTACAGAGCTCCACTGGTCATGAGATAGCTCCCCATATGTCAACTACCCACACCCTGTACAAAGCTCCACTTTTCTCGAGATCACTTCCCATATGCCAGTTACCCACACCCAGTAAAGAGCTCAATTGCTCTCCAGATAGCTCCCCATATGCCAGCTACCCACACCCTGTACAGAGCTCCACTGCTCTCGAGATAGCTCCACATATGCCAGCTACCCACACCCGGTACAGAGCTCCACGGCTCTTGAGATAGCTCCCTATATGCCAGCTACCCACACCCTGTACATAGCTGCGCTGCTCTCGAGATAGCTCCCCAAATGCCAGCTACCAACACCCTTTACAGAGCTCCACTGCTCTCGAAATCGCTCCCCATATGCCAGCTACCCACACCCTGTACAGAGCTCCACTGCTATCGAGAAAGCTCCCCATATGCCAGCTACCCACACCAAGTATAGAGCTCCACAGCTCTCCAGATAGCTTCCCATATGGCAGCTACCCACACCAAGTATAGAGCTCAACGGCTCTCGAGATAGCTCCCCATATGCCAGCTACCTACACCAAGTATAGAGCTCCACGGCTCTCGAGATAGCTCCCCATATGCCAGCTACCTACACCAAGTATAGAGCTCCACGGCTCTCGAGATAGCTCCCCATATGCCAGCTACCCACACCCTGTACAGAGCTCCACTGCTCTCGAGATAGCTCCACATATGCCAGCTACCCACACCCGGTACAGAGCTCCACGGCTCTTGAGATAGCTCCCTATATGCCAGCTACCCATACCCTGTACATAGCTGCGCTGCTCTCGAGATAGCTCCCCAAATGCCAGCTACCAACACCCTTTACAGAGCTCCACTGCTCTCGAAATAGCTCCCCATATGCCAGCTACCCACACCCTGTACAGAGCTCCACTGCTATCGAGAAAGCCCCCCATATGCCAGCTACCCACACCAAGTATAGAGCTCCACAGCTCTCCAGATAGCTCCCCATATGGCAGCTACCCACACCAAGTATAGAGTTCAACGGCTCTCGAGATAGCTCCCCATATGCCAGCTACCTACACCAAGTATAGAGCTCCACGGCTCTCGAGATAGCTCCCCATATGTCATCTACCCACACCCTGTACAGAGCTCCGCTGCTCATAAGATAGCTCCCCATATGCCAGCTACCCACACCCTGTATAGAGCTCCACTGCTATCGAGATAGCCCCCATATGCCATCTTCTCATACCCAGTACAGAGCTCCACAGCTCTCGAGATAGCTCCCCATATACCAGCTACCCGTAACCGGTACAGAGCTCCACTGCTCTCGAGATAGCTCCCAATATGCCAGCTCCCCATACCCTGTACAGAGCTCCACAGCTCTCGAGATAGCTCCCTAAATGCCAGCTACCCACACCCTGTACAGAGCTCCGCTGCTCTCGAGATAGCTCCCCAAATACCAGCTACCCAGACCCTGTACAGAGCTCTGCTGCTCATGAGATAGCTCCCCATATGCCAGCTACCTACACCCGGTACAGAGCTCCACAGCTCTCGAGATAGCTCTCCATATGCTAGCTACCCACACCCTGTCCAGAGCTCTGCTGCTCTCGAGATAGCTCCCCAAATGCCAGCTACCCACACCCTGTACAGAGATCCAGTGCTCATGAGATAGCTCTCCATATGCCAGCTACCCACACCCTTTACATAGGTGTGGTGCTCTCGATATACCTCCCCAAATGCCAGCTATCCACACCCTGTACAGAGCTCCAGTGCTCATGAGATAGCTCCCCATATGCCAGCTACCCACACCCTGTACAGAGCTCCATTACTCTCGAGATCACTTCCCATATGCCAGTTACCCACACACATTACAAAGCTCCATTGCTCTCCAGATAGCTCCCCATATGCCAGCTACCCACACCCTGTACAGAGCTCCACTGCTCTCGAGATCACTTGCCATATGCCAGTTACCCACACCCAGTACAGAGCTCCACTGTTCTCCAGATAGTTCCCCATATGCCAGCTACCCACAACCCTGTACAGAGCTCCACTGCTCTCGAGATAGCTCCCCATATGCCAGCTACCCACACCCTGCACAGAGCTCCATTGCTCTCGAGATAGCTCCCCAAATGCCAGCTACCCACACCCTGTACAGAGCTCCACTGCTATCGAGAAAGACCCCCATATGCCAGCTACCCACACCAAGTATAGAGATCAACAGCTCTTGAGATAGCTCCCCATATGCCAACTACCTACACCAAGTATAGAACTCCACGGCTCTCGAGATAGCTCTGCATATGGCAGCTACCCACACCCTGTACAGAGCTCCGCTGCTCATAAGATAGCTCTCCATATGCCAGCTACCCACACCCTGTACATAGCTGTGCTGCTCTCGAGATACCTCCCCAAATGCCAGCTATCCACACCCTGTACAGAGCTACACAGCTCTCGAGATAGCTCCCAAAATACCAGCTACCCGTAACCGGTACAGAGCTCCACTGCTCTCGAGATAGCTCCCAATATGCCAGCTCCCCATACCCTGTACAGAGCTCCACAGCTCTCGAGATAGCTCCCTAAATGCCAGCTACCCACACCCTGTACAGAGCTCCGCTGCTCTCGAGATAGCTCCCCAAATACCAGCTACCCAGACCCTGTACAGAGCTCTGCTGCTCATGAAATAGCTCCCCATATGCCAGCTACCTACACCCGGTACAGAGCTCCACAGCTCTCGAGATAGCTCTCCATATGCTAGCTACCCACACCCTGTCCAGAGCTCTGCTGCTCTCGAGATAGCTCCCCAAATGCCAGCTACCCACACCCTGTACAGAGATCCAGTGCTCATGAGATAGCTCTCCATATGCCAGCTACCCACACCCTGTACATAGGTGTGCTGCTCTCGATATACCTCCCCAAATGAAAGCTAACCACACCCTGTACAGAGCTCCAGTGCTCATGAGATAGCTCCCCATATGCCAGCTACCCACATCCTGTACAGAGCTCCACTACTCTCGAGATCACTTCCCATATGCCAGTTACCAACACACATTACAGAGCTCCATTGCTCTCCAGATAGCTCCCCATATGCCAGCTACCCACACCCTGTACAGAGCTCCACTGCTCTCGAGATCACTTGCCATATGCCAGTTACCCACACCCAGTACAGAGCTCCACTGCTCTCCAGATAGTTCCCCATATGCCAGCTACCCACAACCCTGTACAGAGCTCCACTGCTCTCGAGATAGCTCCCCATATGCCAGCTACCCACACCCTGCACAGAGCTCCATTGCTCTCGAGATAGCTCCCCAAATTCCAGCTACCCACACCCTGTACAGAGCTCCACTGCTATCGAGAAAGACCCCCATATGCCAGCTACCCACATCAAGTATAGAGATCAACAGCTCTTGAGATAGCTCCCCACATGCCAACTACCTACACCAAGTATAGAACTCCATGGCTCTCGAGATAGCTCCGCATATGGCAGCTACCCACACCCTGTACAGAGCTCCGCTGCTCATAAGATAGCTCTCCATATGCCAGCTACCCACACCCTGTACATAGCTGTGCTGCTCTCGAGATACCTCCTCAAATGCCAGCTATCCACACCCTGTACAGAGCTCCAGTGCTCGTGAGATAGCTCTTCATATGCCAGCTACCCATACCCTGTACAGAGCTCCATTGCTCTCGAGATCACTTCCCATATGCCAGCTCCCCATACCGTGTACAGAGCTCCACAGTTCTCGAGATAGCTCCCCAAATGCCAGCTACCCACACACTGTACAGAGCTCCGCTGCTTTCGAGATAGCTCCACAAATGCCAGCTAATCGCACCCTGTACAGAGCACCAGTGCTCATGAGATAGCTCTCCATATGCCAGCTACCCACACCCTGTACAGAGCTCCAGTGCTCATGAGATAGCTCCTGATATGCCAGCTACCCACACCCTGTAGAGAGATCCACTGTTCTCGAGATCACTTCCCATATGCCAGTTACCCACACCCTGTACAGAGCTCCACTGCTCTCGAGATAGCTCCCCATAAGGCAGCTACCCACACCCTGTCCAGAGCTCCACAGCTCTCGAGATAGCTCCCCATATTCCAGCTACCCACACCCTGTACAGAGCTCCACTGCTCTCGAGATAGCTCCCCATATGCCAGCTACCCACACCCTGTACAGAGATCCATAGCTCTTGAGATAGCACCCCAAATGTCAGCTACCCACACCCTGTACAGAGCTCCACTGCTCATAAGATAGCTCTCCATTTGCCAGCTACCCACACCCTGTACAGAGCTCCACAGCTCTCGAGATAGCTCCCCATATGCCAGCTACCCACACCCGGTACAGAGCTCTACTTCTCTCGAGATAGCTCCCCAAATGTCAGCTACGCACACCCTGTACAAAACTTCGCTGCTCATAAAATAGCTCCCAATATGCCAGCTACCCACACCCTGTACAGAACTCCACTGCTATCGAGATAGCCCCCCATATGCCAGCTACCCACACCCAGTACATAGCTCCACGGCTCTCGAGATAGCTCCCCATATGCCAGCTACCCACATCCGGTACAGAGCCCCACTGCTCTCGAGATAGCTCCCCATATGCCAGCTCCCCATACCCTGTACAGAGCTCTGCTGCTCATGAAATAGCTCCCCATATGCCAGCTAACCACACCCTGTACAGAGCTCCACTGCTGATGAGATAGCTCCGCATATGCCAGCTACCCGCATCCTGTACAGAGCTCCACTGCTCTCGAGATAGCTCCACATATGCCAGCTACCCACACCCGGTACAGAGCTCCACGGCTCTTGAGATAGCTCCCCATATGCCAGCTATGCACACCCTGTACATAGCTGTGCTGCTCTCGAGATAGCTCCCCAAATGCCAGCTACCAACACCCTTTACAGAGCTCCAGTGCTCATGAGATAGCTCCCCAAATGCCAGCTACCCACACCCTGTACAGAACTCCACTGGTCATGAGATAGCTGCCCATATGCCAGCTACCCACACCCTGTACAGAGCTCCACTTTTATCGAGATCACTTCCCATATGCCATTTACCCACACCCAGTAAAGAGCTCAATTGCTCTCCAGATAGCTCCCCATATGCCAGCTACCCACACCCTGTACAGAGCTCCACTGCTCTCGAAATAGCTCCCCATATGCCAGCTACCCACACCCTGTACAGAGCTCCACTGCTCATGAGATAGCTCCCCATATCCCAGCTACCCACACCCTGTACAGAGCTCCACTGCTCTCGAGATAGCTCCACATATGCCAGCTACCCACACCCTGTACAGAGCTCCACGGCTCTTGAGATAGCTCCCCATATGCAAGCAACGCACACCCTGTACAGAGCTTCGCTGCTATCGAGATAGCCCCCCCATATGCCAGCTCCCCACACCCAGTACATAGCTCCACTGCTCATGAGATAGCTCCCCATATGCCAGCTACCCACACCCTGTACAGAACTCCACTGCTATCGAGATAGCCCCCCCATATGCCAGCTCCCCACACCCAGTACATAGCTCCACGGCTCTCGAGATAGCTCCCCATATGCCAGCTACCCACATCCGGTACAGAGCCCCACTGCTCTCGAGATAGCTCCCCATATGCCAGCTCCCCATACCCTGTACAGAGCTCCGCTGCTCATGAAATAGCTCCCCATATGCCAGCTACCCACACCCTGTACAGAGCATCACTGCTCATGAGATAGCTCCCCATATGCCAGCTACCCACACCCTGTACAGAGCTCCACTGCTCTCGAGATAGCTCCACATATGCCAGCTACCCACACCCGGTACAGAGCTCCACGGCTCTTGAGATAGCTCCCCATATGCCAGCTACCCACACCCTGTACATAGCTGCGCTGCTCTCGAGATAGCTCCCCAAATGCCAGCTACCAACACCCTTTACAGAGCTCCAGTGCTCATGAGATAGCTCCCCAAATGCCAGCTACCCACACCCTGTACAGAGCTCCACTGGTCATGAGATAGCTCCCCATATGCCAGCTACCCACACCCTGTACAGAGCTCCACTTTTCTCGAGATCACTTCCCATATGCCAGTTACCCACACCCAGTAAAGAGCTCAATTGCTCTCCAGATAGCTCCCCATATGCCAGCTACCCACACCCTGTACAGAGCTCCACTGCTCTCGAAATAGCTCCCCATATGCCAGCTACCCACACCCTGTACAGAGCTCCACTGCTCATGAGATAGCTCCCCATATCCCAGCTACCCACACCCTGTACAGAGCTCCACTGCTCTCGAGATAGCTCCACATATGCCAGCTACCCACACCCTGTACAGAGCTCCACGGCTCTTGAGATAGCTCCCCATATGCCAGCTACGCACACCCTGTACAGAGCTTCGCTGCTCATAAAATAGCTCCCCATATGCCAGCTACCCACACCCTGTACAGAACTCCACTGCTATACAGATAGCCCCCCATATGCCAGCTACCCACACCCAGTACATAGCTCCACCGCTCTCGAGATAGCTCCCCATATGCCAGCTACGCACATCCGGTACAGAGCCCCACTGCTCTCGAGATAGCTCCCCATATGCCAGCTCCCCATACCCTGTACAGAGCTCCGCTGCTCATGAAATAGCTCCCCATATGCCAGCTACCCACACCCTGTACAGAGCATCACTGCTCATGAGATAGCTCCCCATATGCCAGCTACCCACACCCTGTACAGAGCTCCACTGCTCTCGAGATAGCTCCACATATGCCAGCTACCCACACCCGGTACAGAGCTCCACGGCTCTTGAGATAGCTCCCCATATGCCAGCTACCCACACCCTGTACATAGCTGCGCTGCTCTCGAGATAGCTCCCCAAATGCCAGTTACCAACACCCTTTACAGAGCTCCAGTGCTCATGAGATAGCTCCCCAAATGCCAGCTACCCACACCCTGTACAGAGCTCCACTGGTCATGAGATAGCTCCCCATATGCCAGCTACCCACACCCTGTACAGAGCTCCACTTTTCTCGAGATCACTTCCCATATGCCAGTTACCCACACCCAGTAAAGAGCTCAATTGCTCTCCAGATAGCTCCCCATATGCCAGCTACCCACACCCTGTACAGAGCTCCACTGCTCTCGAAATAGCTCCCCATATGCCAGCTACCCACACCCTGTACAGAGCTCCACTGCTATCGAGAAAGCCCCCCATATGCCAGCTACCCACACCAAGTATAGAGCTCCACTGCTCTCCAGATAGCTCCCCATATGGCAGCTACCCACACCAAGTATAGAGCTCAACGGCTCTTGAGATAGCTCCCCATATGCCAGCTACCTACACCAAGTATAGAGCTCCACGGCTCTTGAGATAGCTCCCCATATGTCATCTACCCACTCCCTGTACAGAGCTCCGCTGCTCATAAGATAGCTCCCCATATGCCAGCTACCCACACCCTGTACAGAGCTCCACTGCTATCGAGATAGCCCCCCATATGCCACCTCCTCATACCCAGTACAGAGCTCCACAGCTCTCGAGATAGCTCCCAATATGCCAGCTCCCCATACCCTGTACAGAGCTCCACTGCTCTCGAGATAGCTCCCTAAATGCCAGCTACCCACACCCTGTACAGAGCTCCGCTGCTCTTGAGATAGCTCCCCAAATACCAGCTACCCAGACCCTGTACAGAGCTCTGCTGCTCATGAGATAGCTCCCCATATGCCAGCTACCTACACCCGGTACAGAGCTCCACAGCTCTCGAGATAGCTTTCCATATGCTAGCTACCCACACCCTGTCCAGAGCTCTGCTGCTCTCGAGATAGCTCCCCAAATGCCAGCTACCCACACCCTGTACAGAGATCCAGTGCTCATGAGATAGCTCTCCATATGCCAGCTACCCACACCCTGTACATAGGTGTGCTGCTCTCGATATACCTCCCCAAATGCCAGCTATCCACACCCTGTACAGAGCTCCAGTGCTCATGAGATAGCTCCCCATATGCCAGCTACCCACACCCTGTACAGAGCTCCACTACTCTCGAGATCACTTCCCATATGCCAGTTACCCACACCCATTACAGAGCTCCATTGCTCTCCAGATAGCTCCCCATATGCCAGCTACCCACACCCTGTACAGAGCTCCACGGCTCTCGAGATCACTTGCCATATGCCAGCTACCCACACCCTGTACAGAGCTCCACTGCTATCGAGATAGCCCCCCATATGGCAGCTACCCACACCCTGTACAGAGCTCCACAGCTCTTGAGATAGCTCCCCATATGCCAGCTAACCACACCCGGTACAGAGCTCCACTGCTCTCGAGATAGCTCCCCAAATGTCAGCTACCCACACCCTGTACAGAGCTCCACTGCTATCGAGAAAGACCCCCATATGCCAGCTACCCACACCAAGTATAGAGATCAACAGCTCTTGAGATAGCTCCCCATATTCCAACTACCTACACCAAGTATAGAACTCCACGGCTCTCGAGATAGCTCCGCATATGGCAGCTACCCACACCCTGTACAGAGCTCCGCTGCTCATAAAATAGCTCTCCATATGCCAGCTACCCACACCCTGTACATAGCTGTGCTGCTCTCGAGATACCTCCCCAAATGCCAGCTATCCACACCCTGTACAGAGCTCCAGTGCTCATGAGATAGCTCCCCATATGCCAGCTACCCACACCCTGTACAGAGCTCCACTACTCTCGAGATCACTTCCCATATGCCAGTTACCCACACCCATTACAGAGCTCCATTGCTCTCCAGATAGCTCCCCATATGCCAGCTAGCCACACCCTGTACAGCGCTCCACTGCTCTCGAGATCACTTGCCATATGCCAGTTACCCACACCCAGTACAGAGCTCCACTGCTCTCCAGATAGTCCCCCATATGCCAGCTACCCACACCCTGTACAGAGCTCCACTGCTCTCGAGATAGCTCCCCATATGCCAGCTACCCACACCCTGCACAGAGCTCCAATGCTCTCGAGATAGCTGCCCAAATGCCAGCTACCCACACCCTGTACAGAGCTCCACTGCTATCGAGAAAGACCCCCATATGCCAGCTACCCACACCAAGTATAGAGCTCAACAGCTCTCGAGATAGCTCCCCATATGCCAGCTACCTACACCAAGTATAGAGCTTGACGGCTCTCAAGATAGCTGCGCATATGGCAGCTACCCACACCCTGTACAGAGCTCCGCTGCTCATAAAATAGCTCCACATAGGCCAGCTACCCACACCCGGTACAGAGCTCCACTGCTCTCGAGATAGCTCCCCAAATGCCAGGTCCCGACACCCTGCACAGAGCTCCACTGCTCTCCAGATAGCTCCCCAAATGCCAGCTACCCACACCCTGTACAGAGCTCCGCTGCTCATGAGATAGCTCCCCATATGCCAGCTATCCACACCCTGTACAGAGCTCCACAGCTCTTGAGATAGCTCCCCTTATGCCAGCTACCCACACCCTGTACAGAGCTCCGCTGCTCTCGAGATATCTCCCCAAATGCCAGCTACCCACACCCTGTACAGAGCTCCACTGCTCTCGCGATAGCTCCCCAAATGCCAGCTACCCACACCCTGTACAGAGCTCCACAGCTCTTGAGATAGCTCCCCATATGCCAGCTACCCACACCCTGTACAGAGCTCCACTGCTATCGAGATAGCCCCCATATGGCAGCTACCCACACCCTGTACAGAGCTCCACAGCTCTTGAGATAGCTCCCCATATGCCAGCTACCCACACCCGGTACAGAGCTCCACTGCTCTCGAGATAGCTCCCCAAATGCCAGGTCCCGACACCCTGAACAGAGCTCCACTGCTCATGAGATAGCTCCCCATATGCCAGATACCCACACCCTGTACAGAGCTCCACTGCTCTACAGATAGCTCCCCAAATGCCAGCTACCCACACATTGTGCAGAGCTCCGCTGTTCATGAGATAGCTCCCCATATACCAGCTACCCACACCCTGTACAGAGCTCCACAGCTCTTGAGATAGCTCCCCTTATGCCAGTTACCCACACCCTGTACAGAGCTCCGCTGCTCTCGAGATATCTCCCCAAATGCCAGCTACCCACACCCTATACAGAGCTCCGCTGCTATCGAGATAGATCCCCATATGCCAGCTACCCACACCATGTACAGAGCTCCACAGCTCTTGAGATAGCACCATAGCCAGCCACCCACACCCTGTACAGAGATCCACAGTTCTCGAGATAGCTCCCCAAATGCCAGATACCCACACCCTGTACAGAGCTCCATTGCTCATGAGATAGCTCCCCATATGCCAGCTACCCCACCCTGTACAGAGCTCCACTGCTCTCGAGATCACTTCCCATATACCAGTTACCCACACCCAGTACAGAGCTCCACTGCTCTCCAGATAGCTCCCCATATGCCAGTTACCCACACCCGGTACCAAGCTTCACTTCTCTCCAGATAGCTCCCCATATTCCAGATATCCCACACCCTGTACAGAGCTCCACTGCTCTCGAGATAGCTCCCCAAATGCCAGGTCCCGACACCCTGAACAGAGCTCTACTGCTCATGAGATAGCTCCCCATATGCCAGCTAACCACACCCGGTACAGAGCTCCACTGCTCTCCAGATAGCTCCCCAAATGCCAGCTACCCACACATTGTACAGAGCTTCGCTGTTCATGAGATAGCTCCCCATATGCCAGCTACCCACACCCTGTACAGATCTCCACAGCTCCTGAGATAGCTCCCCTTATGCCAGTTACCCACACCCTGTATAGAGCTCCGCTGCTCTCGAGATATCTCCCCAAATGCCAGCTACCCACACCCTATACAGAGCTCCGCTGCTATCGAGATAGATCCCCATATGCCAGCTACCCACACCATGTACAGAGCTCCACAGCTCTTGAGATAGCTCCCCAAATGCCAGATACCCACACCCTGTACAGAGCTCCATTGCTCATGAGATAGCTCCCCATATGCCAGCTACCCCACCCTGTACAGAGCTCCACTGCTCTCGAGATCACTTCCCATATGCCAGTTACCCACACCCAGTACAGAGCTCCACTGCTCTCCAGATAGCTCCCCATATGCCAGTTACCCACACCTGGTACCAAGCTTCACTTCTCTCCAGATAGCTCCCCATATTCCAGATATCCCACACCCTGTACACAGCTCTACTGCTCTCGAGATAGCTCCCCATCTGGCAGCTACCCACACCCTGTACAGAGCTCCACAGCTCTTGAGATAGCTCCCGATAAGCCAGCTACCCACACCCGGTACAGAGCTCCACTGCTCTCGAGATATCTCCCCAAATGCCAGGTCCCGACACCCTGCACAGAGCTCCACTGCTCTCCAGATAGCTCCCCAAATGCCAGCTACCCACACCCTGTACAGAGCTCCGCTGCTCATGAGATAGCTCCCCATATGCCAGCTATCCACACCCTGTACAGAGCTCCACAGCTCTTGAGATAGCTCCCCTTATGCCAGCTACCCACACCCTGTACAGAGCTCCGCTGCTCTCGAGATATCTCCCCAAATGCCAGCTACCCACACCCTGTACAGAGCTCCGCTGCTATCGAGATAGATCCCCATATGCCAGCTACCCACACCCTGTACAGAGCTCCACAGCTCTTGAGATAGCTCCCCATATGCCAGCTACCCACACCCGGTACAGAGCTCCACTGCTCATAAGATAGCTCCACATATGCCAGCTACCCACACCCTGTACAGAGCTCCACTGCTATCGAGATAGCCCCCCATATGGCAGCTACCCACACCCTGTACAGAGCTCCACAGCTCTTGAGATAGCTCCCCATATGCCAGCTACCCACACCCGGTACAGAGCTCCACTGCTCTCGAGATAGCTCACCAAATGCCAGGTCCCGACACCCTGAACAGAGCTCCACTGCTCATGAGATAGCTCCCCATATGCCAGATACCCACACCCTGTACAGAGCTCCACTGCTCTCCAGATAGCTCCCCAAATGCCAGCTACCCACACATTGTACAGAGATCCGCTGTTCATGAGATAGCTCCCCATATACCAGCTACCCACACCCTGTACAGAGCTCCACAGCTCTTGAGATAGCTCCCCTTATGCCAGTTACCCACACCCTGTACAGAGCTCCACTGCTCTCGAGATATCTCCCCAAATGCCAGCTACCCACACCATGTACAGAGCTCCACAGCTCTTGAGATAGCACCATAGCCAGCCACCCACACCCTGTACAGAGATCCACAGTTTTCGAGATAGCTCCCCAAATGCCAGATACCCACACCCTGTACAGAGCTCCATTGCTCATGAGATAGCTCCCCATATGCCAGCTACCCCACCCTGTACAGAGCTCCACTGCTCTCGAGATCACTTCCCATATACCAGTTACCCACACCCAGTACAGAGCTCCACTGCTCTCCAGATAGCTCCCCATATGCCAGTTACCCACACCCGGTACCAAGCTTCACTTCTCTCCAGATAGCTCCCCATATTTCAGATATCCCACACCCTGTACACAGCTCCACTGCTCTCGAGATAGCTCCCCAAATGCCAGGTCTCGACACCCTGAACAGAGCTCTACTGCTCATGAGATAGCTCCCCATATGCCAGCTAACCACACCCGGTACAGAGCTCCACTGCTCTCCAGATAGCTCCCCAAATGCCAGCTACCCACACATTGTACAGAGCTTCGCTGTTCATGAGCTAGCTCCCCATATGCCAGCTACCCACACCCTGTACAGAGCTCCACAGCTCCTGAGATAGCTCCCCTTATGCCAGTTACCCACACCCTGTATAGAGCTCCGCTGCTCCCGAGATATCTCCCCAAATGCCAGCTACCCACACCCTATACAGAGCTCCGCTGCTATCGAGATAGATCCCCATATGCCAGCTACCCACACCATGTACAGAGCTCCACAGCTCTTGAGATAGCTCCCCAAATGCCAGATACCCACACCCTGTACAGAGCTCCATTGCTCATGAGATAGCTCCCCATATGCCAGCTACCCCACCCTGTACAGAGCTCCACTGCTCTCGAGATCACTTCCCATATGCCAGTTACCCACACCCAGTACAGAGCTCCACTACTCTCCAGATAGCTCCCCATATGCCAGTTACCCACACCTGGTACCAAGCTTCACTTCTCTCCAGATAGCTCCCCATATTGAAAGATATCCCACACCCTGTACACAGCTCTACTGCTCTCGAGATAGCTCCCCATATGCCAGCTACCCACACCCTGTACAGAGCTCCACTGCTATCGAGATAGCCCCCCTTATGCCAACTACCCACACCAAGTATAGAGCTCCACGGCTCTCTAGATAGCTCCCCATATGGCAGCTACCTACACCCTGTACAGGGCTCCACAGCTCTCGAGATAGCTCCCCATATGCCAGCTACCCGCCTTTGGTACAGAGTTCCACTGCTCTCAAGATAGCTCCCCATATGCCAGCTACCCACACCCTGTACAGAGATCCACAGCTCTCGAGATAGCTCCCCAAATGCCAGCTACCCACACCCTGTACAGAGCTCCACTGCTCATGAGATAGCTCCCCATATGCCAGCTACCCACACCCTGTACAGAGCTCCACTGCTCTCAATATCGCTACCCATATGCCAGCTACCCACACCCTCTACAGAGCTCCACTTCTATCGAGAAAGCCCCCCATATGCCAGCTACCCACACACTGTACAGAGCTCCACAGCTCTCGAGATAGCTCCCCAAATGGCAGCTACCCACACCCTGTACAGAGCTCCACTGCTCTTGAGATAGCTCCCCATATGCCAGCTCCCCATACCCTGTACAGAGATCCACAGATCTCGAGAATGCTCTCCAAATGCCAGCTACCGACACCCTGTACAGAGCTCCACTGCTCATGAGATAGCTCCCCATATGCCAGCTACCCACACCCTGTACAGAGCTTCACTGCTCTTGAGATCGCTCCCCATATGCCAGTTACCCATACCCAGTACAGAGCTCCACTGCTCTCCAGATAGCTCCCCATATGCCAGCTACCCACACCCTGTACAGAGCTCCACTGCTCTCCAGATAGCTCCCCATATGCCAGCTACCCACACCCTGTACAGAGCTCCACTGCTATTGAGAAAGTCCCCCATATGCCAACTACCCACACCAAGTATAGAGCTCCACGGCTCTCGAAATAGCTCCCCATATGCCAACTACCCACACCCTGTACAGAGCTCCGCTGCTCATGAGATAGCTCCCCATATGCCAACTACCCACACCCTGTACAGAACTCCGCTGCTCATAAGATAGCTCCACCTATGCCAGCTACCCACACCCTGTACAGAGCTCCACTGCTATCGAGATAGCCCCCCATATGGCAGCTACCCACACCCTGTACAGAGCTCCACAGCTCTCGAGATAGCTCCCCATATGCCAGCTACCCACAACCGGTACAGAGCTCCACTGCTCTCGAGATAGCTCCCCAAATGCCAGGTCCCGACACCCTGAACAGAGCTCCACTGCTCATGAGATAGCTCCCCATATGCCAGCTACCCACACTCGGTACAGAGCTCCACTGCTCTTGAGATAGCTCCCCATATGCCAGCTACCCACACCCGGTACAGAGCTCCACTGCTCTCGAGATAGCTCCTCAAATGTCAGCTACCCACATCCTGTACAGAGCTCCGCTGCTCATAAAATAGCTCCCCATATGCCAGCTACCCACACCCTGTACAGAGCTCCACTGCTATCGAGATAGCCCCCCATATGCCATCTACCCACACCCAGTACAGAGCTCCACTGCTCTCGAGATAGCTCCCAATATGCCAGCTCCCCATACCCTGTACAGAGCTCCACAGCTCTCGAGATAGATCCCTAAATGCCAGCTACCCACACCCTGTACAGAGCTCCGCTGCTCTCGAGATAGCTCCCCATAAACCAGCTACCCAGACCCTGTACAGAGCTCCGCTGCTCATGAGATAGCTCCCCATATGCCAGCTACCCACAACCTGTACATAGCTGTGCTGCTCTCGAGATACCTCCCCAAATGCCAGCTATCCACACCCTGTACAGAGCTCCAGTGCTCATGAGATAGCTCCCCATATGCCAGCTACCCACACCCTGTACAGAGCTCCACTACTCTCGAGATCACTTCCCATATGCCAGTTACCCACACCCATTACTGAGCTCCATTGCTCTCCAGGTAGCTCCCCATATGCCAGCTACCCACACCCTGTACAGAGCTCCACTGCTCTCGAGAGCACTTGCCATATGCCAGTTACCCACACCCAGTACAGAGCTCCACTGCTCTCCAGATAGTTCCCCATATGCCAGCTACCCCCACCCTGTACAGAGCTCCACTGCTCTCGAGATAGCTCCCCATATGCCAGATACCCACACCCTGCACAGAGCTCCATTGCTCTCGAGATAGCTCCCCAAATGCCAGCTACCCACACCCTGTACAGAGCTCCACTGCTATCGAGAAAGACCCCCATATGCCAGCTACCCACACCAAGTATAGAGCTCAACAGCTCTCGAGATAGCTCCCCATATGCCAGCTACCTACACCCTGTACAGAGCTCCGCTGCTATCGAGATAGCCCCCCATCTGGCAGCTACCCACACCCTGTACAGAGCTCCACAGCTCTTGAGATAGCTCCCGATATGCCAGCTACCCACACCCTGTACAGAGCTCCGCTGCTCATGAGATAGCTCCCCATATGCCAGCTACCCACACCCTGTACAGAGCTCCACAGCTCTTGAGATAGCTCCCCTTATGCCAGCTACCCACACCCTGTACAGATCTCCGCTGCTCTCGAGATATCTCCCCAAATGCCAGCTACCCAAACCCTGTACAGAGCTCCGCTGCTATCGAGATAGATCCCCATATGCCAGCTACCCACACCCTGTACAGAGCTCTGCTGCTCATGAGATAGCTCCCCATATGCCAACTACCCACACCCTGTACAGAACTCCGCTGCTCATAAGATAGCTCCACATATGCCAGCTACCCACACCCTGTACAGAGCTCCACTGCTATCGAGATAGCCCCCCATGTGGCAGCTACCCACACCCTGTACAGAGCTCCACAGCTCTTGAGATAGCTCCACATATGCCAGCTACCCACAGCCGGTACAGAGCTCCACTGCTCTCGAGATAGCTCCCCAAATGCCAGGTCTCGACACCCTGAACAGAGCTCCACTGCTCATGAGATAGCTCCCCATATGCCAGCTACCCACACCCTGTACAGAGCTCCACTGCTCTCGAGATATCTCCACAAATGCCAGCTACCCACACCCTGTACAGAGCTCCGCTGCTATCGAGATATCTCCCCAAATGCCAGCTACCCACACCCTGTACAGAGCTCCGCTGCTATCGAGATAGATCCCCATATGCCAGCTACCCACACCTTGTACAGAGCTCTGCTGCTCATGAGATAGCTCCACATATGCCAGCTACCCACACCCTGTACAGAGCTCCACTGCTATCGAGATAGCCCCCCATATGGCAGCTACCCACACCCTGTACAGAGCTCCACAGCTCTTGAGATAGCACCCCATATGCCAGCTAACTACACCCGGTACAGAGCTCCACTGCTCTCGAGATAGCTCCCCAAATGCCAGGTCCCGACACCCTGAACAGAGCTCCACTGCTCATGAGATAACTCCCCATATGCCAGCTACCCACACCCTGTACAGAGCTCCGCTGTTCATGAGATAGCTCCCCATATGCCAGCTACCCACAACCTGTACAGAGCTCCACAGCTCTTGAGATAGCTCCCCTTATGCCAGTTCCCACACCCTGTACAGAGCTCCGCTGCTCTCGAGATATCTCCCCAAATGCCAGCTACCCACACCCTATACAGAGCTCCCCTGCTATCGAAATCGATCCCCATATGCCAGCTACCCACACCATGTACAGAGCTCCACAGCTCTTGAGATAGCACCATATGCCAGCCACCCACTCCCTGTACAGAGATCCACAGTTCTCGAGATAGCTCCCCAAATGCCAGATACCCACACCCTGTACAGAGCTCCATTGCTCCTGAGATAGCTCCCCAAATGCCAGCTACCCACACCCTGTACAGAGATCCATTGCTCATGAGATAGCTCCCCATATGCCAGCTACCCCACCCTGTACAGAGCTCCACTGCTCTCGAGATCACTTCCCATATACCAGCTACCCACACCCTGTACAGAGCTCCACTGCTCATGAGATAGCTCCCCATATGCCAGCTACCCACACCCTGTACAGAGCTTCACTGCTCTTGAGATCGCTTCCCATATGCCAGTTACCCACACCCTGTACAGAGCTCTGCTTCTCTAGAGATAGCTCCCCATATGCCAGTTACCCATACCCAGTACAGAGCTCCACTACTCTCCAGATAGATCCCCATATGCCAGCTACCCACACCCTCTACAGAGCTCCACTGATCTCCAGATAGCTCCCCAAATACCAGCTACCCACACCCTGTACAGAGCTCTGCTGCACATGAGATAGCTCCCCATATGCCAACTACCCACACCCTGTACAGAGCTCCACTGCTCTCGAGATAGCTCCCCATATGCCGGTTACCCACACCCTGGGCAGAGCTCCGCTGCTCAGGAGATAGCTCCCCATATGTCAGCTACCCACACCCTGTACAGAACTCCGCTGCTCATAAGATAGCTCCACCTATGCCAGCTACCCACACCCTGTACAGAGCTCCACTGCTATCGAGATAGCCCCCCATATGGCAGCTACCCACACCCTGTACAGAGATCCACAGCTCTCGAGATAGCTCCCCATATGCCAGCTACCCACAACCGGTACAGAGCTCCACTGCTCTCGAGATAGCTCCCCAAATGCCAGGTCCCGACACCCTGAACAGAGCTCCACTGCTCATGAGATAGCTCCCCATATGCCAGCTACCCACACTCGGTACAGAGCTCCACTGCTCTTGAGATAGCTCCCCATATGCCAGCTACCCACACCCGGTACAGAGCTCCACTGCTCTCGAGATAGCTCCTCAAATGTCAGCTACCCACATCCTGTACAGAGCTCCGCTGCTCATAAGATAGCTCCCCATATGCCAGCTACCCACACCCTGTACAGAGCTCCACTGCTATCGAGATAGCCCCCCATATGCCATCTACCCACACCCAGTACAGAGCTCCACTGCTCTCGAGATAGCTCCCAATATGCCAGCTCCCCATACCCTGTACAGAGCTCCACAGCTCTCGAGATAGATCCCTAAATGCCAGCTACCCACACCCTGTACAGAGCTCCGCTGCTCTCGAGATAGCTCCCCATAAACCAGCTACCCAGACCCTGTACAGAGCTCCGCTGCTCATGAGATAGCTCCCCATATGCCAGCTACCCACAACCTGTACATAGCTGTGCTGCTCTCGAGATACCTCCCCAAATGCCAGCTATCCACACCCTGTACAGAGCTCCAGTGCTCATGAGATAGCTCCCCATATGCCAGCTACCCACACCATGTACAGAGCTCCGCTGCTCATGAGATAGCTCCCCATATGCCAGCTACCCACAACCTGTACATAGCTGTGCTGCTCTCGAGATACCTCCCCAAATGCCAGCTATCCACACCCTGTACAGAGCTCCAGTGCTCATGAGATAGCTCCCCATATGCCAGCTACCTACACCCTGTACAGAGCTCCACTACTCTCGAGATCACTTCCCATATGCCAGTTACCCACACCCATTACTGAGCTCCATTGCTCTCCAGGTAGCTCCCCATATGCCAGCTACCCACACCCTGTACAGAGCTCCACTGCTCTCGAGAGCACTTGCCATATGCCAGTTACCCACACCCAGTACAGAGCTCCACTGCTCTCCAGATAGTTCCCCATATGCCAGCTACCCACACCCTGTACAGAGCTCCACTGCTCTCGAGATAGCTCCCCATATGCCAGATACCCACACCCTGCACAGAGCTCCATTGCTCTCGAGATAGCTCCCCAAATGCCAGCTACCCACACCCTGTACAGAGCTCCACTGCTATCGAGAAAGACCCCCATATGCCAGCTACCCACACCAAGTATAGAGCTCAACAGCTCTCGAGATAGCTCCCCATATGCCAGCTACCTACACCCTGTAGAGAGCTCAGCTGCTCATAAGATAGCTCCCCAAATACCAGCTACCCACACCCTGTACAGAGCTCCACTGCTATCGAGATAGCCCCCCATCTGGCAGCTACCCACACCCTGTACAGAGCTCCACAGCTCTTGAGATAGCTCCCGATATGCCAGCTACCCACACCCGGTACAGAGCTCCACTGCTCTTGAGATAGCTCCCCAAAT
Source organism: Ambystoma mexicanum (assembly GCF_040938575.1). NCBI lineage: Eukaryota > Metazoa > Chordata > Amphibia > Caudata > Ambystomatidae > Ambystoma > Ambystoma mexicanum. The sequence continues at coordinate 3,111,551 of NC_090935.1, forward strand.
GCCAGGTCCCGACACCCTGTACAGAGCTCCACTGCTCTCCAGATAGCTCCCCAAATGCCAGCTACCCACACCCTGTACAGAGCTCCGCTGCTCATGAGATAGCTCCCCATATGCCAGCTACCCACACCCTGTACAGAGCTCCACAGCTCTTGAGATAGCTCCCCTTATGCCAGCTACCCACACCCTGTACAGTTCTCCGCTGCTCTCGAGATATCTCCCCAAATGCCAGCTACCCAAACCCTGTACAGAGCTCCGCTGCTATCGAGATAGATCCCCATATGCCAGCTACCCACACCCTGTACAGAGCTCTGCTGCTCATGAGATAGCTCCCCATATGCCAACTACCCACACCCTGTACAGAACTCCGCTGCTCATAAGATAGCTCCCATATGCCAGCTACCCACACCCTGTACAGAGCTCCACTGCTATCGAGATAGCCCCCCATGTGGCAGCTACCCACACCCTGTACAGAGCTCCACAGCTCTTGAGATAGCTCCACATATGCCAGCTACCCACAGCCGGTACAGAGCTCCACTGCTCTCGAGATAGCTCCCCAAATGCCAGGTCTCGACACCCTGAACAGAGCTCCACTGCTCATGAGATAGCTCCCCATATGCCAGCTACCCACACCCTGTACAGAGCTCCACTGCTCTCGAGATATCTCCACAAATGCCAGCTACCCACACCCTGTACAGAGCTCCGCTGCTATCGAGATATCTCCCCAAATGCCAGCTACCCACACCCTGTACAGAGCTCCGCTGCTATCGAGATAGATCCCCATATGCCAGCTACCCACACCTTGTACAGAGCTCTGCTGCTCATGAGATAGCTCCCCATATGCCAACTACCAACACCCTGTACAGAACTCTGCTGCTCATAAAATAGCTCCACATATGCCAGCTACCCACACCCTGTACAGAGCTCCACTGCTATCGAGATAGCCCCCCATATGGCAGCTACCCACACCCTGTACAGAGCTCCACAGCTCTTTAGATAGCACCCCATATGCCAGCTAACTACACCCGGTACAGAGCTCCACTGCTCTCGAGATAGCTCCCCAAATGCCAGGTCCCGACACCCTGAACAGAGCTCCACTGCTCATGAGATAACTCCCCATATGCCAGCTACCCACACCCTGTACAGAGCTCCGCTGTTCATGAGATAGCTCCCCATATGCCAGCTACCCACAACCTGTACAGAGCTCCACAGCTCTTGAGATAGCTCCCCTTATGCCAGTTCCCACACCCTGTACAGAGCTCCGCTGCTCTCGAGATATCTCCCCAAATGCCAGCTACCCACACCCTATACAGAGCTCCCCTGCTATCGAAATCGATCCCCATATGCCAGCTACCCACACCATGTACAGAGCTCCACAGCTCTTGAGATAGCACCATATGCCAGCCACCCACACCCTGTACAGAGATCCACAGTTCTCGAGATAGCTCCCCAAATGCCAGATACCCACACCCTGTACAGAGCTCCATTGCTCATGAGATAGCTCCCAATATGCCAGCTACCCCACCCTGTACAGAGCTCCACTGCTCTCGAGATCACTTCCCATATACCAGCTACCCACACCCTGTACAGAGCTCCACTGCTCATGAGATAGCTCCCCATATGCCAGCTACCCACACCCTGTACAGAGCTTCACTGCTCTTGAGATCGCTTCCCATATGCCAGTTACCCACACCCTGTACAGAGCTCTGCTTCTCTAGAGATAGCTCCCCATATGCCAGTTACCCATACCCAGTACAGAGCTCCACTACTCTCCAGATAGATCCCCATATGCCAGCTACCCACACCCTCTACAGAGCTCCACTGATCTCCAGATAGCTCCCCAAATACCAGCTACCCACACCCTGTACAGAGCTCTGCTGCACATGAGATAGCTCCCCATATGCCAACTACCCACACCCTGTACAGAGCTCCACTGCTCTCGAGATAGCTCCCCATATGCCGGTTACCCACACCCTGGGCAGAGCTCCGCTGCTCAGGAGATAGCTCCCCATATGTCAGCTAGCCACACCCTGTACAGAGCTCCACTACTATCGAGAACGCCCCCCATATGCCATCTACCCACACCCAGTACAGAGCTCCACGGCTCTCAGGATAGCTCCCCATATACCAGCTCCCCATACCCTTTACAGGGCTCCACAGCTCTCGAGATAGCTCCCCATATGCCAGCTACCCACAACCTGTACAGAGCTCCGCTGCTCATAAGATAGCTCCCCATATGCCAGTTACCCACACCCTGTACATAGCTCCACTACTATCGAGATAGCCCCCCATATGCCATCTACCCACACCCAGTACAGAGCTCCACGGCTCTCAGGATAGCTCCCCATATACCAGCTCCCCATACCCTGTACAGAGCTCCACATATCTCGAGATAGCTCCCCAAATGCCAGCTGCCGACACCCTGTACACAGCTCCACTGCTCATGAGATAGCTCCCCATATGCCAGCTACGCACATCCTGTACAGGGCTCTACTGCTCTCCAGATAGCTCCCCAAATACCAGCTACCCACACCCTGTACAGAGCTCCACTGCTCTCGAGATAGCTCCCCATATGCAGGCTACCCACACCCTGGGAAGAGCTCTGCTGCTCATGAGATAGCTCCCCTTATGCCAGCTACTCACACATTGTACAGATCTCCATTGCTCTCGGTATAGCTCCCCATATGCCAGCTCCCCATACCCTGTACAGAGCTCCGCTGCAATTGAGAAAGCTCCCCAAATGCCAGCTACCTACACCCTGTACAGAGCTCTGCTGCTCAGAAGATAGCTCCCCATATGCCAGCTACCCACACCCTGTACAGAGCTCTGCTGCTAATGAGATAGCTCCCCATATGCCAGATACCCACACCCTGAACAGAGCTCCGCTGCTCTCGAGATCACTTCCGATATGCCAGCTACCCACACCCAGTTCAGAGCTCCACTGCTCTCCAGATAGCTCCCAAAATGCCAGCTACCCACATCCTGTACAAAGCTCCACTGCTAATGAGATAGCTCCGCATATGCCAGCTACCCACACCCTGTACAGAGCTCCACTGCTCTCGAGATAGCTCCCCATATGCCAGCTACCCACACCCTGTACAGAGCTCCACTGCTCTCGAGATAGCTGCCCATATGCCAGCTACCCACACCCTGTACAGAGCTCCTCTGCTATCGATAAAGCCCCCTATATGCCAATACCCACACCAAGTATAAAGCTCCATGGCTCTCGAGATAGCTCCCCATATGACAGCTACCCACACCATGTACAGTGCTCCACAGCTCTCGAGATAGCTCCCCATATGCCAACTACCCACACCCGGTACAGAGCTCCACTGCTCTCAGGATAGCTCTCCATATGCCAGCTACCCACACCCTGTACAGAGATCCACAGCTCTCGAGATAAGTCCCCATATGCCAGCTACCCACACCATGTACAGAGCTCTGCTGCTCAGGAGATAGCTCCCCATAAGCCAGCTACCCACACCCTGTACAGAGCTCCACTGCTCTTGAGATAGTTCCCCATATGCCAACTACCCACACCCGGTACAGAGCTCCACTGCTCTCGAGATAGCTCCCCATATGCCAGCTACCCACACCCGGTACAGAGCTCCACTGCTCTCGAGATAGCTCCCCATATGCCAGCTACCCACACCCTGTACAGAGATCCATAGCTCTCGAGATAGCTCCCCAAATGTCAGCTACCCACAACCTATACACAGCTCCGCTGCTCATAAGCTAGCTCCCCATATGCCAGCTACCCACACCCTGTACAGAGCTCCACTGCTATTGAGATAGCCCCCCATATGCTAGCTTCGTGCCTTGAAACACTTGTGTATAGGCGCGTTACAAATGCCTTATCATATCATATCATCTACCCACACACAGTACAGAGCTCCACAGCTCTGAGGATAGCTCCCCATATACCAGCTCCCCATACCCTGTACAGAGCTCCACAGATCTCGAGATAGCTCCCCAAATGCCAGCTACCGACACCCTGTACAGAGCTCCACTGCTCTCCAGAGAGCTCCCCAAATACCAGCTACCCACACCATGTACAGAGCTCCGCTGCTCATGAGATAGCTCCCCATATGCCAACTACCCACACCCTGCACAGAGCTCTGCTGCTCTTGAGATAGCTCCCCATATGACAATTACCCACACCCGGTACAGAGCTCCACTGCTCTTGAGATAGCTCCCCATATGCCAGCTACCCACACCCTGTACAGAGAACCACAGCTCTCGAGAAAAGTCCAAATATGCCAGCTACCCACACCCTGTACAGAGCTCCGCTGTTCACGAGATAGCTACCCATAAGCCAGCTACCCACACCCTGTACAGAGATCCACTGCTCTCGAAATAGTTCCCCATATGCCAACTACCCACACCTGGTACAGAGCTCCACTGCTCTCGAGATAGCTCCCCATATGCAGGCTACCCACACCCTGGGCAGAGCTCCGCTGCTCATGAGATAGCTCACCTTATGCCAGCTACTCACACATTGTACATAGCCCCACTGCTCTCGAGATAGCTCCCCATATGCCAGCTACCCACACCCTGTACAGAACTCTGCTGCTCTCGAGATAGCTCCCCATGTGCCAGCTACCCCCACCTGGTACAGAGCTCCACTGCTCTTGAGATAGCTCCCCAAATGTCAGCTACACACAACCTGTAAAGAGCTCCACTGCTCATAAGATAACCCCCCATATGCCATCTACCCACTCCCAGTACAGAGCTCCACGGCTCTCAGGATAGCTTCCCATATACCAGCTCCCCATACCCTGTACAGAGCTTAACAGATCTCGAGATAGCTCTCCAAATGCCAGCTACCGACACCCTGTACAGAGCTCCACTGCTCATGAGATAGCTCCCCATATGCCAGCTACCCACACTCTGTACAGAGATCCACTGCTCTCCAGATAGCTCCCCAAATACCAGCTACTCACACCCTGTACAGAGCTCCGCTGCACAAGAGATAGCTCCCCATATGCCAACTACCCACACCCTGTACAGAACTCTGCTGCTCTCGAGATAGCTCTTCATATGCCAGCTACCCACACCTGGTACAGAGCTCCACTGCTCTCGAGATAGCTCCCCATATGCAGGCTACCCACACCCTGGGCAGAGCTCCGCTGCTCATAAGATAGCTCCCCTTATGCCAGCTACTCACACATTGTACAGAGCTCCACTGCTCTCTAGATAGCTCCCCAAATGCCAGCTACCCACACCCTGTACAGAGCTCCACTGCTCTCCAGATAGCTACCCATATCCCAGCTACCCACACCCTGTACAGAACTTTGCTGCTCTCGAGATAGCTCCCCAAATGCCAGGTCCCGACACCCTGAACAGAGCTCCACTGCTCATGAGATAGCTCCCCATATGCCAGCTACCCACACTCGGTACAGAGCTCCACTGCTCTTGAGATAGCTCCCCATATGCCAGCTACCCACACCCGGTACAGAGCTCCACTGCTCTCGAGATAGCTCCTCAAATGTCAGCTACCCACATCCTGTACAGAGCTCCGCTGCTCATAAAATAGCTCCCCATATGCCAGCTACCCACACCCTGTACAGAGCTCCACTGCTATCGAGATAGCCCCCCATATGCCATCTACCCACACCCAGTACAGAGCTCCACTGCTCTCGAGATAGCTCCCAATATGCCAGCTCCCCATACCCTGTACAGAGCTCCACAGCTCTCGAGATAGATCCCTAAATGCCAGCTACCCACACCCTGTACAGAGCTCCGCTGCTCTCGAGATAGCTCCCCATAAACCAGCTACCCAGACCCTGTACAGAGCTCCGCTGCTCATGAGATAGCTCCCCATATGCCAGCTACCCACAACCTGTACATAGCTGTGCTGCTCTCGAGATACCTCCCCAAATGCCAGCTATCCACACCCTGTACAGAGCTCCAGTGCTCATGAGATAGCTCCCGATATGCCAGCTACCCAGACCCTGTACAGAGCTCCGCTGCTCATGAGATAGCTCCCCATATGCCAACTACCCACAACCTGTACATAGCTGTGCTGCTCTCGAGATACCTCCCCAAATGCCAGCTATCCACACCCTGTACAGAGCTCCAGTGCTCATGAGATAGCTCCCCATATGCCAGCTACCCACACCCTGTACAGAGCTCCACTACTCTCGAGATCACTTCCCATATGCCAGTTACCCACACCCATTACTGAGCTCCATTGCTCTCCAGGTAGCTCCCCATATGCCAGCTACCCACACCCTGTACAGAGCTCCACTGCTCTCGAGAGCACTTGCCATATGCCAGTTACCCACACCCAGTACAGAGCTCCACTGCTCTCCAGATAGTTCCCCATATGCCAGCTACCCCCACCCTGTACAGAGCTCCACTGCTCTCGAGATAGCTCCCCATATGCCAGATACCCACACCCTGCACAGAGCTCCATTGCTCTCGAGATAGCTCCCCAAATGCCAGCTACCCACACCCTGTACAGAGCTCCACTGCTATCGAGAAAGACCCCCATATGCCAGCTACCCACACCAAGTATAGAGCTCAACAGCTCTCGAGATAGCTCCCCATATGCCAGCTACCTACACCCTGTACAGAGCTCCACTGCTATCGAGATAGCCCCCCATCTGGCAGCTACCTACACCCTGTACAGAGCTCCGCTGCTCATAAGATAGCTCCACATAGGCCAGCTACCCACACCCTGTACAGAGCTCCACTGCTATCGAGATAGCCCCCCATCTGGCAGCTACCCACACCCTGTACAGAGCTCCACAGCTCTTGAGATAGCTCCCGATATGCCAGCTACCCACACCCTGTACAGAGCTCCGCTGCTCATGAGATAGCTCCCCATATGCCAGCTACCCACACCCTGTACAGAGCTCCACAGCTCTTGAGATAGCTCCCCTTATGCCAGCTACCCACACCCTGTACAGATCTCCGCTGCTCTCGAGATATCTCCCCAAATGCCAGCTACCCAAACCCTGTACAGAGCTCCGCTGCTATCGAGATAGATCCCCATATGCCAGCTACCCACACCCTGTACAGAGCTCTGCTGCTCATGAGATAGCTCCCCATATGCCAACTACCCACACCCTGTACAGAGCTCCACAGCTCTCGAGATATCTCCACAAATGCCAGCTACCCAAACCCTGTACAGAACTCCGCTGCTCATAAGATAGCTCCACATATGCCAGCTACCCACACCCTGTACAGAGCTCCACTGCTATCGAGATAGCCCCCCATATGGCAGCTACCCACACCCTGTACAGAGATCCACAGCTCTCGAGATAGCTCCCCATATGCCAGCTACCCACAACCGGTACAGAGCTCCACTGCTCTCGAGATAGCTCCCCAAATGCCAGGTCCCGACACCCTGAACAGAGCTCCACTGCTCATGAGATAGCTCCCCATATGCCAGCTACCCACACTCGGTACAGAGCTCCACTGCTCTTGAGATAGCTCCCCATATGCCAGCTACCCACACCCGGTACAGAGCTCCACTGCTCTCGAGATAGCTCCTCAAATGTCAGCTACCCACATCCTGTACAGAGCTCCGCTGCTCATAAGATAGCTCCCCATATGCCAGCTACCCACACCCTGTACAGAGCTCCACTGCTATCGAGATAGCCCCCCATATGCCATCTACCCACACCCAGTACAGAGCTCCACTGCTCTCGAGATAGCTCCCAATATGCCAGCTCCCCATACCCTGTACAGAGCTCCACAGCTCTCGAGATAGATCCCTAAATGCCAGCTACCCACACCCTGTACAGAGCTCCACTGCTATCGAGATAGCCCCCCATGTGGCAGCTACCCACACCCTGTACAGAGCTCCACAGCTCTTGAGATAGCTCCACATATGCCAGCTACCCACAGCCGGTACAGAGCTCCACTGCTCTCGAGATAGCTCCCCAAATGCCAGGTCTCGACACCCTGAACAGAGCTCCACTGCTCATGAGATAGCTCCCCATATGCCAGCTACCCACACCCTGTACAGAGCTCCACTGCTCTCGAGATATCTCCACAAATGCCAGCTACCCACACCCTGTACAGAGCTCCGCTGCTATCGAGATATCTCCCCAAATGCCAGCTACCCACACCTTGTACAGAGCTCTGCTGCTCATGAGATAGCTCCCCATATGCCAACTACCCACACCCTGTACAGAACTCTGCTGCTCATAAAATAGCTCCACATATGCCAGCTACCCACACCCTGTACAGAGCTCCACTGCTATCGAGATAGCCCCCCATATGGCAGCTACCCACACCCTGTACAGAGCTCCACAGCTCTTGAGATAGCACCCCATATGCCAGCTAACTACACCCGGTACAGAGCTCCACTGCTCTCGAGATAGCTCCCCAAATGCCAGGTCCCGACACCCTGAACAGAGCTCCACTGCTCATGAGATAACTCCCCATATGCCAGCTACCCACACCCTGTACAGAGCTCCGCTGTTCATGAGATAGCTCCCCATATGCCAGCTACCCACAACCTGTACAGAGCTCCACAGCTCTTGAGATAGCTCCCCTTATGCCAGTTCCCACACCCTGTACAGAGCTCCGCTGCTCTCGAGATATCTCCCCAAATGCCAGCTACCCACACCCTATACAGAGCTCCCCTGCTATCGAAATCGATCCCCATATGCCAGCTACCCACACCATGTACAGAGCTCCACAGCTCTTGAGATAGCACCATATGCCAGCCACCCACTCCCTGTACAGAGATCCACAGTTCTCGAGATAGCTCCCCAAATGCCAGATACCCACACCCTGTACAGAGCTCCATTGCTCATGAGATAGCTCCCCATATGCCAGCTACCCCACCCTGTACAGAGCTCCACTGCTCTCGAGATCACTTCCCATATACCAGCTACCCACACCCTGTACAGAGCTCCACTGCTCATGAGATAGCTCCCCATATGCCAGCTACCCACACCCTGTACAGAGCTTCACTGCTCTTGAGATCGCTTCCCATATGCCAGTTACCCACACCCTGTACAGAGCTCTGCTTCTCTAGAGATAGCTCCCCATATGCCAGTTACCCATACCCAGTACAGAGCTCCACTACTCTCCAGATAGATCCCCATATGCCAGCTACCCACACCCTCTACAGAGCTCCACTGATCTCCAGATAGCTCCCCAAATACCAGCTACCCACACCCTGTACAGAGCTCTGCTGCACATGAGATAGCTCCCCATATGCCAACTACCCACACCCTGTACAGAGCTCCACTGCTCTCGAGATAGCTCCCCATATGCCGGTTACCCACACCCTGGGCAGAGCTCCGCTGCTCAGGAGATAGCTCCCCATATGTCAGCTAGCCACACCCTGTACAGAGCTCCACTACTATCGAGAACGCCCCCCATATGCCATCTACCCACACCCAGTACAGAGCTCCACGGCTCTCAGGATAGCTCCCCATATACCAGCTCCCCATACCCTTTACAGGGCTCCACAGCTCTCGAGATAGCTCCCCATATGCCAGCTACCCACACCCTGTACAGAGCTCCGCTGCTCATAAGATAGCTCCCCATATGCCAGTTACCCACACCCTGTACATAGCTCCACTACTATCGAGATAGCCCCCCATATGCCATCTACCCACACCCAGTACAGAGCTCCACGGCTCTCAGGATAGCTCCCCATATACCAGCTCCCCATACCCTGTACAGAGCTCCACATATCTCGAGATAGCTCCCCAAATGCCAGCTGCCGACACCCTGTACACAGCTCCACTGCTCATGAGATAGCTCCCCATATGCCAGCTACGCACATCCTGTACAGGGCTCTACTGCTCTCCAGATAGCTCCCCAAATACCAGCTACCCACACCCTGTACAGAGCTCCACTGCTCTCGAGATAGCTCCCCATATGCAGGCTACCCACACCCTGGGAAGAGCTCTGCTGCTCATGAGATAGCTCCCCTTATGCCAGCTACTCACACATTGTACAGATCTCCATTGCTCTCGGTATAGCTCCCCATATGCCAGCTCCCCATACCCTGTACAGAGCTCCGCTGCAATTGAGAAAGCTCCCCAAATGCCAGCTACCCACACCCTGTACAGAGCTCTGCTGCTCAGAAGATAGCTCCCCATATGCCCGCTACCCACACCCAGTTCAGAGCTCCACTGCTCTCCAGATAGCTCCCAAAATGCCAGCTACCCACATCCTGTACAAAGCTCCACTGCTAATGAGATAGCTCTCCGTATGCCAGCTACCCACACCCTGTACAGAGCTCCACTGCTCTCGAGATAGCTGCCCATATGCCAGCTACCCACACCCTGTACAGAGCTCCTCTGCTATCGATAAAGCCCCCTATATGCCAATACCCACACCAAGTATAAAGCTCCATGGCTCTCGAGATAGCTCCCCATATGACAGCTACCCACACCATGTACAGTGCTCCACAGCTCTCGAGATAGCTCCCCATATGCCAACTACCCACACCCGGTACAGAGCTCCACTGCTCTCAGGATAGCTCTCCATATGCCAGCTACCCACACCCTGTACAGAGATCCACAGCTCTCGAGATAAGTCCCCATATGCCAGCTACCCACACCATGTACAGAGCTCTGCTGCTCAGGAGATAGCTCCCCATAAGCCAGCTACCCACACCCTGTACAGAGCTCCACTGCTCTTGAGATAGTTCCCCATATGCCAACTACCCACACCCGGTACAGAGCTCCACTGCTCTCGAGATAGCTCCCCATATGCCAGCTACCCACACCCGGTACAGAGCTCCACTGCTCTCGAGATAGCTCCCCATATGCCAGCTACCCACACCCTGTACAGAGCTCCACTGCTATTGAGATAGCCCCCCATATGCTAGCTTCGTGCCTTGAAACACTTGTGTATAGGCGCGTTACAAATGCCTTATCATATCATATCATCTACCCACACACAGTACAGAGCTCCACAGCTCTGAGGATAGCTCCCCATATACCAGCTCCCCATACCCTGTACAGAGCTCCACAGATCTCGAGATAGCTCCCCAAATGCCAGCTACCGACACCCTGTACAGAGCTCCACTGCTCTCCAGAGAGCTCCCCAAATACCAGCTACCCACACCATGTACAGAGCTCCGCTGCTCATGAGATAGCTCCCCATATGCCAACTACCCACACCCTGCACAGAGCTCTGCTGCTCTTGAGATAGCTCCCCATATGACAATTACCCACACCCGGTACAGAGCTCCACTGCTCTTGAGATAGCTCCCCATATGCCAGCTACCCACACCCTGTACAGAGAACCACAGCTCTCGAGAAAAGTCCAAATATGCCAGCTACCCACACCCTGTACAGAGCTCCGCTGTTCACGAGATAGCTACCCATAAGCCAGCTACCCACACCCTGTACAGAGATCCACTGCTCTCGAAATAGTTCCCCATATGCCAACTACCCACACCTGGTACAGAGCTCCACTGCTCTCGAGATAGCTCCCCATATGCAGGCTACCCACACCCTGGGCAGAGCTCCGCTGCTCATGAGATAGCTCACCTTATGCCAGCTACTCACACATTGTACATAGCCCCACTGCTCTCGAGATAGCTCCCCATATGCCAGCTACCCACACCCTGTACAGAACTCTGCTGCTCTCGAGATAGCTCCCCATGTGCCAGCTACCCCCACCTGGTACAGAGCTCCACTGCTCTTGAGATAGCTCCCCAAATGTCAGCTACACACAACCTGTAAAGAGCTCCACTGCTCATAAGATAACCCCCCATATGCCATCTACCCACTCCCAGTACAGAGCTCCACGGCTCTCAGGATAGCTTCCCATATACCAGCTCCCCATACCCTGTACAGAGCTTAACAGATCTCGAGATAGCTCTCCAAATGCCAGCTACCGACACCCTGTACAGAGCTCCACTGCTCATGAGATAGCTCCCCATATGCCAGCTACCCACACTCTGTACAGAGATCCACTGCTCTCCAGATAGCTCCCCAAATACCAGCTACTCACACCCTGTACAGAGCTCCGCTGCACAAGAGATAGCTCCCCATATGCCAACTACCCACACCCTGTACAGAACTCTGCTGCTCTCGAGATAGCTCTTCATATGCCAGCTACCCACACCTGGTACAGAGCTCCACTGCTCTCGAGATAGCTCCCCATATGCAGGCTACCCACACCCTGGGCAGAGCTCCGCTGCTCATAAGATAGCTCCCCTTATGCCAGCTACTCACACATTGTACAGAGCTCCACTGCTCTCTAGATAGCTCCCCAAATGCCAGCTACCCACACCCTGTACAGAGCTCCACTGCTCTCCAGATAGCTACCCATATCCCAGCTACCCACACCCTGTACAGAACTTTGCTGCTCTCGAGATAGCTCCCCATATGCCAGCTACCCCCACCTGGTATAGAGTTCCACTGCTCTCGAGATAACTCCCCATATGCCGGTTACCCACACCCTGGGCAGAGCTCTGCTGCTATCGATAAAGCCCCCCATATGCCAACTACCCACACCAAGTATAGAGCTCCACGGCTCTCGAGATAGCTCTCCATATGGCAGCTACCCACACCGTTTACAGGGCTCCACAGCTCTCGAGATAGCTCCCCATATGCCAGCTACCCACACCCTGTACAGAGCTCCACTGCTCTCCAGATAGCTCCCCATATGCCAACTACCCACACCCTGTACAAAACTCTGCTGCTCTCGAGATGGCTCCCCATATGCCAGCTACCCACACCTGGTACAGAGCTCCACTGCTCTCGAGATAGCTCCCAATATGCAGGCTACCCACACCCTGGGCAGAGCTCTGCTGCTCATGAGATAGCTCCCCTTATGCCAGCTACTCACACATTGTACAGAGCTCCATTGCTCTCGAGATAGTTCCCCATATGCCAGCTACCAACACACTGTACAGAGATCAATTGCTCTCGAGATAGCTCCCCATATACCAGCTCCCCTTACCCTGTACAGAGCTCCACTGCTCTCCAGATAGCTCTCAAAATGCCCGCTACCCACACCCTGTACAGAACTCTGCTGCTCTCGAGATAGCTCCCCATATGCCAGCTACCCACTCACTGTACAGCGCTCCATTGCTCTTGAGATAGCTCCCCATATACCAGCTACCCATTCCCTGCACAGAGCTCCGCTGCTCTCTAGAAAGCTCCCCAAATGCCAGCTACCGACACCCTGTACAGAGCTCTGCTGCTCAGAAGATAGCTCCCCATATGCCAGCTACCCACACCCTTTACAGAGCTCTGCTGCTCATGAGATAGCTACCCATATGCCCTATACCCACATCCTGAGCAGAGCTCCGCTGCTCTTGAGATCACTTCCCATATGCCAGTTACCCACACCCAGTACAGAGCTCCACTGCTATCCAGATACCTCCCGAAATGCCAGCTACCCACACCCTGTACAAAGCTACGCTGCTCATGAGATAGCTCCCCATATGCCAGCTACCCACACCCAGTACAGAGCTCCACAGCTCTCGAGATAGCTCTCCATATGCCAGCTACCCACACCCTGTACAGAGCTCCACTGCTCTCGAGATAGCTCCCCATATGCCATCTACCCACACCCTGTACAGAGCTCCACTGCTATCGATAAAGCCCCCCATATGCAAACTACCCGCACCAATTATAGAGGTCCACGGATCTAGAGATAGCTCCCCATATGGCAGCTACCCACACCCTGTACAGGGCTCCACAGCTCTCGAGATAGCTCCCCATATGCCAACTACCCACACCAGGTACAGAGCTCCACTGCTCTTGAGATAGCTCCCCATATTCCAGCTACCCACACCCTGTACAGAGATCCACAGCTCTCGAGATAAGTCCCCATATGCCAGCTACCCACACCCTGTACAGAGCTCCGCTGTTCATGAGATAGCTACCCATAAACCAGCTACCCACACCCTGTACAGAGCTCCACTGCTGGGCAGAGCTCCACTGCTCATGAGATAGCTCACCTTATGCCAGCTACTCACACATTGTACAGAGCTCCATTGCTCTCGAGATAGCTCCCCATATGCCAGCTACCCACACAATGTACCGAACTCCGCTGCTCTCGAGATAGCTCCCCATGTGCCAGCTACCCCCACCTGGTACAGAGCTCCACTGCTCTCGAGATAGCTCCCCATATGCCAGCTACCCACAGCCTGTACAGAGATCCACAGCTCTCGAGATAGCTCCCCAAATGTCAGCTACCCACAACCTGTACAGAGCTCCACTACTCATAGGATAACCCCCCATATGCCATCTACCCACTCGCAGTACAGAGCTCCACGGCTCTCAGGATAGCTCCCCATATACCAGCTCCCCATACCCTGTACAGAACTTAACAGATCTCGAGATAGCTCTCCAAATGCCAGCTACCGACACCCTGTACAGAGCTCCACTGCTCATGAGATAGCTCCCCATATGCCAGCTACCAACACTCTGTACAGAGCTCCGCTGCACATGAGATAGCTCCCCATAAGCCAACTACCCACACCCTGTACAGAACTCTGCTGCTCTCGAGATAGCTCCCCATATGCCAGCTACCCACACCTGGTACTGAGCTCCACTGCTCTCGAGATAGCTCCCCATATACCAGCTCCCCATACCCTGTACAGAGCTCCACTGCTCTCCAGATGGCTCCCCATATGCCAGCTACCCACACTCTGTACAGAGCTCCACTGCTCTCCAGATAGCTCCCCAAATACCAGCTACTCACACCCTTTACAGAGCTCCGCTGCACATGAGATATCTCCCCATATGCCAACTACCCACACCCTGTACAGAACTCTGCTGCTCTCGAGATAGCTCCCCATATGCCAGCTACCCACACCTGGTACAGAGCTCCACTGCTCTCGAGATAGCTCCCCATATGCAGGCTACCCACACCCTGGGCAGAGCTCCGCTGCTCATAAGATAGCTCCCCTTATGCCAGCTACTCACACATTGTAAAGAGCTCCATTGCTCTCGAGATAGCTCCCCATATGCCAGCTCCACATACCCTGTACAGAGCTCTGCTGCTCTTGAGAAAGCTCCCCAAATGCCAGCTACCGAAACCCTGTACAGAGCTCCACTGCTCATGAGATAGCTCCCTATATGCCAGCTACCCACACCCTGTACAGAGCTCCACTGCTCTCCAGATAGCTCCCCAAATACCAGCTACCCACAACCTGTACAGAGCTCCGCTGCACATGAGATAGCTCCCCATATGCCAACTACCCACACCCTGTACAAAACTCTGCTGCTCTCGAGATGGCTCCCCATATGCCAGCTACCCACACCTGGTACAGAGCTCCACTGCTCTCGAGATAGCTCCAAATATGCCAGCTACCCAGACACTGTACAGAGATCAATTGCTCTCGAGATAGCTCTCCATATACCAGCTCCCCTTACCCTGTACAGAGCTCCACAGCTCTCGAGATAGCTCACCATATGCCAGCTACCCACTCACTGTACAGCGCTCCATTGCTCTCGAGATAGCTCCCCATATACCAGCTCCCCATTCCCTGCACAGAGCTCCGCTGCTCTCTAGAAAGCTCCCCAAATGCCAGCTACCGACACCCTGTACAGAGCTCCATTGCTCATGAGATAGCTCCCCATTTGCCAGCTACCCCACCCTGTACAGAGCTCCACTGCTCACGAGATCACTTCCCATATACCAGCTACCCACACCCTGTACATAGCTCCACTGCTCATGAGATAGCTCCCCATATGCCAGCTACCCACACCCTGTACAGAGCTCCGCTGCTATCGAGATAGATCCCCATATGCCAGCTACCCACACCCTGTACAGAGCTCTGCTGCTCATGAGATAGCTCCCCATATGCCAACTACCCACACCCTATACAGAACTCCGCTGCTCATAAGATAGCTCCACACATGCCAGCTACCCACACCCTGTACCGAGCTCCACTGCTATCGAGGTAGCCCCCCATATGGCAGCTACCCACACCCTGTACAGAGCTCCACAGCTCTTGAGATAGCTCCCCATATGCCAGCTACCCACACCCGGTACAGAGCTCCACTGCTCTCGAGATAGCTCCCCAAATGCCAGGTCCCGACACCCTGAACAGAGCTCCACTGCTCATGAGATAGCTCACCATATGCCAGCTACCCACACCCTGTACAGAGCTCCACTGCTCTCCAGATAGCTCCCCAAATGCCAGCTACCCACACATTGTACAGAGCTCTGCTGTTCATGAGATAGCTCCCCATATACCAGCTACCCACACCCTGTACAGAACTCCACAGCTCTTGAGATAGCTCCCCTTATGCCAGTTACCCACACCCTGTACAGAGCTCCGCTGCTCTCGAGATATCTCCCCAAATGCCAGCTACCCACACCCTATACAGAGCTCCGCTGCTATCGAGATAGATCCCCATATGCCAGCTACCCACACCATGTATAGAGCTCCACAGCTCTTGAGATAGCACCATAGCCAGCCACCCACACCCTGTACAGAGATCCACAGTTCTTGAGATAGCTCCCCAAATGCCAGATACCCACACCCTGTACAGAGCTCCATTGCTCATGAGATAGCTCCCCATATGCCAGCTACCCCACCCTGTACAGAGCTCCACTGCTCTCGAGATCACTTCCCATATACCAGTTACCCACACCCAGTACAGAGCTCCACTGCTCTCCAGATAGCTCCCCATATGCCAGTTACCCACACCCTGTACAGAGCTCCACTGCTATCGAGATAGCCCCCCATATGGCAGCTACCCACACCCTGTACAGAGCTCCACAGCTCTTGAGATAGCTCCCCATATGCAAGCAACGCACACCCTGTACAGAGCTCCACATATCTTGAGATAGCTCCCCATATGCCAGCTAACCACACCCGGTACAGAGCTCCACTGCTCTCGAGATAGCTCCCCAAATGCCAGGTCCCGACACCCTGAACAGAGCTCCACTGCTCATGAGATAACTCCCCATATGCCAGCTACCCACACCCTGTACAGAGCTCCACTGCTCACCAGATAGCTCCCCAAATGCCAGCTACCCACACATTGTACAGAGCTCCGCTGTTCATGAGATAGCTCCCCATATGCCAGCTACCCACACCCTGTACAGAGCTCCACAGCTCTTGAGATAGCTCCCCTTATGCCAGTTACCCACACCCTGTACAGAGCTCCGCTGCTCTCGAGATATCTCCCCAAATGCCAGCTACCCACACCCTATACAGAGCTCCGCTGCTATCGAGATAGATCCCCATATGCCAGCTACCCACACCATGTACAGAGCTCCACAGCTCTTGAGATAGCACCATATGCCAGCCACCCACACCCTGTACAGAGATCCACAGTTCTCGAGATAGCTCCCCAAATGCCAGATACCCACAATACCCACACCCTGTACAGAGCTCCATTGCTCATGAGATAGCTCCCCATATGCCAGCTACCCCACCCTGTACAGAGCTCCACTGCTCTCGAGATCACTTCCCATATACCAGCTACCCACACCCTGTACAAAGCTCCACTGCTCATGAGATAGCTCCCCGTATGCCAGCTACCCACACCCTGTACAGAGCTTCACTGCTCTTGAGATCGCTTCCCATATGCCAGTTACCCACACTCTGTACAGAGCTCTGCTTCTCTAGAGATAGCTCCCCATATGCCAGTTACCCATACCCAGTACAGAGCTCCACTGCTCTCCAGATAGATCCCCATATGCCAGCTACCCACACCCTGTACAGAGCTCCACTGCTATTGAGAAAGCCCCCCATATGCCAACTACCCACACCAAGTATAGAGCTCCACGGCTCTCGAAATAGCTCCCCATATGGCAGCTACCCACGCCCTGTACAGGGCTCCACAGCTCTCGAGATAGCTCCCCATATGCCAACTACCCACACCCGGTACAGAGCTCCTCTGCTCTCGAGATAGCTCCCCATATGCCAGCTACCCACACCCTGTACAGAGCTCCGCTGCTCATGAGATAGCTCCCCATATGCCAACTACCCACACCCTGTACAGAACTCTGCTGCTCATAAGATAGCTCCACATATGCCAGGTCCCGACACCCTGAACAGAGCTCCACTGCTCATGAGATAGCTCCCCATATGCCATCTACCCACACCCAGTACAGAGCTCCACTGCTCTCGAGATAGCTCCCCATATGCCAGCTACCCACACCCTGTACAAAGATCCACAGCTCTCGAGATAGCTCCCCATATGCCAGCTACCCCCACCTGGTACAGAGCTCCACTGCTCTCGAGATAGCTCCCCATATGTCAGCTAGCCACACCCTGTACAGAGCTACACTACTATCGAGAACGCCCCCCATATGCCATCTACCCACACCCAGTACAGAGCTCCACGGCTCTCAGGATAGCTCCCCATATACCAGCTCCCCATACCCTTTACAGGGCTCCACAGCTCTCTAGATAGCTCCCCATATGCCAGCTACCCACAACCTGTACAGAGCTCCGCTGCTCATAAGATAGCTCGCCATATGCCATCTACCCACACCCAGTACAGAGCGCCACGGCTCTCAGGATAGCTCCCCATATACCAGCTCCCCATACCCTGTACAGAGCTCCACATATCTCGAGATAGCTCCCCAAATGCCAGCTACCGACACCCTGTACACAGCTCCACTGCTCATGAGATAGCTCCCCATATGCCAGCTACCCACACCCTGTACAGAGATCTACTGCTTTCCAGATAGCTCCCCAAATACCAGCTACCCACACCCTGTACAGAGCTCCGCTGCTCATGAGATAGCTCCCCATATGTCAACTACCCACACCTGGTACAGAGCTCCACTGCTCTCGAGATAGCTCCCCATATGCAGGCTACCCACACCCTGGGAAGAGCTCTGCTGCTCATGAGATAGCTCCCCAAATGCCAGCTACTCACACATTGTACAGATCTCCATTGCTCTCGGGATAGCTCCCCATATGCCAGCTCCCCATACCCTGTACAGAGCTCCGCTGCAATCGAGAAAGCTCCCCAAATGCCAGTTACTGACACCCTGTACAGAGCTCTGCTGCTCAGAAGATAGCTCTCCGTATGCCAGCTACCCACACCCTGTACAGAGCTCCACTGCTCTCGAGATAGCTGCCCATATGCCAGCTACCCACACCCTGTACAGAGCTCCTCTGCTATCGATAAAGCACCCTATATGCCAACTAACCACACCAAGTATAAAGCTCCACGGCTCTCGAGATAGCTCCCCATATGACGGCTACCCACACCATGTACAGTGCTCCACAGCTCTCGAGATAGCTCCCCTATGCCAACTACCCACACCCGGTACAGAGCTCCACTGCTCTCAAGATAGCTCTCCATATGCCAGCTACCCACACCCTGTACAGAGATCCACAGCTCTCGAGATAAGTCCCCATATGCCAGCTACCCACACCATGTACAGAGCTCTGCTGCTCAAGAGATAGCTCCCCATAAGCCAGCTACCCACACCGTGTACAGAGCTCTACTGCTCTTGAGATAGTTCCCCATATCCCAACTACCCACACCCGGTACAGAGCTCCACTGCTCTCGAGATAGCTCCCCATATGCCAGCTACCCACACCCGGTACAGAGCTCCACTGCTCTCGAGATAGCTCCCCATATGCCAGCTACCCACACCCTGTACAGAGATCCACAGCTCTCGAGATAGCTCCCCAAATGTCAGCTACACACAACCTATACACAGCTCCGCTGCTCATAAGATAGCTCCCCATATGCCAGCTACCCACACCATGTACAGAGCTCCACTGCTATCGAGATAGCCCCCCATATGCTAGCTTCGGGCCTTGAAACACTTGTGTATAGGCGCGTTACAAATGCCTTATCATATCATATCATCTACCCACACCCAGTACAGAGCTCCACGGCTCTCAGGATAGCTCCCCATATACCAGCTCCCCATACCCTGTACAGAGCTCCACAGATCTTGAGATAGCTCCCCAAATGCCAGCTACCGACACCCTGTACAGAGCTCCACTGCTCATGAGATAGCTCCCCATATGCCAGCTACCGACACCCTGTACAGAGCTCCACTGCTCTCCAGATAGCTCCCCAAATACCAGCTACCCACACCCTGTACAGAGCTCCGCTGCTCATGAGATAGCTCCCCATATGCCAACTACCCACACACTGCACAGAACTCTGCTGCTCTCGAGATAGCTCCCCATATGCCAACTACCCACACCCAGTACAGAGCTCCACTGCTCTTGAGATAGCTCCCCATATGCCAGCTAACCACACCCTGTACAGAGAACCACAGCTCTCGAGAAAAGTCCCCATATGCCAGCTACCCACACCCTGTACAGAGCTCCGCTGTTCACGAGATAGCTACCCATAAGCCAGCTACCCACACCCTGTACAGAGCTCCACTGCTCTCGAAATAGTTCCCCAGATGCCAACTACCCACACCTGGTACAGAGCTCCACTGCTCTCGAGATAGCTCCCCATATGCAGGCTACCCACACCCTGGGCAGAGCTCCGCTGCTCATGAGATAGCTCACCTTATGCCAGCTACTCACACATTGTACTGAGCCCCATTGCTCTCGAGATAGCTCCCCATATGCCAGCTGCCCACACCTTGTACAGAACTCTGCTGCTCTCGAGATAGCTCCCCATGTGCCAGCTACCCCCACCTGGTACAGAGCTCCACTGCTCTTGAGATAGCTCGCCAAATGTCAGCTACACACAACCTGTACAGAGCTCCACTGCTCATAAGATAACTCCCCATATGCCATCTACCCACTCCCAGTACAGAGCTCCACGGCTCTCAGGATAGCTTCCCATATACCAGCTCCCCATACCCTGTACAGAGCTTAACAGATCTCGAGATAGCTCTCCAAATGCCAGCTACCGACACCCTGTACAGAGCTCCACTGCTCATGAGATAGCTCCCCATATGCCAGCTACCCACACTCTGTACAGAGCTCCACTGCTCTCCAGATAGCTCCCCAAATACCAGCTACTCACACCCTGTACAGAGCTCCGCTGCACATGAGATAGCTCCCCATATGCCATCTACCCACATCCTGTACAGAACTCTGCTGCTCTAGAGATAGCTCCCCATATGCCAGCTACCCACACCTGGTACAGAGCTCCACTGCTCTCGAGATAGCTCCCCATATGCAGGCTACCCACACCCTGGGCAGAGCTCCGTTGCTCATAAGATAGCTCCCCTTATGCCAGCTACTCACACATTGTACAGAGCTCCATTGCTCTCCAGATAGCTCCCCATATGCCAACTACCCACACACTGTACAGAGCTCCTTTGCTCTCGAGATAGCTCACCATATACCAGCTCCACATACCCTGTACAGAGCTCCGCTGCTCTTGAGAAAGCTCCCCAAATGCCAGCTACCGACACCCTGTACAGAGCTCCACTGCTCATGAGATAGCTCCCTATATGCCAGCTACCCACAACCTGTACAGAGCTCCACTGCTCTCTAGATAGCTCCCCAAATGCCAGCTACCCACACCCTGTACAGAGCTCCACTGCTCTCCAGATAGCTACCCATATCCCAGCTACCCACACCCTGTACAGAACTCTGCTGCTCTCGAGATAGCTCCCCATATGCCAGCTACCCCCACCTGGTATAGAGTTCCACTGCTCTCGAGATAGCTCCCCATATGCAGGCTACCCACACCCTGGGCAGAGCTCTGCTGCTCATGAGATAGCTCCCCATATGCCAGCTACCCACTCCCTGTACAGAGCTCCACTGCTATCGAGAAAGCCCCCCATATGCCAACTACCCACACCAAGTATAGAGCTCCACGGCTCTCGAGATAGCTCCCCATATGGCAGCTACCAACACCCTTTACAGGGCTCCACAGCTCTCGAGATAGCTCCCCATATGCCATCTACCCACACCCTGTACAGAGATCGACAGCTCTTGAGATAGCTCCCCAAATGTCAGCTACCCACGCCCTGTACAGAGCTCCACTGCTCTCCAGATAGCTCCCCAAATACCAGCTACCCACAACCTGTACAGAGCTCCGCTGCACATGAGATAGCTCCCCATATGCCAACTACCCACACCCTGTACAAAACTCTGCTGCTCTCGAGATGTCTCCCCATATGCCAGCTACCAACACCTGGTACAGAGCTCCACTGCTCTCGAGATAGCTCCCAATATGCAGGCTACCCACACCCTGGGCAGAGCTCCGCTGCTCATGAGATAGCTCCTCTTATGCCAGCTACTCACACATTGTACAGAGCTCCATTGCTCTCGAGATAGTTCCCCATATGCCAGCTACCCACACACTGTACAGAGATCAATTGCTCTCGAGATAGCTCCCCATATACCAGCTCCCCTTACCCTGTACAGAGCTCCACTGCTCTCCAGATAGCTCTCCAAATGCCAGCTACCCACACCCTGTACAGAACTCCGCTGCTCTCGAGATAGCTCCCCATATGCCAGCTACCCACTCACTGTACAGCGCTCCATTGCTCTCGAGATAGCTCCCCATATACCAGCTCCCCATTCCCTGCACAGAGCTCCGCTGCTCTCTAGAAAGCTCCCCAAATGCCAGCTACCGACACCCTGTACAGAGCTCTGCTGCTCAGAAGATAGCTCCCCATATGCCATCTACCCACACCCTTTACAGAGCTCTGCTGCTCATGAGATAGCTCCCCATATGCCAGCTACCCACACCCAGTACAGAGCTCCACAGCTCTCGAGATAGCTCTCCATATGCCAGCTACCCACACCCTGTACAGAGCTCCACTGCTCTCGAGATAGCTCCCCATATGCCATCTACCCACACCCTGTACAGAGCTCCACTGCTATCGATAAAGCCCCCCATATGCAAACTACCCGCACCAATTATAGAGCTCCACGGCTCTAGATATAGCTCCCCATATGGCAGCTACCCACACCCTGTACAGGGCTCCACAGCTCTCGAGATAGCTCCCCATATGCCAACTACCCACACCCGGTACAGAGCTCCACTGCTCTTGAGATAGCTCCCCATATTCCAGCTACCCACACCCTGTACAGAGATCCACAGCTCTCGAGATAAGTCCCCATATGCCAGCTACCCACACCCTGTACAGAGCTCCGCTGTTCATGAGATAGCTACCCATAAACCAGCTACCCACACCCTGTACAGAGCTCCACTGCTCTCGAAATAGTTCCCCATATGCCGACTACCCACACCTGGTACAGAGCTCCATTGCTCTCGGAATAGCTCCTCATATGCAGGCTACCCACACCCTGGGCAGAGCTCCACTGCTCATGAGATAGCTCACCTTATGCCAGCTACTCACACATTGTACAGAGCTCCATTGCTCTCGAGATAGCTCCCCATATGCCAGCTACCCACACAATGTACAGAACTCTGCTGCTCTCGAGATAGCTCGCCATGTGCCAGCTACCCCCACCTGGTACATAGCTCCACTGCTCTCGAGATAGCTCCCCGTATGCCAGCTACCCACAGCCTGTACAGAGATCCACAGCTCTCGAGATAGCTCCCCAAATGTCAGCTACCCACAACCTGTACAGAGCTCCACTGCTCATAAGATAACCCCCCATATGCCATCTACCCACTCGCAGTACAGAGCTCCACGGCTCTCAGGATAGCTCCCCATATACCAGCTCCCCATACCCTGTACAGAGCTTAACAGATCTCGAGATAGCTCTCCAAATGCCAGCTACCGACACCCTGTACAGAGCTCCACTGCTCATGAGATAGCTCCCCATATGCCAACTACCCACACCCTGTACAGAACTCTGCTGCTCTCGAGATAGCTCCCCATATGCCAGCTACCCACACCCTGTACAGAACTCTGCTGCTCTCGAGATAGCTCCCCATATGCCAGCTACCCACACCTGGTACAGAGCTCCACTGCTCTCGAGATAGCTCCCAATATGCAGGCTACCTACACCCTGGGCAGAGCTCCGCTGCTCATAAGATAGCTCCCCTTATGCCAGCTAATCACACATTGTACAGAGCTCCATTGCTCTCGAGATAGCTCCCCATATGCCAATTACCCACACACTGTACAGAGCTCCACTGCTCTTGAGAAAGCTCCCCAAATGCCAGCTACCGACACCCTGTACAGAGCTCCACTGCTCATGAGATAGCTCCCTATATGCCAGCTACCCACACCCTGTACAGAGCTCCACTGCTCTCCAGATAGCTCCCCAAATACAAGCTACCCACAGCCTGTACAGAGCTCCGCTGCACATGAGATAGCTCCCCATATGCCAACTACCCACACCCTGTACAACACTCTGCTGCTCTCGAGATGGCACCCCATATGCCAGCTACCCACACCTGGTACAGAGCTCCACTGCTCTCGAGATAGCTCCCAATATGAAGGCTACCCACACCCTGTACAGAGCTCCGCTGTTCATGAGATAGCTCCCCATATACCAGCTACCCACACCCTGTACAGAGCTCCACTGCTCTCGAAATAGTTCCCCATATGCCAACTACCCACACCTGGTACAGAGCTCCACTGCTCTCGAGATAGCTCCCCATATGCAGGCTACCCACACCCTGGGCAGAGCTCCGCTGCTCATGAGATAGCTCACCTTATGCCAGCTACTCACACATTGTACAGAGCCCCATTGCTCTCGAGATAGCTCCCCATATGCCAGCTACCCACACCCTGTACAGAACTCTGCTGCTCTCGAGATAGCTCCCCATGTGCCAGCTACCCCCACCTGGTACAGAGCTCCACTCCTCTTGAGATAGCTCCCCAAATGTCAGCTACACACAACCTGTACAGAGCTCCACTGCTCATAAGATAACCCCCCATATGCCATCTACCCACTCCCAGTACAGAGCTCCACGGCTCTCAGGATAGCTTCCCATATAACAGCTCCCCATACCCTGTACAGAGCTTAACAGATCTCGAGATAGCTCTCCAAATGCCAGCTACCGACACCCTGTACAGAGCTCCACTGCTCATGAGATAGCTCCTCATATGCCAGCTACCCACACTCTGTACAGAGCTCCACTGCTCTCCAGATAGCTCCCCAAATACCAGCTACTCACACCCTGTACAGAGCTCCGCTGCACATGAGATAGCTCCCCATATGCCATCTACCCACATCCTGTACAGAACTCTGCTGCTCTAGAGATAGCTCCCCATATGCCAGCTACCCACACCTGGTACAGAGCTCCACTGCTCTCGAGATAGCTCCCCATATGCAGACTACCCACACCCTGGGCAGAGCTCCGCTGCTCATAAGATAGCTCCCCTTATGCCAGCTACTCACACATTGTACAGAGCTCCATTGCTCTCGAGATAGCTGCCCATATGCCAACTACCCACACACTGTAAAGAGCTCCATTGCTCTCGAGATAGCTCCCCATATACCAGCCCCACATACCCTGTACAGAGCTCTGCTGCTCTTGAGAAAGCTCCCCAAATGCCAGCTACCGACACCCTGTACAGAGCTCCACTGCTCATGAGATAGCTCCCTATATGCCAGCTCCCCACACCCTGTACAGAGCTCCACTGCTCTCTAGATAGCTCCCCAAATGCCAGCTACCCACACCCTGTACAGAGCTCCACTGCTCTCCAGATAGCTACCCATATCCCAGCTACCCACACCCTGTACAGAACTCTGCTGCTCTCGAGATAGCTCCCCAAATGCCAGCTACCCCCACCTGGTATAGAGTTCCACTGCTCTCGAGATAGCTCCCCATATACCGGCTACCCACACCCTGGGCAGAGCTCTGCTGCTCATGAGATAGCTCCCCATATGCCAGCTACCCACTCCCTGTACAGAGCTCCACTGCTATCGAGAAAGCCCCCCATATGCCAACTACCCACACCAAGTATAGAGCTCCACGGCTCTCGAGATAGCTCCCCATATGGCAGCTACCCACATCCTTTACAGGGCTCCACAGCTCTCGAGATAGCTCCCCATATGCCAGCTACCCACACCCTGTACAGAGATCCACTGCTCTCGAGATAGCTCCCCAAATGTCAGCTACCCACACCCTGTACAGAGCTCCACTGCTCTCCAGATAGCTCCCCAAATACCAGCTACCCACAACCTGTACAGAGCTCCGCTGCGCCATGAGATAGCTCCCCATATGCCAACTACCCACACCCTGTACAAAACTCTGCTGCTCTCGAGATGGCTCCCCATATGCCAGTTACCCACACCTGGTACAGAGCTCCACTGCTCTCGAGATAGCTCCCAATATGCAGGCTACCCACACCCTGGGCAGAGCTCCGCTGCTCATGAGATAGCTCCCCTCATGCCAGCTACTCACACATTGTACAGAGCTCCATTGCTCTCGAGATAGTTCCCCATATGCCAGCTACCCACTCACTGTACAGCCCTCCATTGCTCTCGAGATAGCTCCCCATATACCAGCTCCCCTTACCCTGTACAGAGCTCCACTGCTCTCGAGATAGCTCCCCATATGCCAGCTACCCACTCACTGTACAGCCCTCCATTGCTCTCGAGATAGCTCCCCATATACCAGCTCCCCATTCCCTGCACAGAGCTCCGCTGCTCTCTAGAAAGCTCCCCAAATGCCAGCTACCGACACCCTCTACAGAGCTCTGCTGCTCAGAAGATAGCTCCCCATATGCCAGCTACCCACACCCTTTACAGAGCTCTGCTGCTCATGAGATAGCTACCCATATGCCAGATACCCACACCCTGAGCAGAGCTCCGCTGCTCTCGAGATCACTTCCCATATGCCAGTTACCCACACCCAGTACAGAACTCCACTGCTATCCAGATACCTCCCGAAATGCCAGCTACCCACACCCTGTACAAAGCTCCGCTGCTCATGAGATAGCTCCCCATATGCCAGCTACCCACACCCAGTACAGAGCTCCACAGCTCTCGAGATAGCTCTCCATATGCCAGCTACCCACACCCTGTACAGAGCGCCACTGCTTTCGAGATAGCTCCCCATATGCCATCTACCCACACCCTGTACAGAGCTCCACTGCTATCGATAAAGCCCCCCATATGCAAACTACCCGCACCAATTATAGAGCTCCACGGCTCTAGAGATAGCTCCCCATATGGCAGCTCCCACACCTTGTACAGAGCTCCACAGCTCTCGAGATAGCTCCCCATATGCCAGCTACCCACACCCGGTACAGAGCTCCACTGCTCTCGAGATAGCTCCCCAAATGCCAGGTCCCGACACCCTGAACAGAGCTCCACTGCTCATGAGATAGCTCCCCATATGCCAGCTACCCACACCCGGTACAGAGCTCCACTGCTCTTGAGATAGCTCCCCATATGCCAGCTACCCACACCCGGTACAGAGCTCCACTGCTCTCGAGATAGCTCCCCATAAGCCAGCTACCCACACCCTGTACAGAGATCCACAGCTCTCGAGATAGCTCCTCAAATGTCAGCTACCCACATCCTGTACAGAGCTCCGCTGCTCATAGGATAGCTCCCCATATGCCAGCTACCCACACCCTGTACAGAGCTCCACTGCTATCGAGATAGCCCCCCATATGCCATCTACCCACACCCAGTACAGAGCTCCACGGCTCTCAGGATAGCTCCCCATATACCAGCTCCCCATACCCTGTACAGAGCTCCACAGATCTCGAGATAGCTCCCCAAATGCCAGCTACCGACACCCTGTACAGAGCTCCACGGCGATTGAGATAGCTCCCCATATGCCAGCTACCCACACCCTCTACAGAGCTCCACTGATCTCCAGATAGCACCCCAAATACCAGCTACCCACACCCTGTACAGAGCTCTGCTGCACATGAGATAGCTCCCCATATGCCAACTACCCACACCCTGTACAGAACTCTGCTGCTCTCGAGATAGCTCCCCATATGACAGCTACCCCCACCTGGTACAGAGCTCCACTGCTCTCGAGATAGCTCCCCATATGCCGGTTACCCACACCCTGGGCAGAGCTCCGCTGCTCATGATAGCTCCCCATATGTCAGCTACCCACACCCTGTACAGAGCTCCACTGCTATCGAGAACGCCCCCCATATGCCAACTACCCACACCAAGTATAGAGCTCCACGGCTCTCGAGATAGCTCCCCATATGGCAGCTACCCACACCCTTTACAGGGCTCCACAGCTCTCGAGATAGCTCCCCATATGCCAGCTACCCACAACCTGTACAGAGCTCCGCTGCTCATAAGATAGCTCCCCATATGCCAGCTACCCACACCCTGTACAGAGCTCCACTACTATCGAGATAGCCCCCCATATGCCATCTACCCACACCCAGTACAGAGCTCCACGGCTCTCAGGAAAGCTCCCCATATACCAGCTCCCCATACCCTGTACAGAGCTCCACATATCTCGAGATAGCTCCCCAAATGCCAGCTACCGACACCCTGTACACAGCTCCACTGCTCATGAGATAGCTCCCCATATGCCAGCTACCCACACCCTGTACAGAGCTCTACTGCTCTCTAGATAGCTCCCCAAATACCAGCTACCCACACCCTGTACAGAGCTCCGCTGCTCATGAGATAGCTCCCCATATGCCAACTACTCACACCTGGTACAGAGCTCCACTGCTCTCGAGATAGCTCCCCATATGCAGGCTACCCACACCCTGGGCAGAGCTCTGCTGCTCATGAGATAGCTCCCCATATGCCAGCTACACACACCCTGTACAGAGCTCCAATGCTCATGAGATAGCTCCCCTTATGCCAGCTACTCACACATTGTACAGATCTCCATTGCTCTCGAGATAGCTCCCCATATGCCAGCTCCCCATACCCTGTACAGAGCTCCGCTGCAATCGAGAAAGCTCCCCAAATGCCAGCTACCGACACCCTGTACAGAGCTCTGCTGCTCAGAAGATAGCTCCCCATATGCCAGCTACCCACACCCTGTGCAGAGCACTGCTGCTCTCGAGATCACTTCCGATATGCCAGCTACCCACACCCAGTTCAGAGCTCCACTGCTCTCCAGATAGCTCCCAAAATGCCAGCTACCCACACCCTGTACAAAGCTCCACTGCTATCTATAAAGCCCCTCATATGCCAACTACCCACACCAAGTATAAAGCTCCACGGCTCTCGAGATAGCTCCCCATATGACAGCTACCCACACCATGTACAGTGCTCCACAGCTCTCGAGATAGCTCCCCATATGCCAACTACCCACACCCGGTACAGAGCTCCACTGCTCTCAAGATAGCTCTCCATATGCCAACTACCCACACCGTGTACAGAGATC
Organism: Ambystoma mexicanum; assembly: GCF_040938575.1. NCBI lineage: Eukaryota > Metazoa > Chordata > Amphibia > Caudata > Ambystomatidae > Ambystoma > Ambystoma mexicanum. The sequence continues at coordinate 3,140,608 of NC_090935.1, forward strand.
ACAGCTCTCGAGATAAGTCCCCATATGCCAGCTACCCACACCATGTACAGAGCTCTGCTGCTCAGGAGATAGCTCCCCATAGGCCAGCTACCCACACCCTGTACAGAGCTCCACTGCTCTTGAGATAGTTCCCCATATGCCAACTACCCACACCCGGTACAGAGCTCCACTGCTCTCGAGATAGCTCCCCATATGCCAGCTACCCACACCCGGTACAGAGCTCCACTGCTCTCGAGATAGCTCCCCATATGCCAGCTACCCACACCCTGTACAGAGATCCACAGCTCTCGAGATAGCTCCCCAAATGTCAGCTACCCACAACCTATACACAGCTCCGCTGCTCATAAGCTAGCTCCCCATATGCCAGCTACCCACACCCTGTACAGAGCTCCACTGCTATCGAGATAGCCCCCCATATGCTAGCTTCGCGCCTTGAAACACTTGTGTATAGGCGCGTTACAAATGCCTTATCATATCATATCATCTACCCACACCCAGTACAGAGGTCCACGGCTCTCAGGATAGCTCCCCAAATGCCAGCTACCGACACCCTGTACAGAACTCCACTGCTCATGAGATAGCTCCCCATATGCCAGCTATCGACACCCTGTACAGAGCTCCACTGCTCTCCAGATAGCTCCCCAAATACCAGCTACCCACACCCTGTACAGAGCTCCGCTGCTCATGAGATAGCTCCCCATATGCCAACTACCCACACCCTGCACAGAACTCTTCTGCTCTCGAGATAGCTCCCCATATGCCAACTACCCACACCCGGTACAGAGCTCCACTGCTCTTGAGATAGCTCCCCATATGCCAGCTACCCACACCCTGTACAGAGATCCACAGCTCTCGAGAAAAAAAAGCCCATATGCCAGCTACCCGCACCCTGTACAGAGCTCCGCTGTTCACGAGATAGCTACCCATAAGCCAGCTACCCACACCCTGTACAGAGCTCCACTGCTCTCGAAATAGTTCCCCATACGCCAACTACCCACACCTGGTACAGAGCTCCACTGCTCTCGAGATAGCTCCCCATATGCAGGCTACCCACACCCTGGGCAGAGCTCCGCTGTTCATGAGATAGCTCACCTTATGCCAGCTACTCACACATTGTACAGAGCCCCATTGCTCTCGAGATAGCTCCCCATATGCCAGCTACCCACACCCTGTACAGAACTCTGCTGCTCTCGAGATAGCTCCCCATGTGCCAGCTACCCCCACCTGGTACAGAGCTCCACTGCTCTTGAGATAGCTCCCCAAATGTCAGCTACACACAACCTGTACAGAGCTCCACTGCTCATAAGATAACCCCCCATATGCCATCTACCCACTCCCAGTACAGAGCTCCACGGCTCTCAGGATAGCTTCCCATATACCAGCTCCCCATACCCTGTACAGAGCTTAACAGATCTCGAGATAGCTCTCCAAATGCTAGTTACCGACACCTTGTACAGAGCTCCACTGCTCATGAGATAGCTCCTCATATGCCAGCTACCCACACTCTGTACAGAGCTCCACTGCTCTCCAGATAGCTCCCCAAATACCAGCTACTCAGACCCTGTACAGAGCTCCGCTGCACATGAGATAGCTCCCCATATGCCATCTACCCACACCCTGTACAGAACTCTGCTGCTCTAGAGATAGCTCCCCATATGCCAGCTACCCACACCTGGTACAGAGCTCCACTGCTCTCGAGATAGCTCCCCATATGCAGGCTACCCACACCCTGTACAGAGCTCCACTGCTCATGAGATAGTTCCCCTTATGCCAGCTACTCACACATTGTACAGAGCTCCATTGCTCTCGAGATAGCTCCCCCTATGCCAACTACCCACACACTGTACAGAGCTCCATTGCTCTCGAGATAGCTCCCCATATACCAGCTCCACATACCCTGTACAGAGCTCTGCTGCTCTTGAGAAAGCTCCCCAAATGCCAGCTACCGACACACTGTACAGAGCTCCACTGCTCATGAGATAGCTCCCTATATGCCAGCTACCCACACCCTGTACAGAGCTCCACTGCTCTCTAGATAGCTCCCCAAATGCCAGCTACCCACACCCTGTACAGAGCTGCACTGCTCTCCAGATAGCTACCCATATCCCAGCTACCCACACCCTGTACAGAACTCTGCTGCTCTCGAGATAGCTCCCCAAATGCCAGCTACCCCCACCTGGTATAGGGTTCCACTGCTCTCGAGATAGCTCCCCATATACCGGCTACCCACACCCTGGGCAGAGCTCTGCTGCTCGTGAGGTAGCTCCCCATATGCCAGCTACCCACTTCCTGTACAGAGCTCCACTGCTATCGAGATAGCTCCCCATATGCCAGCTACCCACACCCTGTACAGAGATCCACAGCTCTCGAGATAGCTCCCCAAATGTCAGCTACCCACACCCTGTACAGAGCTCCACTGCTCTCCAGATAGCTCCCCAAATACCAGCTACCCACAACCTGTACAGAGCTCCGCTGCACATGAGATAGCTCCCCATATGCCAACTACCCACACCCTGTAAAAAACTCTGCTGCTCTCGAGATGGCTCCCCATATGCCAGCTACCCACACCTGGTACAGAGCTCCACTGCTCTCGAGATAGCTCCCAATATGCAGGTTACCCACACCCTGGGCAGAGCTCCGCTGCTCATGAGATAGCTCCCCTTATGCCAGCTACTCACACATTGTACAGAGCTCCATTGCTCTCGAGATAGCTCCCCATATGCCAGCTACCCACTCACTGTACAGCCCTCCATTGCTCTCGAGATAGCTCCCCATATACCAGCTCCCCATTCCCTGCACAGAGCTCCGCTGCTCTCTAGAAAGCTCCCCAAATGCCAGCTACCGACACCCTGTACAGAGCTCTGCTGCTCAGAAGATAGCTCCCCATATGCCAGCTACCCACACACTGTACAGAGATCAATTGCTCTCGAGATGGCTCCCCATATACCAGCTCCCCTTACCCTGTACAGAGCTCCACTGCTCTGCAGATAGCTCTCCAAATGCCAGCTACCCACACCCTGTACAGAACTCTGCTGCTCTCGAGATAGCTCCCCATATGCCAGCTACCCACTCACTGTACAGCCCTCCATTGCTCTCGAGATAGCTCCCCATATACCAGCTCCCCATTCCCTTCACAGAGCTCCGCTGCTCTATAGAAAGCTCCCCAAATGCCAGCTACCGACACCCTGTACAGAGCTCTGCTGCTCAGAAGATAGCTCCCCATATGCCAGCTACCCACACCCTTTACAGAGCTCTGCTGCTCATGAGATAGCTACCCATATGCCAGATACCCACACCCTAAGCAGAGCTCCGCTGCTCTCGAGATCACTTCCCATATGCCAGTTACCCACACCCAGTACAGAGCTCCACTGCTATCCAGATACCTCCCGAAATGCCAGCTACCCACACCCTGTACAAAGCTCCGCTGCTCATGAGATAGCTCCCCATATGCCAGCTACCCACACCCAGTACAGAGCTCCCAGCTCTCGAGATAGCTCTCCATATGCCAGCTACCCACACCCTGTACAGAGCTCCACTGCTCTCGAGATAGCTCCCCATATGCCATCTACCCACACCCTGTACAGAGCTCCACTGCTATCGATAAAGCCCCCATATGCAAACTACTGCACCAATTATAGAGCTCCACGGCTCTAGAGATAGCTCCCCATATGGCAGCTACCCACACCCTGTACAGGGCTCCACAGCTCTCGAGATAGCTCCCCATATGCCAACTACCCACACCCGTTACAGAGCTCCACTGCTCGTGAGATAGCTCCCCATATTCCAGCTACCCACACCCTGTACAGAGATCCACAGCTCTCGAGATAAGTCCCCATATGCCAGCTATCCACACCCTGTACAGAGCTCCGCTGTTCATGAGATAGCTACCCATAAACCAGCTACCCACACCCTGTACAGAGCTCCACTGCTCTCGAAATAGTTCCCCATATGCCAACTACCCACACCTGGTACAGAGCTCCACTGCTCTCGAGATAGCTCCTCATATGCAGGCTACCCACACCCTGGGCAGAGCTCCGCTGCTCTCTAGAAAGCTCCCCAAATGCCAGCTACCGACACCCTGTACAGAGCTCTGCTGCTCAGAAGATAGCTCCCCATATGCCAGCTACCCACACCCTTTACAGAGCTCTGCTGCTCATGAGATAGCTACCCATATGCCAGATACCCACACCCTGAGCAGAGCTCCGCTGCTCTCGAGATCACTTCCCATATGCCAGTTACCCACACCCAGTACAGAGCTCCACTGCTATCCAGATACCTCCCGAAATGCCAGCTACCCACACCCTGTACAAAGCTCCGCTGCTCATGAGATAGCTCCCCATATGCCAGCTACCCACACCCAGTACAGAGCTCCCAGCTCTCGAGATAGCTCTCCATATGCCAGCTACCCACACCCTGTACAGAGCTCCACTGCTCTCGAGATAGCTCCCCATATGCCATCTACCCACACCCTGTACAGAGCTCCACTGCTATCGATAAAGCCCCCATATGCAAACTACTGCACCAATTATAGAGCTCCACGGCTCTAGAGATAGCTCCCCATATGCCATCTACCCACACCCTGTACAGAGCTCCACTGCTATCGATAAAGCCCCCATATGCAAACTACTGCACCAATTATAGAGCTCCACGGCTCTAGAGATAGCTCCCCATATGCCAACTACCCACACCCGTTACAGAGCTCCACTGCTCTTGAGATAGCTCCCCATATTCCAGCTACCCACACCCTGTACAGAGATCCACAGCTCTCGAGATAAGTCCCCATATGCCAGCTATCCACACCCTGTACAGAGCTCCGCTGTTCATGAGATAGCTACCCATAAACCAGCTACCCACACCCTGTACAGAGCTCCACTGCTCTCGAAATAGTTCCCCATATGCCAACTACCCACACCTGGTACAGAGCTCCACTGCTCTCGAGATAGCTCCTCATATGCAGGCTACCCACACCCTGGGCAGAGCTCCACTGCTCATGAGATAGCTCACCTTATGCCAGCTACTCACACATTGTACAGAGCTCCATTGCTCTCGAGATAGCTCCCCATATGCTAGCTACCCACAGCCTGTACAGAGATCCACAGCTCTCGAGATAGCTCCCCAAATGTCAGCTACCCACAACCTGTACAGAGCTCCACTGCTCATAAGATAACCCCCCATATGCCATCTACCCACTCGCAGTACAGAGCTCCATGGCTCTCAGGATAGCTCCCCATATACCAGCTCCCCATACCCTGTACAGAGCTCCACTGCTCATGAGATAGCTCCCCATATGCCAGCTACCAACACTCTGTACAGAGCTCCACTGCTCTCCAGATAGCTCCCCAAATAACATCTACTCACACCCTGTACAGAGCTCCGCTGCACATGAGATAGCTCCCCATATGCCAACTACCCACACCCTGTACAGAACTCTGCTGCTCTCGAGATAGCTCCCCATATGCCAGCTACCCATACCTGGTACAGAGCTCCACTGCTCTCGAGATAGCTCCCCATATGCAGGCTACCCACACCCTGGGCAGAGCGCCGCTGCTCTTGAGATAGCTCCCCTTATGCCAGCTACTCACACATTGTACAGAGCTCCATTGCTCTCGAGATAGCTCCCCATATGCCAACTACCCACACACTGTACAGAGCTCCATTGCTCTCGAGATAGCTCCCCATATACCAGCTCCCCATACCCTGTGCAGAGCTCTGCTGCTCTTGAGAAAGCTCCCCAAATGCCAGCTACCGACACCCTGTACAGCGCTCCACTGCTCATGAGATAGCTCTCCATATGCCAGTTACCCACACCCTGTACAGAGCTCCACTGCTCATGAGATAGCGCCCCATATGCCAGCTACCCACACTCTGTACAGAGCTCCACTGCTCTCCAGATAGCTCCCCAAATACCAGCTACCCACACCCTGTACAGAACTCTGCTGCTCTCGAGAAAGCTCCCCATATGCCAGCTACCCCCACCTGGTACAGAGTTCCACTGCTCTCGAGATAGCTCCCCATATGCCGGCTACCCAAACCCTGGGCAGAGCTCTGCTGCTCATGAGATAGCTCCCCATATGCCAGCTACCCACACCCTGTACAGAGCTCCACTGCTATCGAGAAAGCCCCCCATATGCTAACTACCCACACCAAGTATAGAGCTCCACGGCTCTCGAGTTAGCTTCCCATATGGGAGCTTACCACACCCTTTACAGGGCTCCACAGCTCTCGAGATAGCTCCCCATATGCCAGCTACCCACACCCTGTACAGAGATCCGCAGCTCTCGAGATAGCTCCCCAAATGTCAGCTATCCACAACCTGTACAGAGCTCCGCTGCTCATAAGATAGATCCCCATATGCCAGCTACCCACACACTGTACAGAGCTCCACTACTATCGAGATAGCCCCCCATATGCCATCTACCCACACCCAGTACAGAGTTCCACGGCTCTCAGGGTGGCTTCCCATATACCAGCTCCAAATACCCTGTACAGAGCTCCACAGATCTCGAGATAGCTCCCCAAATGCCAGCTACCGACACGCTGTACAGAGCTCCACTGCTCATGAGATAGCTCCCCATATGCCAGCTACCCACACTCTGTACAGAGCTCCACTGCTCTCCAGATAGCTCCCCAAATAACAGCTACCCACACCCTGTATAGAGCTCCCCTGCACATGAGATAGCTCCCCATAAGCCAACTACCCACACCCTGTACAGAATTCTGCTGCTCTGGAGATAGCTCCCCATATGCCAGCTACCCACACCTGGTACAGAGCTCCACTGCTCTTGAGATAGCTCCCCATATGCAGGCTACCCACACTCGGGGCAGAGCTCCGCTGCTCATGAGATATCTCCCCTTATGCCAGCTACTCACACATTGTACAGAGCTCCTTTGCTCTCGAGATAGCTCCCCATATACCAGCTACCCACACACCGTACAGAGCTCCATTGCTCTTGAGATAGCTCCCCATATACCAGTTCCCCATACCCTGTACAGAGCTCCACTGCTCTCCAGATGGCTCCCCAAATGCCAGCTACCCACACCCGGTACAGAGCTCCACTGCTCTTGAGATAGCTCCCCATATTCCAGCTACCCACACCCTGTACAGAGATCCACAGCACTCGAGATAAGTCCCCATATGCCGGCTACCCAAACCCTGGGCAGAGCTCTGCTGCTCATGAGATAGCGCCCCATATGCCAGCTACCCACACCCTGTACAGAGCTCCACTGCTATCGAGAAAGCCCCCCATATGCTAACTACCCACACCAAGTATAGAGCTCCACGGCTCTCGAGTTAGCTTCCCATATGGGAGCTTACCACACCCTTTACAGGGCTCCACAGCTCTCGAGATAGCTCCCCATATGCCAGCTACCCACACCCTGTACAGAGATCCGCAGTTCTCGAGATAGCTCCCCAAATGTCAGCTGTCCACAACCTGTACAGAGCTCCGCTGCTCATAAGATAGATCCCCATATGCCAGCTACCCACACACTGTACAGAGCTCCACTACTATCGAGATAGCCCCCCATATGCCATCTACCCACACCCAGTACAGAGTTCCACGGCTCTCAGGGTGGCTTCCCATATACCAGCTCCAAATACCCTGTACAGAGCTCCACGGATCTCGAGATAGCTCCCCAAATGCCAGCTACCGACACGCTGTACAGAGCTCCACTGCTCATGAGATAGCTCCCCATATGCCAGCTACCCACACTCTGTACAGAGCTCCACTGCTCTCCAGATAGCTCCCCAAATACCAGCTACCCACACCCTGTACAGAGCTCCCCTGCACATGAGATAGCTCCCCATATGCCAACTACCCACACCCTGTACAGAATTCTGCTGCTCTGGAGATAGCTCCCCATATGCCAGCTACCCACACTCTGGGCAGAGCTCCGCTGCTCATGAGATATCTCCCCATATACCAGCTACCCACACACCGTACAGAGCTCCATTGCTCTTGAGATAGCTCCCCATATACCAGTTCCCCATACCCTGTACAGAGCTCCACTGCTCTCCAGATGGCTCCCCAAATGCCAGCTACCCACACCCTGTGCAGAGCTCCACTGCTCTCCAGACAGCTCCCCAAATACCATCTACTCACACCCTGTACAGAGGTCCGCTGCATATGAGATAGCTCCCCATATGCCAACTACCCACACCCTGTACAGAATTCTGCTGCTCTCGAGATAGCTCCCCATATGCCAGCTACCCACACCTGGTACAGAGCTCCACTGCTCTCGAGATAGCTCCCCATATACCAGCTCCCCATACCCAGTACAGAGCTCCACTGCTCTCCAGATGGCTCCCCAAATGCCAGCTACCCACATCCTGTACAGAGATCCACTGCTCTCCAGACAGCTCCCCAAATACCATCTACTCACACCCTGAACAGAGCTCCACTGCTCTCGAGATAGCTCCCCATGTGCCAGCTACCCCCACCTGGTACAGAGCTCCACTGCTCTCGAGATAGCTCCCCATATGCGAGCTACCCACAGCCTGTACAGAGATCCACAGCTCTCGAGATAACTCCCCAAATGTCAGCTACCCACAACCTGTACAGAGCTCCACTGCTCATAAGATAACCCCCCATATGCCATCTACCCACTCGCAGTACAGAGCTCCACGGCTCTCAGGATAGCTCCCCATATACCAGCTCCCCATACCCTGTACAGAGCTTAACAGATCTCGATACAGCTCCCCAAATGCCAGCTACCGACACCCTGTACAGAACTCTGCTGCTCTCGAGATAGCTCCCCATATGCCAGCTACCCACACCTGGTACAGAGCTCCACTGCTCTCGAGATAGCTCCACATATGCAGGCTACCCACACCCTGGGCAGAGCGCCGCTGCTCATGAGATAGCTCCCCATATGCCAGCTACCCACACACTGTACAGAGCTCCATTGCTCTTGAGATAGCTCCCCAAATTCCAGCTACCCACACCCTGTACAGAGCTCCATTGCTCTTGAGATAGCTCCCCATATGCCAGCTACCCACACCCTGTACAGAACTCTGCTGCTCTCGAGATAGCTCCCCATATGCCAGCTACCCCCACCTGGTACAGAGCTCCATCGCTCTCGAGATAGCTCCCCATATACCAGCTCCCCATACCCTGTACAGAGCTCTGCTGCTCTTGAGAAAGCTCCCCAAATGCCAGCTACCCACACCCTGTACAGAGCTCCACTGCTCATGAGATAGCTCCCCATATGCCAGCTACCCACACTCTGTACAGAGCTCCACTGCTCTCCAGATAGCTCCCCAAAAACCAGCTACTCACACCCTGTACAGAGCTCCGCTGCACATGAGATAGCTCCCCATATGCCAACTACCCACACCCTGTACAGAACTCTGCTGCTCTCGAGATAGCTCCCCATATGCCAGCTACCCCCACCTGGTACAGAGTTCCACTGCTCTCGAGATAGCTCCCCATATGCCGGCTACCCACACCCTGGGCAGAGCTCTGATGCTCATGAGATAGCTCCCCATATGCCAGCTACCCACACCCTGTACAGAGCTCCACTGCTATCGAGAAAGCCCCCCATATGCTAACTACCCACACCAAGTATAGAGCTCCACGTCTCTCGAGATAGCTCCCCATATGGGAGCTTACCACACCCTTTACAGGGCTCCACAGCTCTCGAGATAGCTCCCCATATGCCAGCTACCCACACCCTGTACAGAGATCCACAGCTCTCGAGATAGCTCCCCAAATGTCAGCTACCCACAACCTGTACAGAGCTCCGCTGCTCATAAGATAGATCCCCATATGCCAGCTACCCACACACTGTACAGAGCTCCACTACTATCGAGATAGCCCCCCATATGCCATCTACCCACACCCAGTACAGAGCTCCACGGCTCTCAGGGTGGCTCCCCATATACCAGCTCCAAATACCCTGTACAGAGCTCCACAGATCTCGAGATAGCTCCCCAAATGCCAGCTACCGACACCCTGTACAGAGCTCCACTGCTCATGAGATAGCTCCCCATATGCCAGCTACCCACACTCTGTACAGAGCTCCACTGCTCTCCAGATAGCTCCCCAAATACCAGCTACCCACACCCTGTACAGAGCTCCCCTGCACATGAGATAGCTCCCCATATGCCAACTACCCACACCCTGTACAGAATTCTGCTGCTCTGGAGATTGCTCCCCATATGCCAGCTACCCACACCTGGTACAGAGCTCCACTGCTCTCGAGATAGCTCCCCATATACCAGCTCCCCATACCCTGTACAGAGCTCCACTGCTCTCCAGATGGCTCCCCAAATGCCAGCTACCCACACCCTGTACAGAGCTCCACTGCTCTCCAGACAGCTCCCCAAATACCAGCTACCCACACCCTGTACAGAGCTCCGCTGCTCATGAGATAGCTCCCTATATGCCAGCTACCCACACCCTGTACAGAGCTCCACTGCTCTCCAGATAGCTCCTCAAATGCCAGCTACCCACACCCTGTACAGAGCTCCACTGCTCTCCAGATAGCTCCCCATATGCCAGCTACCCACACCCTGTACATAACTCTGCTGCTCTCGAGATAGCTCCCCATATGCCAGCTACCCCCACTCTGGGCAGAGCTCCGCTGCTCATGAGATATCTCCCCTTATGCCAGCTACTCACACATTGTACAGAGCTCCTTTGCTCTCGAGATAGCTCCCCATATACCAGCTACCCACACACCGTACAGAGCTCCATTGCTCTCGAGATAGCTCCCCATATACCAGCTCCCCATACCCTGTACAGAGCTCCACAGATCTCGAGATAGCTCCCCAAATGCCAGCTACCGACACCCTGTACAGAGCTCCACTGCTCATGAGATAGCTCCCCATATGCCAGCTATCGACACCCTGTACAGAGCTCCACTGCTCTCCAGATAGCTCCCCAAATACCAGCTACCCACACCCTGTACAGAGCTCCGCTGCTCATGAGATAGCTCCCCATATGCCAACTACCCACACCCTGCACAGAACTCTTCTGCTCTCGAGATAGCTCCCCATATGCCAACTACCCACACCCGGTACAGAGCTCCAATGCTCTTGAGATAGCTCCCCATATGCCAGCTACCCACACCCTGTACAGAGATCCACAGCTCTCGAGAAAAAAAAGCCCATATGCCAGCTACCCGCACCCTGTATAGAGCTCCGCTGTTCACGATATAGCTACCCATAAGCCAGCTACCCACACCCTGTACAGAGCTCCACTGCTCTCGAAATAGTTCCCCATACGCCAACTACCCACACCTGGTACAGAGCTCCACTGCTCTCGAGATAGCTCCCCATATGCAGGCTACCCACACCCTGGGCAGAGCTCCGCTGCTCATGAGATAGCTCACCTTATGCCAGCTACTCACAAATTGTACAGAGCCCCATTGCTCTCGAGATAGCTCCCCATATGCCAGCTACCCACACCCTGTACAGAACTCTGCTGCTCTCGAGATAGCTCCCCATGTGCCAGCTACCCCCACCTGGTACAGAGCTCCACTGCTCTTGAGATAGCTCCCCAAATGTCAGCTACACACAACCTGTACAGAGCTCCACTGCTCATAAGATAACCCCCCATATGCCATCTACCCACTCCCAGTACAGAGCTCCACGGCTCTCAGGATAGCTTCCCATATACCAGCTCCCCATACCCTGTACAGAGCTTAACAGATCTCGAGATAGCTCTCCAAATGCTAGTTACCGACACCCTGTACAGAGCTCCACTGCTCATGAGATAGCTCCTCATATGCCAGCTACCCACACTCTGTACAGAGCTCCACTGCTCTCCAGATAGCTCCCCAAATACCAGCTACTCACACCCTGTACAGAGCTCCGCTGCACATGAGATAGCTCCCCATATGCCATCTACCCACACCCTGTACAGAACTCTGCTGCTCTAGAGATAGCTCCCCATATGCCAGCTACCCACAGCTGGTACAGAGCTCCACTGCTCTCGAGATAGCTCCCCATATGCAGGCCACCCACACCCTGGGCAGAGCTCCGCTGCTCATAAGATAGCTCCCCTTATGCCAGCTACTCACACATTGTACAGAGCTCCATTGCTCTCGAGATAGCTCCCCCTATGCCAACTACCCACACACTGTACAGAGCTCCATTGCTCTCGAGATAGCTCCCCATATACCAGCTCCACATACCCTGTACAGAGCTCTGCTGCTCTTGAGAAAGCTCCCCAAATGCCAGCTACCGACACACTGTACAGAGCTCCACTGCTCATGAGATGGCTCCCTGTATGCCAGCTACCCACACCCTGTACAGAGCTCCACTGCTCTCTAGATAGCTCCCCAAATGCCAGCTACCCACACCCTGTACAGAGCTCCACTGCTCTCCAGATAGCTACCCATATGCCAGCTACCCACACCCTGTACAGAGATCCACAGCTCTCGAGAAAAAAAAAGCCCATATGCCAGCTACCCGCACCCTGTACAGAGCTCCGCTGTTCACGATATAGCTACCCATAAGCCAGCTACCCACACCCTGTACAGAGCTCCACTGCTCTCGAAATAGTTCCCCATACGCCAACTACCCACACCTGGTACTGAGCTCCACTGCTCTCGAGATAGCTCCCCATATGCAGGCTACCCACACCCTGGGAAGAGCTCCGCTGCTCATGAGAAAGCTCCCCAAATGCCAGCTACCGACACACTGTACAGAGCTCCACTGCTCATGAGATAGCTCCCTATATGCCAGCTACCCACACCCTGTACAGAGCTCCACTGCTCTCTAGATAGCTCCCCAAATGCCAGCTACCCACACCCTGTACAGAGCTCCACTGCTCTCCAGATAGCTACCCATATCCCAGCTACCCACACCCTGTACAGAACTCTGCTGCTCTCGAGATAGCTCCCCAAATGCCAGCTACCCCCACCTGGTATAGAGTTCCACTGCTCTCGAGATAGCTCCCCATATACCGGCTACCCACACCCTGGGCAGAGCTCTGCTGCTCATGAGGTAGCTCCCCATATGCCAGCTACCCACTTCCTGTACAGAGCTCCACTGCTATCGAGAAAGCCCCCCATATGCCAACTACCCACACCAAGTATAGAGCTCCACGGCTCTCGAGATAGCTCCCCATATGGCAGCTACCCACACCCTTTACAGGGCTCCACAGCTCTCGAGATAGCTCCCCATATGCCAGCTACCCACACCCTGTACAGAGATCCACAGCTCTCGAGATAGCTCCCCAAATGTCAGCTACCCACACCCTGTACAGAGCTCCACTGCTCTCCAGATAGCTCCTCAAATACCAGCTACCCACAACCTGTACAGAGCTCCGCTGCACATGAGATAGCTCCCCATATGCAGGTTACCCACACCCTGGGCAGAGCTCCGCTGCTCATGAGATAGCTCCCCTTATGCCAGCTACTCACACATTGTACAGAGCTCCATTGCTCTCGAGATAGTTCCCCATATGCCAGCTACCCACACACTGTACAGAGATCAATTGCTCTCGAGATGGCTCCCCATATACCAGCTCCCCTTACCCTGTACAGAGCTCCACTGCTCTGCAGATAGCTCTCCAAATGCCAGCTACCCACACCCTGTACAGAACTCTGCTGCTCTCGAGATAGCTCCCCATATGCCAGCTACCCACTCACTGTACAGCCCTCCATTGCTCTCGAGATAGCTCCCCATATACCAGCTCCCCATTCCCTGCACAGAGCTCCGCTGCTCTCTAGAAAGCTCCCCAAATGCCAGCTACCGACACCCTGTACAGAGCTCTGCTGCTCAGAAGATAGCTCCCCATATGCCAGCTACCCACACCCTTTACAGAGCTCTGCTGCTCATGAGATAGCTACCCATATGCCAGATACCCACACCCTGTTCAGAGCTCCAATGCTATCGCGATAGCTCCCCATATGCCAGCTATCTACACCCGGTACAGAGCTCCACTGCTCTCGAAATTGCTCCCTTTATGCCAGCTACCCACACCCTGGGCAGAGATCCACAGCTCCCGAGATAGCTCCCCAAATGCCAGCTACCCACACCCTGTACATAGCTCCATGGCTCTTGAGATTGCCCCCCATATGCCAGCTACCCCCACCTGGTACAGAGCTCTACAGCTCTCGAGATAGCTCCCCATATGCTCGCTACCCCACCCTGTACAGAGCTCCGCTGCTCATGGGATAGCTCCCCATATGTCAGCTACCCACACCCTGTACAGAGATCCACAGCTCTCGAGATAGCTCCCCAAATGCCAGCTACCCACACCCTGTACAGAGCTCCATGGCTCTTGAGATAGCCCCCCATATGCCAGCTTCCCACACCCTGCACATAGCTCTATGGCTCTCGAGATTGCACCCCATATGCCAGCTACCCAAACCCTGAACAGAGCTACGTTGCTATCGAGATTGCTCCCCATATGACAGCTACCCACACCCTGTAAAGAGCTCCCCTGCTCTAGAGATTGCTCCCCATATGCCAGCTACCCACACCCTGTACAGAGCTCCCCTGCTCTCGAGATCGCTTCCCATATGCCAGTTAGCCACACCCTGTACAGAACTCAACTGCTCTCGAGATAGCTCCCGAAATGCCAGCTACCCACACCCTGTACAGAGCTCCACTGCTCATGAGATAGCTCTCCATATGCCAGCTACCCACGCCCTGTACAGAGCTCTGCTGCTCTCGAGATAGCTCCCCAAATGCCAGCTACCCACATGCTGTACAGAGCTCCACTGCTCATGAGATAGCTCTCCCTATGCCAGCTACCCACACCCTGTACAGAGCTTCTCTGCTCTTGAGATCGCTTCCCGCATGCCAGTTACCCACACCCTGTACAGAGCTCTGCTTCTCTAGAGATAGCTCCCCATATGCCAGTTACCCATACCCAGTACAGAGCTCCACTGCTCTCCAGATAGCTCTCCATATGCCAGCTACCCACACCCTGTACAGAGCTCCACTGCTCTTGAGATAGCTCCCCATATGGCAGCTACCCACGCCCTGTACAGGGCTCCACAGCTCTCGAGATAGATCCCCATATGCCAACTTCCCACACCCGGTACAGAGCTCCTCTGCTCTCGAGATAGCTCCCCATATGCCAGCTACCCACACCCTGTACAGATATCCACAGCTATCGAGTAAGCTCCCCAAATGCCAGCTACCGAAATCCTGTACAGAGCTCAACTGCTCATGAGATAGCCCCCCATATGCCAACTACCCACACCCTGTACAAAACTCTGCTGCTCTCGAGATAGCTCCCCATATGCCAGCTACCCACAACTGGTACAGAGCTCCAATGCTCTAGAGATAGCTCCCCATATGCAGGCTACCCACACCCTGGGCAGAGCTCCGCTGCTCATGAGATAGCTCCCCTTATGCCAGCTACTCACACCCTGTACAGGGCTCCACAACTCTCGAGATAGATCCCCAAATGTCAGCTACCCACAACCTGTACAGAGCTCCGCTGCTCATGAGATAGCTCTGCTTATGCCAGCTACTCACACCCTGTACAGGGCTCCACAACTCTCGAGATAGATCCCCATATGCCAGCTACCCACACCCTGTACAGAGCTCCACTGCTATTGAGATAGCTCCCCATATACCAGCTCCCCATACCTTGTACAGAGCTCCACAGATCTCGAGATAGTTCCCCAAATGCCAGCTACCCACACCCTGTACAGAGATCCACTGCTCATGAGATAGCTCCCCATATGCCAACTACCCACACCCTGTACAGAAATCTGCTGCTCTCGAGATAGCTCCCCATATGCCAGCTACCCACAACTGGTACAGAGCTCCACTGCTCTCGAGATAGCTCCCCATATGCAGGCTACCCATACCCTGTACAGAGCTCCACTGCTCTCCAGATAGCTCCCTAAATGCCAGCTACCCACACCCTGTACAGAGCTCCACTGCTCTCCAGATAGCTCCCCATATGCCAGCTACCCACACCCTGTACAGAGATCCACAGCTCTCGAGATAGTTCCCCAAATGCTAGCTACCGAAATCCTGTACAGAGCTCCACTTCTCATGAGATAGCTCCCCAAATGTCAGCTACTCACAACCTGTACAGAGCTCTGCTACTCAGAAGATAGCTCCCCATATGCCAGCTACTCACACATTGTACAAAGCTCCATTGCTCTCGAGATAGCTCCCCATATACCAGCTCCCCATACCCTGCACAGAGCTCCGCTGATCTCGAGAAAGCTCCCCAAATGCCAGCTACCGACACCCTGTACAGAGCTCTGCTGCTCAGAAGATAGCTCCCCATATGCCAGCTACCCACACCCTGTACAGAGCTCTGCTGCTATCGATAAAGCCCCCCATATGCAAACTACCCGCACTAATTATAGAGCTCCACGGCTGTGGAGATAGCTCCCCATTTGGCAGCTACCCACCCCCTATACAGGGCTCCACAGCTCTCGAGATAGCTCCCCATATGCCAACTACCCACACCCGGTACAGAGCTCCACTGCTCTCGAGATAGCTCCACATATCCCAACTACCCACACCTGGGACAGAGCTCCACTGCTCTTGAGATAGCTCCCCATATGCCAGCTACCCACACCCTGTACAGAGCTCCACTGCTCTCCAGATAGCTCCCCATATGCCAGCTACCCACACCCTGTACAGAACTCTGCTGCTCATGAGATATCTCCCCTTATGCCAGCTACCCACACCCTGTACAGAGCTCCACTGCTCTCCAGACAGCTCCCCAAATACCATCTACTCACACCCTGTACAGAGGTCCGCCTCATATAATATAGCTCCCCATATGCCAACTACCCACACCCTGTACAGAATTCTGCTGCTCATGAGATATCTCCCCTTATGCCAGCTACTCACACATTGTACGGAGCTCCATTGCTCTCGAGATAGCTCCCCATATGCCAGCTACCCACACACTTTACAGAGCTCCATGGCTCTCAAGATAGCTCCCCATATACCAGCTCCCCATACCCTGTGCAGAGCTCCGCTGCTCATGAGATAGCTCCCTATATGCCAGCTACCCACACCCTGTACAGAGCTCCACTGCTCTCCAGATAGCTCCTCAAATGCCAGCTACCCACACCCTGTACAGAGCTCCACTGCTCTCTAGATAGCACCCATATGCCAGCTACCCACACCCTGTTCTTAACTCTGCTGCTCTCGAGATAGCTCCCCATATGCCAGCTACCCCCACCTGGTACAGAGCTCCACTGTTCTCGAGATAGCTCCCCATATGCCAGCTACCCACAGACTGTACAGAGATCCACAGCTCTCGAGATAGCTCCCCAAATGTCAGCTACCCACAGCCTATACAGAGCTCCACTGCTCATGAAATAGCTCCCCATATGCCAGCTACCATCACTCTGTACAGAGCTCCACTGCTCTCCAGATAGCTCCCCAAATACCATCTACTCACACCCTGTACAGAGCTCCGCTGCACATGAGATAGCTCCCCATATGCAGGCTACCCACACCCTGGGCAGAGCGCCGCTGCTCATGAGATAGCTCCCCTTATGCCAGCTACTCACACATTGTACAGAGCTCCATTGCTCTCGAGATAGCTCCCCATATGCCAACTACACACACACTGTACAGAGCTCCATTGCTCTCGAGATAGCTCCCCATATACCAGCTCCCCATACCCTGTACAGAGCTCTGCTGCTCTTGAGAAAGCTCCCCAAATGCCAGCTACCGACACCCTGTACAGCGCTCCACTGCTCATGTGATAGCTTCCTATATGCCAGCTACCCACACCCTGTACAGAGCTCCACTGCTCATGGGATAGCTCCCCATATGCCAGCTACCCACACTCTGTACAGAGCTCCACTGCTCTCCAGATAGCTCCCCAAATACCAGCTACTCACACCCTGTACAGAACTCTGCTGCTCTCGAGATAGCTCCCCATATGCCAGCTACCCCCACCTGGTACAGAGTTCCACTGCTCTCGAGAAAGCCCCCCATATGCTCACTACCCACACCAAAAATAGAGCTCCACGGCTCTCGAGATAGCTCCCCATATGGGAGCTTACCACACCCTTTACAGGGCTCCACAGCTCTCGAGATAGCACCCCATATGCCAGCTACCCACACCCTGTACAGAGATCAACAGCTCTCGAGATAACTCCCCAAATGTCAGCTACCCACAACCTGTACAGAGCTCCGCTGCTCATAGGATAGCTCCCCATATGCCAGCTACCCACACACTGTACAGAGCTCCACTACTATCGAGATAACCCCCCATATGCCATCTACCCACACCCAGTACAGAGCTCCACAGCTCTCAGGGTGGCTCCCCATATACCAGCTCCAAATACCTTGTACAGAGCTCCACAGATCTCGAGATAGCTCCCCAAATGCCAGCTACCGACTCCCTGTACAGAGCTCCACTGCTCATGAGATAGCTCCCCATATGCCAGCTACCCACACTCTGTACAGAGCTCCACTGCTCTCCAGATAGCTCCCCAAATACCAGCTACCCACTCCCTGCACAGAGCTCCCCTGCACATGAGATAGCTCCCCATATGCCAACTACCCACACCCTGTACAGAATTCTGCTGCTCTGGAGATAGCTCCCCATATGCCAGCTACCCACACCTGGTACAGAGCTCCACTGCTCTCGAGATAGCTCCCCATATGCAGGCTACCCACACTCTGGGCAGAGCTCCGCTGCTCATGAGATATCTCCCCTTATGCCAGCTACTCACACATTGTACAGAGCTCCTTTGCTCTCGAGATAGCTCCCCATATACCAGCTCCCCATACCCTGTACAGAGCTCCACTGCTCTCCAGATGGCTCCCCAAATGCCAGCTACCCACACCCTGTACAGAGCTCCACTGCTCTCCAGACAGCTCCCCAAATACCAACTACCCACACCCTGTACAGAATTCTGCTGCTCTCGAGATAGCTCCCCATATGCCAGCTACCCACACTCTGGGCAGAGCTCCGCTGCTCATTAGATATCTCGCCTTATGCCAGCTACTCACACATTGTACAGAGCTCCATTGCTCTCGAGATAGCTCCCCATATGCCAGCTACCCACACACTTTACAGAGCTCCATTGCTCTCAAGATAGCTCCCCATATACCAGCTCCCCATACCCTGTGCAGAGATCTGCTGCTCATGAGATAGCTCCCTATATGCCAGCTACCCACACCCTGTACAGAGCTCCACTGCTCTCCAGATAGCTCCTCAAATGCCAGCTACCCACACCCTATACAGAGCTCCACTGCTCTCCAGATAGCTTCCCATATGCCAGCTACCCACACCCTGTACATAGCTCTGCTGCTCTCGAGATAGCTCCCCATATGCCAGCTACCCCCACCTGGTACAGAGCTCCACTGCTCTCGAGATAGCTCCCCATATGCCGGTTACCCACACCCTGGGCAGAGCTCCGCTGCTCATGAGATAGCTCCCCATATGCCAGCTACCCACACCCTGTTCAGAGCTCCACTGCTATCGCGATAGCTCCCCATATGCCAGCTATCTACACCTGGTACAGAGCTCCACTGCTCTCGAGATTGCTCCCCATATGCCAGCTACCCACACCCTGGGCAGAGCTCCACAGCTCTCGAGATAGCTCCCCATGTGCTCGCTACCCACACCCTGTACAGAGCTCCGCTGCTCATGGGATAGCTCCCCATATGCCAGCTACCCACACCCTGTACAGAGATCCACAGCTCTCGAGATAGCTCCCCATATGCCAGCTACCCACACCCTGTACAGAGCTCCACTGCTCATGAGATAGCTCCCCTTATGCCAGCTACTCACACATTGTACAGAGCTCCATTGCTATCGAGATAGCTCCCCATATGCCAGCTACACACACCCTGTACAGAGCTCCACTTCTCTCCAGATAGCTCCCCAAATTCCAGCTACCCACACCCTGTACAGAGCTCCACTGCTCTCCAGATAGCTCCCCATATGCCAGCTACCCACACCATGTACATAACTCTGCTGCTCTCGAGATAGCTCCCCATATGCCAGCTACCCCCACCTGGTACAGAGCTCCACTGCTCTCGAGATAGCTCCCCATATGCCAGCTACCCACATCCTGTTCAGAGCTCCACTGCTATCGCAATAGCTCCCCATATGCCAGCTGTCCACACCTGGTACAGAGCTCCACTGCTCTCGCGATTGCTCCCCATATGCCAGCTACCCACACCCTGGGCAGAGCTCCACAGCTCTCGAGATAGCTCCCCATATGCAGGCTACCCACACCCTGTACAGAGCTCCGCTGCTCTAGAGATTGCTACCTATATGCCAGCTACCCACACCCTGTACAGAGCTCCACTGCTCTCAAGATCTTTTCCCATATACCAGTTACCCATACCCTGTACAGAGCTCCACTGCTCTCAAGATAGCTCTCCATATGCCAGCTACCCACACCCTGTACAGAGCTCCGCTGCTCATGAGATAGCTCCCCTTATGCCAGCTACTCACACATTGTACAGAGCTCCATTGCTCTCGAGATAGCTCCCCATATGCAAGCTACCCACACCCTGTTCAGAGCTCCACTGCTATCGCAATAGCTCCCCATATGCCAGCTATCCACACCTGGTACAGAGCTCCACTGCTCTCGCGATTGCTCCCCATATGCCAGCTACCCACACCCTGGGCAGAGCTCCACAGCTCTCGAGATAGCTCCCCATATGCAGGCTACCCACACCCTGTACAGAGCTCCACTGCTCATGAGATAGCTCCCCAAATGCCAGCTACCCACACCCTGTACAGAGCTCCATGGCTCTTGAGATAGCTCCCTATATGCCAGCTTCCCACACCCTGCACAGAGCTCTATGGCTCTCAAGATTGCACCCCATATGCCACCTACCCACACCCTGTAAAGAGCTCCGCTGCTCTAGAGATTGCTCCCTATATGCCAGCTACCCACACCCTGTACAGAGCTCTGCTGCTATCGAGATAGACCCCCATATACCATTTACACACACTCAGTACAGAGCTCCACGGCTCTCAGGATAGCTCCCCATATACCAGCTCCCCATACCCTGTACAGAGCTCCACAGATCTCAAGATAGCTCCCCAAATGCCAGCTACCGAAATCCTGTACAGAGCTCCACTGCTATGAGATAGCTCCCCATATGCCAACTACCCACACCCTGTACAGAACTCTGCTGCTCTTGAGATAGCTCCCCATATGCCAGCTACCCTGAACTGGTACAGAGCTCCACTGCTCTCGAGATAGCTCCCCATATGCAGGGTACCCACACCCTGGGCAGAGCTCCGCTGCTCATGAGATAGCTCCCCTTATGCCAGCTACTCACACATTGTACAGAGCTCCATTGCTCTCGAGATAGCTCCCCATATGCCAGCTACCCACACACTCTACATAGCTCCATTGCTCTCGAGATAACTCCCCGTATACCAGCTCCCCATACCCTGTACAGAGCTCCACTGCTCTCGAGAAAGCTCCCAAATGCCAGCTACCCACACCCTGTACAGAACTCTGCTGCTCTGGAGATAGCTCCGCATATGCCAGCTACCCCCACCTGGTACAGAGCTCCACTGCTCTCGAGATAGCTCCCCATATGCCGGCTACCCACACCCTGGGCAGAGCTCCGCTGCTCATGAGATAGCTCCCCATATGCCAGCTACCCACACCCTGTTCAGAGCTGCACTGCTATCGCAATAGCTTCCCATATGCCAGATATCCACACCTGGTACAGAGCTCCACTGCTCTCGCGATTGCTCCCCATATGCCAGCTACCCACACCCTGGGCAGAGCTCCACAGCTCTCGAGATAGCTCCCCATATGGAGGCTACCCACACCCTGTACAGAGCTCCACTGCTCATGAGATAGCTCCCCAAATGCCAGCTACCCACACCCTGTACAGAGCTCCATGGCTCTTGAGATAGCTCCCTATATGCCAGCTTCCCACACCCTGCACAGAGCTCTATGGCTCTCAAGATTGCACCCCATATGCCAGCTACCCACACCCTGTACAGAGCTCCACTGCTCTCCAGATAGCTCCCCAAATACCAGCTACCCACACCCTGTACAGAGCTCCGCTGCTCATGAGATAGCTCCCCATATCCCAGCTACCCACACCCTGTACAGAGCTCCACAGCTCTCAAGATAGCTCCCCATATGCCAGCTACTCACACCCTGTACAGAACTCTGCTGCTCTCGAGATAGCTCCCCATATGCCAGCTACCCACAACTGGTACAGAGCTCCACTGCTCTCGAGATAGCTCCCCATATACCAGCTCCCCATACCCTGTACAGAGCTCCACTGCTCTCCAGATGGCTCCCCAAATGCCAGCTACCCACATCCTGTACAAAGCTCCACTGCTCTCGAGATAGCTCCCCATATACCAGCTCCCCATACCCTGTACAGAGCTCCGCTGCTCATGAGATAGCTCCCCATATGCCAGCTACCCACAACTGGTACAGAGCTCCACTGCTCTCGAGATAGCTCCCCATATGCAGGCTACCCGCACCCTGGGCAGAGCTTCGCTGCTCATGAGATAGCACCCCTTATGCCAGCTACTCACACATTGTACAGAGCTCCATTGTTCCTGAGATAGCTCCCCATATGCCAGCTACCCACACACTGTACAGAGCTCCATTGCTCTTGAGATAGCTCCCCAAATACCAGCTACCCACACCCTGTACAGAGCTCCACTGCTCAAGAGATAGCTCCGCATATGCCAACTACCCACACCCTGTACAGAATTCTGCTGCTCTCGAGATAGCTCCCCATATGCCAGCTACCCACACCAGGTACAGAGCTCCACTGCTCTCCAGATAGCTCCCCAAATGCCAGCTACCCACACCCTGTACAAAGCTCAGCTGCTCATGAGATAGATCCCCATATGCCAGCTACCGACACCCAGTACAGAGCACCACAGCTCTCGACATGGCTCTCCATATGCCAGATACCCACACCCTGTACAGGGCTCCACTGCTCTCGAGAAATCCCCCCATATGCCAACTACCCACACCAAGTATAGAGCTCCACGGCTCTCGAGATAGCTCCCCATATGGCAGCTACCCACATCCTGTACTGGGCTCCACAGCTCTCGAGATAGCTCCCCATATGCCAGCTACCCACACCCTGTACAGAGATCCACAGCTCTCAGGATAGCTCCCCATATACCAGCTCCCCATACCCTGTACAGAGCTCCACAGATCTCTTGATAGCACCCCAAATGCCAGCTACCGACACCCTGTACAGAGCTCCACAGCTCTCGAGATGGCTCTCCATATGCCAGCTACCCACACCCTGTACAGGGCTCCACTGCTCTCGAGATAGCTCTCCATATGCCAGCTACCCACACCCTGTACAGAGCTCCACTGCTATCGAGAAAGCCCCCCATATGCCAACTACCCACACCAAGTATAGAGCTCCACGGCTCTCGAGATAGCTCCCCATATGGCAGCTACCCACATCCTGTACAGGGCTCCACAGCTCTCGAGATAGCTCCCCATATGCCAACTACCCACACCCGGTACTGAGCTCCACTGCTCTCTAGATAGCTCCCCATATGCCAGCTACCCACACCCTGTACAGAGATCCACAGCTCTCGAGATAGCTTCCCAAATGTCAGCTACCCACACCCTGTACAGAGCTCCACTGCTATCGAGATAGCCCCCTATATCCCGTCTACCCACACCCAGTACAGAGCTCCACTGCTCTCCAGATAGCTCCCCAAATGCCAGCTACCCACACCCTGTACAAAGCTCCGCTGCTCATGAGATAGATCCCCATATGCCAGCTACCGACACCCAGTACAGAGCTCCACAGCTCTCGAGATGGCTCTCCATATGCCAGCTACCCACACCATGTACAGGTCTCCACGGCTCTCAGGATAGCTCCCCATATACCAGCTCCCCATACCCTGTACAGAGCTCCACATTTCTCTTGATAGCACCCCAAATGCCAGCTACCCACACCCTGTACAAAGCTCCACTGCTCATGAGATAGCTCCCCATATGCCAGCTACCCACACCCTGTACAGGACTCCACTGCTCTCCAGATAGCTCCCCAAATACCAACTACCCACACCCGGTACAGAGCTCCACTGCTCTCGAGATAGCTCCCCATATGCAGGCTACCCACACCCTGGGCAGAACTCCGCTGCTCATGAGATAGCTCCCCATATGCCAGCTACCCACACCCTGTTCAGAGTTCCACTGCTATCGAGATAGCTCCCCATATACCAGCTCCCCATACCCTGTACAGAGCTCCACATTTCTCTTGATAGCACCCCAAATGCCAGCTACCCACACCCTGGGCAGAGCTCCGCTGCTCTCGAGATAGCTCCCCATATGCCAGCTACCCACACCCTGTTCAGAGCTCCACTGCTATAGCAATAGCTCCCCATATGCCAGCTGTCCACACCCTGTACAGAGCTCCACTGCTCTCGCGATTGCTCCCCATATGCCAGCTACCCACACCCTGGGCAGAGCTCCACAGCTCTCGAGATAGCTCCCCATATGCAGGCTACCCACACCCTGTACAGAGCTCCGCTGCTCTAGAGATTGCTACCTATATGCCAGCTACCCACACCCTGTATAGAACTCCACTGCTCTCCAGATAGCTCCCCAAATACCAACTACCCACACCCTGTACAGAACTCCACTGCTCATGAGATAGCTCCCCATATGCCAGCTACCCACACCCGGTACAGAGCTCCACTGCTCTCGAGATAGCTCCCCATATGCAGGCTACCCACACCCTGGGCAGAACTCCGCTGCTCATGAGATAGCTCCCCATATGCCAGCTACACACACCCTGTACAGAGCTCCACTTCTCTCCAGATAGCTCCCCAAATTCCAGCTACCAACACCCTGTACAGAGCTCCACTGCTCTCCAGATAGCTCCCCATATGCCAGCTACCCACACCATGTACATAACTCTGCTGCTCTCGAGATAGCTCCCCATATGCCAGCTACCCCCACCTGGTACAGAGCTCCACTGCTCTCGAGATAGCTCCCCATATGCCAGCTACCCACACCCTGTTCAGAGCTCCACTGCTATCGCAATAACTCCCCATATGCCAGCTGTCCACACCTGGTACAGAGCTCCACTGCTCTCGCGATTGCTTCCCATATGCAGGCTACCCACACCCTGTACAGAGCTCCGCTGCTCTAGAGATAGCTCTCCAAATACCAGCTACCGACACCCTGTAAACCGATCCACTGCTCATGAGATAGCTCTCCATATGCCAGCTACCCACACCCTGTACAGAGCTCCACTGCTCATGAGATAGCTCCCCAAATGCCAGCTACCCACATGCTGTACAGAGCTCCACTGCTCATGAGAAAGCTCCCCATATGCCAGCTACCAACACCCTGTAAAGAGCTTCACTGCTCATAAGATAGCTCTCCATATGCCAGCTACCCACACCCTGTACAGAGCTCCACATATCTTGAGATAGCTCCCCAAATGCCAGCTACCGACATCCTGTACAGAGCTCCACTGCTCATGAAATAGCTCTCCATATGCCAGTTACCCACACCTGGTACAGAGCTCCACTGCTCTCCAGATAGCTCCCCATATGCCAGCTACCCACATGCTGTACAGAGCTCCACTGCTTATGAGATAGCTCTCCATATGTCAACTACCCACACCCTGTACAGAACTCTGCTGCTCTCGAGATAGCTCCCCTTATGCCAGCTGTCCACACCTGGTACAGAGCTCCACTGCTCTCGCGATTGCTCCCCATATACAGGCTACCCACACCCTGTACAGAGCTCCGCTGCTCTAGAGATTGCTATCTATATGCCAGCTACCCACACCCTGTACAGAGCTCCATTGCTCTCAAGATCTTTTCCCATATACCAGTTACCCACACCCTGTACAGAGCTCCACTGCTCTCAAGATAGCTCCCCACTTGCCAGCTACCCAAAACCTGTACAGAGCTCCGCTGCTCATGAGATAGCTCTCCATATGCCAGCTACCCACACCCTGTACAGAGCTCCACTGCTCATGAGATAGCTCCCCAAATGCCAGCTACCCACATGCTGTACAGAGCTCCACTGCTCATGAGAAAGCTCCCCATATGCCAGCTACCAACACCCTGTACAGAGCTTCACTGCTCATGAGATAGCTCTCCATATGCCAGCTACCCACACCCTGTACAGAGCTCCACATATCTTGAGATAGCTCCCCAAATGCCAGCTACCGACATCCTGTACAGAGCTCCACTGCTCATGAAATAGCTCTCCATATGCCAGTTACCCACACCCTGTACAGAGCTCCACTGCTCTCCAGATAGCTCCCCATATGCCAGCTACCCACACGCTGTACAGAGCTCCACTGCTTATGAGATAGCTCTCCATATGTCAACTACCCACACCCTGTACAGAACTCTGCTGCTCTCGAGATAGCTCCCCATATGCCAGCTACCCACAACTGGGACAGAGCTCCACTGCTCTCGAGATAGCTCCCCATATGCAGGCTACCCACACCCTGGGCAGAGCTCCGCTGCTCATGAGATAGCTCCCCTTATGCCAGCTACTCACAGATTGTACAGAGCTCCACGGCTCTCAGGATAGCTCCCGATATGCCAGCTACCCACACACTGTACAGAGCTCCATTGCTCTCGAGATAGCTCTCCAAATACCAGCTACCGACACCCTGTAAACCGATCCACTGCTCATGAGATAGCTCCCCATATGCCAGCTACCCACACCCTGTACAGAACTCCACTGCTCTCCAGATAGCTCCCCAAATACCAACTACCCACACCTTGTACAGAACTCCACTGCTCATGAGATAGCTCCCCATATGCCAGCTACCCACACCCGGTACAGAGCTCCACTGCTCTCGAGATAGCTCCCCATATGCCGGCTACCCACACCCTGTACAGAGCTCCACTGCTCATGAGATAGCTCCCCTTATGCCAGCTACTCACACATTGTACAGAGCTCCATTGCTATCGAGATAGCTCCCCATATGCCAGCTACACACACCCTGTACAGAGCTCCACTTCTCTCCAGATAGCTCCCCAAATTCCAGCTACCCACACCCTGTACAGAGCTCCACTGCTCTCCAGATAGCTCCCCATATGCCAGCTACCCACACCATGTACATAACTCTGCTGCTCTCGAGATAGCTCCCCATATGCCAGCTACCCCCACCTGGTACAGAGCTCCACTGCTCTCGAGATAGCTCCCCATATGTAAGCTACCCAAACCCTGTTCAGAGCTCCACTGCTATCGCAATAGCTCCCCATATGCCAGCTGTCCACACCTGGTACAGAGCTCCACTGCTCTCGCGATTGCTCCCCATATGCCAGCTACCCACACCCTGGGCAGAGCTCCACAGCTCTCGAGATAGCTCCCCATATGCAGGCTACCCACACCCTGTACAGAGCTCCGCTGCTCTAGAGATTGCTACCTATATGCCAGCTACCCAAACCCTGTACAGAGCTCCGCTGCTCATGAGATAGCTCTCCATATGCCAGCTACCCAAACCCTGTTCAGAGCTCCACTGCTATCGCAATAGCTCCCCATATGCCAGCTGTCCACACCTGGTACAGAGCTCCACTGCTCTCGCGATTGCTCCCCATATGCCAGCTACCCACACCCTGGGCAGAGCTCCACAGCTCTCGAGATAGCTCCCCATATGCAGGCTACCCACACTCTGTACAGAGCTCCATGGCTCTTGAGATAGCCCCCCATATGCCAGCTTCCCACACCCTGCACATAGCTCTATGGCTCTCGAGATTGCACCCCATATGCCAGCTACCCAAACCCTGAACAGAGTTACACTGCTCTCGAGATTGCTCCCCATATGACAGCTACCCACACCCTGTAAAGAGCTCCGCTGCTCTCGAGATTGCTTCCCATATGCCAGTTACCCACACCCTACACAGAGCTCCACTGCTCTCGAGATAGCTCCCCAAATGCCAGCTACCCACACCCTGTACAGAGTTCCACTGCTCATGAGATAGCTCTCCATATGCTAGCTACCAACGCCCTGTACAGAGCTCCACTGCTCTCGAGATAGCTCCCCAAATGCCAGCTACCGACACCCTGTACAGAGCTCCACTGCTCTTGAGATCGCTTCCCATATGCCAGTTATCCACACCCTGTACAGAGCTCTGCTTCTCTAGAGATAGCTCCCCATATGCATGTTATCCGTACCCAGTACAGAGCTCCACTGCTCTCCAAATAGCTCCCCATATGCCAGCTACCCACACACTGTACAGAGCTCCACTGCTCTCGAGATAGCTCCCCATATGCCAGCTACCCACACCCTGGGCAGAGCTCCACTGCTCATGAGATAGCTCCCCATATGCCAGCTACCCACACCCTGTACAGAGCTCCACTGCTCTCGAGATAGCTCCCCATATGCCAGCTACCCACACCCTGTACAGAGCTTCACTGCTCTTGAGATCGCTTCCCATATGCCAGTTACCCACACCCTGTACAGAGCTCTGCTTCTCTAGAGATAGATCCCCATATACCAGTTACCCATACCCAGTACAGAGCTCCACTGCTCTCCAGATAGCTCCCCATTTGCCAGCTACCCACACCCTGTACAGAGCTCCACTGCTCTCGAGATAGCTCCCCATATGGCAGCTACACACGCCCTGTACAGGGCTCCACAGCTCTTGAGATAGCTCCCCATATGCCAACTACCCACACCCGGTACAGAGCTCCACTGCTCTCGAGATAGCTCCCCATATGCCAGCTACCCACACCTTGTACAGAGATCCACAGCTCTCGAGATAGCTCCCCAAATGTCAGCTACCTACAACCTGTACAGAGCTCCGCTGCTCATAAAATAGCTCCCCATATGGCAGCTACCCACACCCTGTACAGAGCTCCACTGCTATTAAGATAGCCCCCCATATACCTTCTACCCACACCCAGTACAGAGCTCCACGGCTCTCAGGATAGCTCCCCAAATACCAGCTCCCCATACCCTTTACAGAGCTCCACAGATCTTGAGATAGCTTCCCAAATGCCAGCTACCGAAATCCTGTACAGAGCTCCACTGCTCATGAGATAGCTCCCCATATCCCAACTACCCACACCCTGTACAGAACTCTGCTGCTCTCGAGATAGCTCCCCATATGCCAGCTACCCACAACCAGTACAGATCTCCACTGCTCTCGAGATAGCTCCCCATATGCAGGCTACCCACACCCTGGGCAGAGCTCCGCTGCTCATGAGATAGCTCCCCTTATGCCAGCTACCCACACACTGTACAGAGCTCCATTGCTCTCGAGATAGCTCCGCATATACCAGCTCCCCATACCCTGTACAGAGCTCCGCTGCTCTCGAGAAAGCTCCCCATATGCCAGCTAGCCACACCCAGTACAGAGCTCCACTGCTCTCCAGATAGCTCCCCAAATGCCAGCTACCCACACCCTGTACAGAGCTCCACTGCTCTCCAGATAACACCCCATATGCCAGCTACCCACACCCTGTACAGAACTCTGCTGCTCTCGAGATAGCTACCCATATGCCAACTACCCCCAACTGGTACAGAGCTCCACTGCTCTCGAGATAGCTCCCCATATGTCGGCTACCCACACCCTGGGCAGAGCTCCACTGCTCTCGAGATAGCTCCCCATATGCCAGCTACTCACACATTGTACAGAGCTCTGTTGCTCTCGCGATAGCACCCCAAATGCCAGCTACCGACACCCTGTACAGAGCTCCACTGCTCATGAGATAACTCTGCATATGCCAGCTACCCACACCCTGTACAGAGCTTCACTGCTCTTGAGATTGCTTCCCATATGCCAGTTACCCACACCCTGTACAGAGCTCTGCTTCTCTAGAGATAGCTCCCCATATGCCAGTTACCCATACCCAGTACAGAGCTCCACTGCTCTCCAGATAGCTCCCCATATGCCAGCTACCCACACCCTGTACAGAGCTCCACAGCTCTCGAGATAGCTCCCCAAATGTCAGCTACCCACAACCTGTACAGAGCTCCGCTGCTCATAAGATAGCTCCCCATATGGCAGCTACCCACACCCTGTACAGAGTTCCACTGCTCATGAGATAGCTCTCCATATGCTAGCTACCAACGCCCTGTACAGAGCTCCACTGCTCTCGAGATAGCTCCCCAAATGCCAGCTACCGACACCCTGTACAGAGCTCCACTGCTCTTGAGATCGCTTAACATATGCCAGTTATCCACACCCTGTACAGAGCTCTGCTTCTCTAGAGATAGCTCCCCATATGCCTGTTATCCATACCCAGTACAGAGCTCCACTGCTCTCCAAATAGCTCCCCATATGCCAGCTACCCACACACTGTACAGAGCTCCACTGCTCTCGAGATAGCTCCCCATATGCCAGCTACCCACACCCTGGGCAGAGCTCCGCTGCTCATGAGATAGCTCCCCATATGCCAGCTACCCACACCCTGTACAGAGCTCCACTGCTCTCGAGATAGCTCCCCATATGCCAGCTACCCACACCCTGTACAGAGCTTCACTGCTCTTGAGATCGCTTCCCATATGCCAGTTACCCACACCCTGTACAGAGCTCTGCTTCTCTAGAGATAGATCCCCATATGCCAGTTACCCATACCCAGTACAGAGCTCCACTGCTCTCCAGATAGCTCCCCATTTGCCAGCTACCCACACCCTGTACAGAGCTCCACTGCTCTCGAGATAGCTCCCCATATGGCAGCTACACACGCCCTGTACAGGGCTCCACAGCTCTTGAGATAGCTCCCCATATGCCAACTACCCACACCCGGTACAGAGCTCCACTGCTCTCGAGATAGCTCCCCATATGCCAGCTACCCACACCTTGTACAGAGATCCACAGCTCTCGAGATAGCTCCCCAAATGTCAGCTACCCACAACCTGTACAGAGCTCCGCTGCTCATAAGATAGCTCCCCATATGGCAGCTACCCACACCCAGTACAGAGCTCCACTGCTATTGAGAAACCCCTCCATATACCTTCTACCCACACCCAGTACAGAGCTCCACGGCTCTCAGGATAGCTCCCCAAATACCAGCTCCCCATACCCTTTACAGAGCTCCACAGATCTTGAGATAGCTTCCCAAATGCCAGCTGCCGAAATCCTGTACAGAGCTCCACTGCTCTCGAGATAGCTCCCCATATGCCAGCTACCCACAACCAGTACAGAACTCTGCTGCTCTCGAGATAGCTCCCCATATGCCAGCTACCCACAACCAGTACAGATCTCCACTGCTCTCGAGATAGCTCCCCATATGCAGGCTACCCACACCCTGGGCAGAGCTCCGCTGCTCATGAGATAGCTCCCCTTATGCCAGCTACCCACACACTGTACAGAGCTCCATTGCTCTCGAGATAGCTCCCCATATACCAGCTCCCCATACCCTGTACAGAGCTCCGCTGCTCTCCAGATAGATCCCCATATGCCAGCTACCCACACCCTGTACAGAACTCTGCTGCTCTCGAGATAGCTCCCCATATGCCTGCTACCCACACCCTGTGCAGAGCTCCACTGCTCTCGAGATAGGTCCCCAAATGCTAGCTACCCACACCCTGTACAGAGCTCTGCTGATCTCACGATAGCACCCCAAATGCCAGCTACCGACACCCTTTACAGAGCTCCACTGCTCATGAGATAGCTCCCCATATGCCAGCTACCCACACCATGTACAGAGCTTCACTGCTCTTGAGATCGCTTCCCATATGCCAGTTACCCACACCCTGTACAGAGCTCTGCTTCTCTAGAGATAGCTCCCCATATGCCAGCTACCCACACCCTGTACAGAGATCCACAGCTCTTGAGATAGCTCCCCAAATGTCAGCTACCCACAACCTGTACAGAGCTCCGCTCCTCATAACATAGCTCCCCATATGGCAGCTACCCACACCCTGTACAGAGCTCCACTGCTATTGAGATAGCCCTCCATATACCTTCTACCCACACCCAGTACAGAGCTCCACGGCTCTCAGGATATGCTCCCCAAATACCAGCTCCCCATACCCTTTACAGAGCTCCACAGATCTTGAGATAGCTCCCAAAATGCCAGCTACAGAAATCCTGTACAGAGCTCCACTGCTCATGAGAAAGCTCCCCGTATACCAGCTCCCCATACCCTGTACAGAGCTCCGCTGCTCTCGAGAAAGCTCCCCAAATGCCAGCTATCGACGCCCTGTACAGAGCTCCGCTGCTCATGAGATAGCTCCCTATATGCCAGCTACCCACACCCTGTACAGATCTCCACTGCTCTCCAGATAGCTCCCCAAATGCCAGCTACCCACACCCTGTACAGAGCTCCATTGCTCTCGAGATAGCTCCCCGAATACCAGCTCTCCATACCCTATACAGAGTTCCGCTGCTCTCGAGAAAGCTCCCCAAATGCCAGCTACCGACGGCCTGTACAGAGCTCCGCTGCTCATGAGATAGCTCCCTATATGCCAGCTACCCACACCCTGTACAGAGCTCCATTGCTCTCCAGATAGCTCCCCAAATGCCAGCTACCCACACCCTGTACAGAGCTCCTCTTCTCTCCAGATAGCTCCCCATATGCCAGCTACTCACACCCTGTACAGAACTCTGCTGCTCCCGAGATAGCTCCCCATATGCCAGCTACCCCCACCTGGTACAGAGCTCCACTGCTCTCGAGATAGCTCCCCATATGCCAGCTACCCACACCCTGTTCAGAGCTCCACTGCTATCGCAATAGCTCCCCATATGCCAGCTATCCACACCTGGTACAGAGCTCCACTGCTCTCGCGATTGCTCCCCATATGCCGGCTACCCACACCCTGGGCAGAGCTCCGCTGCTCATGAGATAGCTCCCCATATGCCAGCTACCCACACCCTGTTCAGAGCTCCACTGCTATCGCACTAGCTCCCCGTGTTCCAGGTATCCACACCCTGTACAGAGCTCCATGGCTCTTGAGATAGCTCCCTATATGCCAGCTTCCCACACCATGCACAGAGCTATATGGCTCTCAAGATTACACCCCATATGCCAGCTACCCAAACCCTGAACAGAGCTCCGCTGCTCTCGAGATCGTTTCCCATATACCAGTTACCCACACCCTGTACAGAGCTCCACTGCTCTCGAGATAGCTCCCCAAATGCCAGCTACCCACACCCTGTACATAGCTCCACTGCTCATGAGTTAGCTCTCCAAATGCCAGCTACCCACACCCTGTACAGAGCTCCACTGCTCTTGAGATAGCTCCCCAAATACCAGCTACCCACATGCTGTACAGAGCTCCACTGCTTATGATATAGCTCTCCATATGCCAGCTACCCACACCCTGTACAATTCTCTGTTGCTCTCGAGATAGCACCCCAAATGCCACCTACCGACACCCTGTACAGAGCTCCACTGCTCATGAGATAGCTCCCGATATGCCAGCTACCCACACCCTGTACAGAGCTTCACTGCTCTTGAGATCGCTTCCCATATGCCAACTACCCACAACCAGTACAGAGCTCCACGGCTCTCAGGATAGCTACCCATATACCAGCTCCCCATACCCTGTACAGAGCTCCACAGATCTCGAGATAGCTCCCCAAATGCCAGCTACCGACACCCTGTACAGAGCTCCGCTGCTCATGAGATAGCTCCCCATATGCAAACTACCCACACCCTGTACAGAACTCTGCTGCTCTCGAGATAGCTCCCCATATGCCAGCTACCCACAACTGGTACGGAGCTCCACTGCTCTCGAGATAGCTCCCCATATGCAGGCTACCCGCACCCTGGGCAGAGCTCCGCTGCTCATGAGATAGCTCCCCTTATGCCAGCTACTCACACATTGTACAGAGCTCCATTGCTCTCGAGATAGCTCCCCATATGCCAGCTACCCACACCAGGTACAGAGCTCCACTGCTCTCGAGATAGCTCACCATATGCAGGCTACCCACACTCTGGGCAGAGCTCCGCTGCCCATGAGATATCTCCCCTTATGCCAGCTACCCACACACTGTACAGAGCTCCATTGCTCTCGAGATGGCTCCCCATATGCCAGATACTCACACCCTGAACAGAGCTCCTCTGCTCTCGAGATCACTTCCCATATGCCAGTTACCCACACCCAGTACAGAGCTCCACTGCTCTCCAGATAGCTCCCCAAATGCCAGCTACCCACACCTGGTACAGAGCTCCACTGCTCTCCCGATAGCTCCCCATATGCCAGCTACCCACACATGGTACAGAGCTCCACTGCTCTCGAGATAGCTCCCCATATGCAGGCTACCCACACCCTGGGCAGAGCTCCGCTGCTAATAAGATAGCTTCCCATATGCCAGCTACTCACACATTGTACAGAGTTCCATTGCTCTTGAGATAGCTCCCCATTTGCCAGCTACCCACACACTCTACAGAGCTCCATTGCTCTCGAGATAGCTCCCCATTTTCCAGCTCCCCATACCCTGTACAGAGCTCCACTGCTCTCCAGATAGCTCCCCAAATGCCAGCTACCCACACCCTGTACAGAGCTCCACTGCTCTCCAGATAGCTCCCCATATGCCAGCTACCTACACCCTGTACATAACTCTGCTGCTCTCTAGATAGCTCCGCATATGCCATCTACCCCCACCTGGTACAGAGCTCCACTGCTATCGCGATAGCTCCCCATATGCCAGCTTCCCACACCCTGCACAGAGCTCTATGGCTCTCAAGATTGCTCCCTATATGCCAGCTACCCACACCCTGTACAGAGCTCTGCTGCTATCGAGATAGACCCCCATATACCATCTACACACACTCAGTACAGAGCTCCACGGCTCTCAGGATAGCTCCCCATATACTAGCTCCCCATACCCTGTACAGAGCTCCACAGATCTCGAGAATTCTCCCCAAATGCCAGCTACCGAAATCCTGTACAGAGCTCCGCTGCTATGAGATAGCTCCCCATATGCCAACTACCCACACCCTGTACAGAACTCTGCTGCTCTCGAGATAGCTCCCCATATGCCAGCTACCCTGAACTGGTACAGAGCTCCACTGCTCTCGAGATAGCTCCCACAGGCTACCCACACCCTGGGCAGAGCTCCGCTGCTCATGAGATAGCTCCCCTTATGCCAGCTACCCACACACTGTACAGAGCTCCATTGCTCTCGAGATAACTCCCCGTATACCAGCTCCCCATACCCTGTACAGAGCTCCGCTGCTCTCGAGAAAGCTCCCAAATGCCAGCTACCCACACCCTGTACAGAACTCTGCTGCTCTGGAGATAGCTCCCCATATGCCAGCTACCCCCACCTGGTACAGAGCTCCACTGCTCTCGAGATAGCTCCCCATATGCCGGCTACCCACACCCTGGGCAGAGCTCCGCTGCTCATGAGATAGCTCCCCATATGCCAGCTACCCACACCTTGTTCAGAGCTCCACTGCTCTCGCGATTGCTCCCCATATGCCAGCTACCCACACCCTGGGCAGAGCTCCACAGCTCTCGAGATAGCTCCCCATATGCAGGCTACCCACACCCTGTACAGAGCTCCACTGCTCATGAGATAGCTCCCTATATGCCAGCTTCCCACACCCTGCACAGAGCTCTATGGCTCTCAGGATTGCACCCCATATGCCAGCTACCCAAACCCTGAACAGAGTTACGCTGCTCTCGAGATTACTTCCCATATGCCAGCTACCCACACCCTGTACAGAGCTCCACTGCTCTCGAGATAGCTCCCCAAATGCCAGCTACCCAAACCCTGTACAGAGCTCCACTGCTCATGGAATAGCTCTCCATATGCCAGCTACCCACACCCTTTACAGAGCTCCACTGCTCTTGAGATGGCTCCCCAAATGCCAGCTACCCATACGCTGTACAGAGCTCCACTGCTTATGATATAGCTCTCCATATGCCAGCTACCCACACCCTGTACAAAGCTCTGTTGCTCTCGAGATAGCACCCCAAATGCCACCTACAGACACCCTGTACAGAGCTCCACTGCCCATGAGATAGCTCCCGATATGCCAGCTACCCACACCCTGTACAGCGCTTCACTGCTCTTGAGATCGCTTCCCATAAGCCATCTACCCACACCCAGTACAGAGCTCCACGGCTCTCAGGATAGCTCCCCATATACCAGCTCCACATACCCTGTACAGAGCTCCACAGATCTCGAGATAGCTCCCCAAATGCCAGCTACCGACATCCTGTACAGAGCTCCACTGCTCATGAGATAGCTCCCCATATGCCCGCTACCCACACCCTGTACAGAGCTCCACTGCTCTCCAGATAGCTCCCCAAACACCAACTACCCACACCCTGTACAGAGCTCCGCTGCTCATGAGATAGCTCCCCATATGCCAACTACCCACACCCTGTACAGAACTCTGCTGCTCTCGAGATAGCTCCCCATATGCCAGCTACCCACAACTGGTACAGAGCTCCACTGCTCTCGAGATAGCTCCCCATATGCAGGCTACCCGCACCCTGGGCAGAGCTCCGCTGCTCATGAGATAGCTCCCCTTATGCCAGCTACTCACACATTGTACAGAGCTCCATTGTTCTCGAGATAGCTCCCCATATGCCAGCTACCCACACACTGTACAGAGCTCCATTGCTCTTGAGATAGCTCCACAAATACCAGCTACCCACACCCTGTACAGAGCTCCATTGCTCTTGAGATAGCTCCCCATATGCCAGCTACCCACACCAGGTACAGAGCTCCACTGCTCTCGAGATAGCTCCCCATATCCAGGCTACCCACACTCTAGGCAGAGCTCCGCTGCTGATGAGATATCTCCCCTTATGCCAGCTACCCACACCCTGTACAGAGCTCTGCTGCTCAGAAGATAGCTCCCCATATGCCAGATACTCAAACCCTGAACAGAGCTCCGCTGCTCTCGAGATCACTTCCCATATGCCAGTTACCCACACCCTGTACAAAGATCCGCTGCTCATGAGATAGATCCCCATATGCCAGCTGCCGACACCCAGTACAGAGCTCCACAGCTCTCGAGATGGCTCTCCATATGCCAGCTACCCACACCCTGTACAGAGCTCCACTGCTCTCGAGATAGCTCCCCATATGCCAGCTACCCACACCCTGTACAGAGCTCCACTGCTATCGAGAAAGCCCCCCATATGCCAACTACCCACACCAAGTATAGAGCTCCACGGCTCTCGAGATAGCTCCCCATATGGCAGCTACCCACATCCTGTACAGGGCTCCACAGCTTTCGCGATAGCTCTCCATATGCCAACTACCCACACCCGGTACTGAGCTCCACTGCTCTCGAGATAGCTCCCCATATGCCAGCTACCCACACCCTGTACAGAGATCCACAGCTCTCGAGATAGCTTTCCAAATGTCAGCTACCCACACCCTGTACAGAGCTCCACTGCTATCGAGATAGCCCCCTTTATCCCGTCTACCCACACCCAGTACAGAGCTACACGGCTCTCAGGATAGCTCCCCATATACCAGCTCCCCATACCCTGTACAGAGCTCCACAGATCTCTTGATAGCACCCCAAATGCCAGCTACCGACACCCTGTACAGAGATCCACTGCTCATGAGATAGCTCCCCATATGCCAGCTACCCACACCCTGGGCAGAGCTCCACAGCTCTCGAGATAGCTCCCCATATGCAGGCTACCCACACCCTGTACAGGGCTCCACTGCTCTCGAGATAGCTCCCCATATGCAGGCTACCCACACCCTGGGCAGAACTCCGCTGCTCATGAGATAGCTCCCCATATGCCAGCTACACACACCCTGTACAGAGCTCCACTTCTCTCCAGATAGCTCCCCAAATTCCAGCTACCCACACCCTGTACAGAGCTCCACTGCTCTCCAGATAGCTCCCCATATGCCGGCTACCCACACCCGGTACAGAGCTCCACTGCTCTCGAGATAGCTCCCCATATGCCAGCTACCCACACCCTGTACAGAGCTCCACTGCTCATGAGATAGCTCCCCTTATGCCAGCTACTCACACATTGTACAGAGCTCCATTGCTATCGAGATAGCTCCCCATATGCCAGCTACACACACCCTGTACAG
Source organism: Ambystoma mexicanum (assembly GCF_040938575.1). Taxonomy (NCBI): domain Eukaryota; kingdom Metazoa; phylum Chordata; class Amphibia; order Caudata; family Ambystomatidae; genus Ambystoma; species Ambystoma mexicanum. The sequence continues at coordinate 3,178,452 of NC_090935.1, forward strand.
AGCTCCACTTCTCTCCAGATAGCTCCCCAAATTCCAGCTACCCACACCCTGTACAGAGCTCCACTGCTCTCCAGATAGCTCCCCATATGCCAGCTACCCACACCATGTACATAACTCTGCTGCTCTCGAGATAGCTCCCCATATGCCAGCTACCCCCACCTGGTACAGAGCTCCACTGCTCTCGAGATAGCTCCCCATATGCCAGCTACCCACACCCTGTTCAGAGCTCCACTGCTATCGCAATAGCTCCCCATATGCCAGCTGTCCACACCTGGTACAGAGCTCCACTGCTCTCGCGATTGCTCCCCATATGCCAGCTACCCACACCCTGGGCAGAGCTCCACAGCTCTCGAGATAGCTCCCCATATGCAGGCTACCCACACCCTGTACAGAGCTCCGCTGCTCTAGAGATTGCTACCTATATGCCAGCTACCCACACCCTGTACAGAGCTCCACTGCTCTCAAGATCTTTTCCCATATACCAGTTGCCCACACCCTGTACAGAGCTCCACTGCTCTCAAGATAGCTCCCCAAATGCCAGCTACCCAAACCCTGTACAGAGCTCCACTGCTCATGAGATAGCTCTCCATATGCCAGCTACCCACACCCTGTACAGAGCTCCACTGCTCATGGGAAAGCTCCCCATATGCCAGCTACCAACACCCTGTACAGAGTTTCACTGCTCTTGAGATCGCTTCCCATATGCCATCTACCCACACCCAGTACAGAGCTCCATGGCTCTCAGGATAGCTCCCCATATACCAGCTCCTGATACCCTGTACAGAGCTCCACATATCTTGAGATAGCTCCCCAAATGCCAGCTACCGACATCCTGTACAGAGCTCCACTGCTCATGAAATAGCTCTCCATATGCCAGTTACCCACACCCTGTACAGAGCTCCACTGCTCTCCAGATAGCTCCCCATATGCCAGCTACCCACACGCTGTACAGAGCTCCACTGCTTATGAGATAGCTCTCCATATGTGAACTACCCACACCCTGTACAGAACTCTGCTGCTCTCGAGATAGCTCCCCATATGCCAGCTACCCACAACTGGGACAGAGCTCCACTGCTCTCGAGATAGCTCCCCATATGCAGGCTACCCACACCCTGGGCAGAGCTCCGCTGCTCATGAGATAGCTCCCCTTATGCCAGCTACTCACACATTGTACAGAGCTCCATTGCTCTCGAGGTAGCTCCCCATATGCCAGCTACCCACACACTGTACAGAGCTCCATTGTTCTCGAGATAGCTCTCCAAATACCAGCTACCCACACCCTGTACAGAGCTCAGCTGTTCACAAGATAGCTCCCCATATGCCAGCTACCCACACCTGGTACAGAGTTCCACTGCTCTCGAGATAGCTCCGTATATACCAGGTCCCCATACCCTGTACAGAGCTCTGTTGCTCAGAAGATAGCTCCCCATATGCCAGCTACCCACACCCTGAACAGAGCTCCCCATATGCCAGCTACTCACACCCTGAACAGAGCTCCGCTGCTCTCAAGATCACTTCCCATATGCTAGTTACCCATGCCCAGTACAGAGCTCCACTGCTCTCCAGATAGCTCCCCAAATGCCAGCTACCCACACCCTGTACATAGCTCCACTGCTATCGAGAAAGCCCCCCATATGCCAACTCCCCACACCAAGTATAGAGCTCCACGGCTCTCGAGATAGCTCCCCATATGGCAGCTACCCACACCCTATACAGGGCTCCACAGCTCTCGAGATAGCTCCCCATATGCCAGCTACCCACACCCTGTACAGAGCTCCACTGCTCTCCAGATAGCTCCCCAAATACCAACTACCCACACCCTGTAGAGAGCTCCACTGCTCATGAGATAGCTCCCCATATGCCAACTACCCACACTATGTACAGAACTCTGCTGCTCTCCAGATAGCTCCCCATATGCCAGCTACCCACACCTGGTAAAGAGCTCCACTGCTCTCGAAATATCTCCCCATATGCCGGCTAGCCACACCCTGGGTAGAGCTCCGCTGCTCATGAGATAGCTCCCCTTATGCCAGCTACTCACACATTGTACAGAGCTCCATTGCTCTCGAGATAGCTCCCCACATGCCAGCTACCCACACACTGTACAGAGCTCAATTGCTCTCGAGATAGCTCCCCATATGCCAGCTACCCCAACCTGGGCAGAGCTCTGCTGCTCTCGAGATAGCTCCCCAAATGCCAGCTACCCACACTCTGTACAGAGCTCCATGGCTCTTGAGATAGCCCCCCATATGCCAGCTTCCCACACCCTGCACATAGCTCTATGGCTCTCGAGATTGCACCCCATATGCCAGCTACCCAAACCCTGAACAGAGTTACACTGCTCTCGAGATTGCTCCCCATATGACAGCTACACACACCCTGTAAAGAGCTCCGCTGCTCTAGAGATTGCTCCCCATGTGCCAACTACCCACACCCTGTACAGAGCTCCACTGCTCTCGAGATTGCTTCCCATATGCCAGTTACCCACACCCTACACAGAGCTCCACTGCTCTCGAGATAGCTCCCCAAATGCCAGCTACCCACACCCAGCACAGAGCTCTGCTTCTCTAGAGATAGCTCCCCATATGCCTGTTATCCATACCCAGTACAGAGCTCCACTGCTCTCCAAATAGCTCCCCATATGCCAGCTACCCACACACTGTACAGAGCTCCACTGCTCTCGAGATAGCTCCCCATATGCCAGCTACCCACACCCTGTACAGAGCTCCACTGCTCTCGAGATAGCTCCCCAAATGCCAGCTACCCACACCCTGTACAGAGCTCTGTTGCTCTCACGATAGCACCCCAAATGCCAGCTACCGACACCCTGTACAGAGCTCCACTGCTCATGAGATAGCTCCCCATATGCCAGCTACCCACACCCTGTACAGAGCTTCACTGCTCTTGAGATCGCTTCCCATATGCCAGTTACCCACACCCTGTACAGAGCTCTGCTTCTCTAGAGATAGATCCCCATATGCCAGTTACCCATACCCAGTACAGAGCTCCACTGCTCTCCAGATAGCTCCCCATATGCCAGCTACCCACACCCTGTATAGAGCTCCACTGCTCTTGAGATAGCTCCCCATATGCCAGCTACACACGCCCTGTACAGGGCTCCACAGCTCTTGAGATAGCTCCCCATATGCCAACTACCCACACCCGGTACAGAGCTCCACTGCTCTCGAGATAGCTCCCCATATGCCAGCTACCCACACCCTGTACAGAGATCCACAGCTCTCGAGATAGCTCCCCAAATGTCAGCTACCTACAACCTGTACAGAGCTCCGCTGCTCATAAAATAGCTCCCCATATGGCAGCTACCCACACCCTGTACAGAGCTCCACTGCTATTGCGATAGCCCCCCATATACCTTCTACCCACACCCAGTACAGAGCTCCACGGCTCTCAGGATAGCTCCCCAAATACCAGCTCCCCATACCCTTTACAGAGCTCCACAGATCTTGAGAAAGCTCCCCAAATTCCAGCTACCGAAATCCTGTACAGAGCTCTACTGCTCATGAGATAGCTCCCCATAGGCCAACTACCCACACCCTGTACAGAACTCTGCTACTCTCGAGATAGCTCCTCATATGCCAGCTACCCACAACCAGTACAGATCTCCACTGCTATCGAGATAGCTCCCCATATGCAGGCTACCCACACCCTGGGCAGAGCTCCGCTGCTCATGAGATAGCTCCCCTTATGCCAGCTACTCACACATTGTACAGAGCTCCATTGCTCTCGAGATAGCTCCCCATATGCCAGCTACCCACACACTGTACAGAGCTCCATTGCTCTCGAGATAGCTCTGCATATACCAGCTCCCCATACCCTGTACAGAGCTCCGCTGCTCTCGAGAAAGCTCCCCATATGCCAGCTAGCCACACCCTGTACAGAGCTCCACTGCTCTCCAGATAGCTACCCATATGCCAACTACCCCCAACTGGTACAGAGCTCCACTGCTCTCCAGATAGCTCCCCATATGTCGGCTACCCACACCCTGGGCAGAGCTCTGCTGCTCATGAGGTAGCTCCCCATATGCCAGCTACTCACACATTGTACAGAGCTCTGTTGCTCTCGCGATAGCACCCCAAATGCCAGCTACCGACACCCTGTACAGAGCTCCACTGCTCATGAGATAGCTCCCCATATGCCAGCTACCCACACCCTGTACAGAGCTTCACTGCTCTTGAGATTGCTTCCCATATGCCAGTTACCCACACCCTGTACAGAGCTCTGCTTCTCTAGAGATAGCTGCCCATATGCCAGTTACCCATACCCAGTACAGAGCTCCACTGCTCTCCAGATAGCTCCCCATATGCCAGCTACCCACACCCTGTACAGAGCTCCACTGCTCTCGAGATAGCTCCCCATATGCCAGCTACCCACACCCTGTACAGAGCTCCACTGCTATGGAGAAAGCCCCCCATATGCCAACTACCCACATCAAGTATAGAGCTCCACGGCTCTCGAGATAGCTCCCCATATGGCAGCTACCAACGCCCTGTACAGGGCTCCACAGCTCTTGAGATAGCTCCCCATATGCCAGCTACCCACACCCTGTACAGAGATCCACAGCTCTCGAGATAGCTCCCCATATGCAGGCTACCCACACCCTGGGCAGAGCTCCGCTGCTCATGAGATAGCTCCCCTTATGCCAGCTACCCACACACTGTACAGAGCTCCATTGCTCTCGAGATAGCTCCCCATATACCAGCTCCCCATACCCTGTACAGAGCTCCGCTGCTCTCGAGAAAGCTCCATATATGCCAGATACCCACACCCTGTACAGAGCTCCATTGCTCTCCAGATAGATCCCCAAATGCCAGCTACCCACACCCTGTACAGAGCTCCACTGCTCTCCAGATAGATCCCCATATGCCAGCTACCCACACCCTGTACAGAACTCTGCTGCTCTCGAGATAGCTCCCCATATGCCAGCTGCCCACACCCTGTGCAGAGCTCCACTGCTCTCGAGATAGGTCCCCAAATGCTAGCTACCCACACCCTGTACAGAGCTCTGTTGATCTCACGATAGCACCCCAAATGCCAGCTACCGACACCCTTTACAGAGCTCCACTGCTCATGAGATAGCTCCCCATATGCCAGCTACCCACACCATGTACAGAGCTTCACTGCTCTTGAGATCGCTTCCCATATGCCAGTTACCCACACCCTGTACAGAGCTCTGCTTCTCTAGAGATAGCTCCCCATATGCCAGCTACCCACACCCTGTACAGAGATCCACAGCTCTTGAGATAGATCCCCAAATGTCAGCTACCCACAACCTGTACAGAGCTCCGCTCCTCATAAAATAGCTCCCCATATGGCAGCTACCCACACCCTGTACAGAGCTCCACTGCTATTGAGATAGCCCTCCATATACCTTCTACCCACACCCAGTACAGAGCTCCACGGCTCTCAGGATATGCTCCCCAAATACCAGCTCCCCATACCCTTTACAGAGCTCCACAGATCTTGAGATAGCTCCCCAAATGCCAGCTACCGAAATCCTGTACAGAGCTCCACTGCTCATGAGATAGCTCCCCGTATACCAGCTCCCCATACCCTGTACAGAGCTCCGCTGCTCTCGAGAAAGCTCCCCAAATGCCAGCTATCGACGCCCTGTACAGAGCTCCGCTGCTCATGAGATAGCTCCCTATATGCCAGCTACCCACACCCTGTACAGATCTCCACTGCTCTCCAGATAGCTCCCCAAATGCCAGCTACCCACACCCTGTACAGAGCTCCATTGCTCTCGAGATAGCTCCCCGAATACCAGCTCTCCATACCCTGTACAGAGTTCCGCTGCTCTCGAGAAAGCTCCCCAAATGCCAGCTACCGACGCCCTGTACAGAGCTCCGATGCTCATGGGATAGCTCCCCAAATGCCAGCTACCCACACCCTGTACAGAGCTCCTCTTCTCTCCAGATAGCTCCCCATATGCCAGCTACCCACACCCTGTACAGAACTCTGCTGCTCCCGAGATAGCTCCCCATATGCCAGCTACCCCCACCTGGTACAGAGCTCCACTGCTCTCGAGATAGCTCCCCATATGCCGGCTACCCACACCCAGGGCAGAGCTCAGCTGCTCATGAGATAGCTCCCCATATGCCAGCTACTCACACATTGTACAGAGCTCCATTGCTCTCGCGATTGCTCCCCATATGCCGGCTACCCACACCCTGGGCAGAGCTCTGCTGCTCATGAGATAGCTCCCCATATGCCAGCTACCCACACCATGTTCAGAGCTCCACTGCTATCGCAATAGCTCCCCATATGCCAGCTATCCACACCTGGTACAGAGCTCCACTGCTCTCGAGATAGCTCCCCATATGCCAGCTACCCACACCCTGTACAGAGCTCTGCTGCTCTCGAGATAGCTCCCCATATGCCAGCTACCCCCACCTGGTACAGAGCTCCACTGCTCTCGAGATAGCTCCCCATATGCCGGCTACTCACACCCGGGGCAGAGCTCAGCTGCTCATGAGATAGCTCCCCATATGCCAGCTACCCACACCCTGTTCAGAGCTCCACTGCTATCGCACTAGCTCCCCATGTTCCAGGTATCCACACCCAGTACAGAGCTCCACGGCTCTCAGGATATGCTCCCCAAATACCAGCTCCCCATACCCTTTACAGAGCTCCACAGATCTTGAGATAGCTCCCCAAATGCCAGCTACCGAAATCCTGTACAGAGCTCCACTGCTCATGAGATAGCTCCCCGTATACCAGCTCCCCATACCCTGTACAGAGCTCCGCTGCTCTCGAGAAAGCTCCCCAAATGCCAGCTATCGACGCCCTGTACAGAGCTCAGCTGCTCATGAGATAGCTCCCTATATGCCAGCTACCCACACCCTTTACAGATCTCCACTGCTCTCCAGATAGCTCCCCAAATGCCAGCTACCCACACCCTGTACAGAGCTCCATTGCTCTCGAGATAGCTCCCCGAATACCAGCTCTCCATACCCTGTACAGAGTTCCGCTGCTCTCGAGAAAGCTCCCCAAATGCCAGCTACCGACGCCCTGTTCAGAGCTCCACTGGTATCGCAATAGCTCCCCATATGCCAGCTATCCACACCTGGTACAGAGCTCCACTGCTCTCGCGATTGCTCCCCATATGCCAGCTACACACACCCTGGGCAGAGCTCCACAGCTCTCAAGATAGCTCCCCATATGCAGGCTACCCACACCCTGTACAGAGCTCCGCTGCTCATGAGATAGCTCCCCAAATGCCAGCTACCCACACCCTGTACAGAGCTCCATGGCTCTTGAGATAGCTCCCTATATGCCAGCTTCCCACACCATGCACAGAGCTATATGGCTCTCAAGATTGCACCCCATATGCCAGCTACCCACACCCTGTAAAGAGCTCCGCTGCTCTAGAGATTGCTCCCTATATGCCAGCTACCCACACCCTGTACAGAGCTCCGCTCCTCATAAAATAGCTCCCCAAATGGCAGCTACCCACACCCTGTACAGAGCTCCACTGCTATTGAGATAGCCCTCCATATACCTTCTACCCACACCCAGTACAGAGCTCCACGGCTCTCAGGATATGCTCCCCAAATACCAGCTCCCCATACCCTTTACAGAGCTCCACAGATCTTGAGATAGCTCCCCAAATGCCAGCTACCGAAATCCTGTACAGAGCTCCACTGCTCATGAGATAGCTCCCCGTATACCAGCTCCCCATACCCTGTACAGAGCTCCGCTGCTCTCGAGAAAGCTCCCCAAATGCCAGCTATCGACGCCCTGTACAGAGCTCAGCTGCTCATGAGATAGCTCCCTATATGCCAGCTACCCACACCCTTTACAGATCTCCACTGCTCTCCAGATAGCTCCCCAAATGCCAGCTACCCACACCCTGTACAGAGCTCCATTGCTCTCGAGATAGCTCCCCGAATACCAGCTCTCCATACCCTGTACAGAGTTCCGCTGCTCTCGAGAAAGCTCCCCAAATGCCAGCTACCGACGCCCTGTACAGAGCTCCGATGCTCATGAGATAGCTCCCCATATGCCAGCTACCCACACCCTGTACAGAGCTCCACTGCTCTCGAAATAGCTCCCCATATGCCAGCTACCCACACCCTGTACAGAACTCTGCTGCTCCCGAGATAGCTCCCCATATGCCAGCTACCCCCACCTGGTACAGAGCTCCACTGCTCTCGAGATAGCTCCCCATATGCCGGTTACCCACACCCGGGGCAGAGCTCAGCTGCTCATGAGATAGCTCCCCATATGCCAGCTACCCACACCCTGTTCAGAGCTCCACTGGTATCGCAATAGCTCCCCATATGCCAGCTATCCACACCTGGTACAGAGTTCCACTGCTCTCGCGATTGCTCCCCATATGCCGGCTACCCACACCATGTTCAGAGCTCCACTGCTATCGCAATAGCTCCCCATATGCCAGCTACCCACACCCTGGGCAGAGCTCCGCTGCTCATGAGATAGCTCCCCAAATGCCAGCTACCCACACCCTGTACAGAGCTCCATGGCTCTTGAGATAGCTCCCTATATGCCAGCTTCCCACACCATGCACAGAGCTATATGGCTCTCAAGATTGCACCCCATATGCCAGCTACCCAAACCCTGAACAGAGCTACGCTGCTCTCGAGATCGTTTCCCATATACCAGTTACCCACACCCTGTACAGAGCTCCACTGCTCTCGAGATAGCTCCCCAAATGCCAGCTACCCACACCCTGTACATAGCTCCACTGCTCATGAGTTAGCTCTCCATATGTCAGCTACCCACACCCTGTACAGAGCTCCACTGCTCTTGAGATAGCTCCCCAAATACCAGCTACCCACATGCTGTACAGAGCTCCACTGCTTATGATATAGCTCTCCATATGCCAGCTACCCACACCCTGTACAAAGCTCTGTTGCTCTCGAGATAGCACCCCAAATGCCACCTACCGACACCCTGTATAGAGCTCCACTGCTCATGAGATAGCTCCCGATATGCCAGCTACCCAAACCCTGTACAGAGCTTCACTGCTCTTGAGATCGCTTCCCATATGCCAACTACCCACACCCAGTACAGAGCTCCACGGCTCTCAGGATAGCTACCCATATACCAGCTCCCCATACCCTGTACAGAGCTCCACAGATCTCGAGATAGCTCCCCAAATGCCAGCTACCGACACCCTGTACAGAGCTCCGCTGCTCATGAGATAGCTCCCCATATGCAAACTACCCACATCCTGTACAGAACTCTGCTGCTCTCGAGATAGCTCCCCATATGCCAGCTACCCACAACTGGTACAGAGCTCCACTGCTCTCGAGATAGCTCCCCATATGCAGGCTACCCGCACCCTGGGCAGAGCTACGCTGCTCATGAGATAGCTCCCCTTATGCCAGCTACTCACACATTGTACAGAGCTCCATTGCTCTCGAGATAGCTCCCCATATGCCAGCTACCCACACCCAGTACAGAGCTCCACAGCTCTCGAGATGGCGCTCCATATGCCAGCTACCCACACCCTGTACAGAGCTCCACTGCTATCGAGATAGCTCACCATATGCCAGCTACCCACACCCTGTACAGAGCTCCACTGCTATCGAGATAGCCCCCCATATGCCAACTACCCACACCAAGTATAGAGCTCCACGGCTCTCGAGATAGCTCCCCATATGGCAGCTACCCACATCCTGTACAGGGCTCCACAGCTTTCGAGATAGCTCCCCATATGCCAACTACCCACACCCGGTACTGAGCTCCACTGCTCTCGAGATAGCTCCCCATATGCCAGCTACCCACACCCTGTACAGAGATCCACAGCTCTCGAGATAGCTTCCCAAATGTCAGCTACCCACACCCTGTACAGAGCTCCACTGCTATCGAGATAGCCCCCTATATCCCGTCTACCCACACCCAGTACAGAGCTACACGGCTCTCAGGATAGCTCCCCATATACCAGCTCCCCATACCCTGTACAGAGCTCCACAGATCTCTTGATAGCACCCCAAATGCCAGCTACCGACACCCTGTACAGAGATCCACAGCTCATGAGATAGCTCCCCATATGCCAGCTACCCACACCCTGGGCAGAGCTCCACAGCTCTCGAGATAGCTCCCCATATGCAGGCTACCCACACCCTGTACAGAGCTCCGCTGCTCTAGAGATTGCTACCTATATGCCAGCTACCCACACCCTGTACAGAACTCCACTGCTCTCCAGATAGCTCCCCAAATACCAACTACCCACACCCTGTACAGAACTCCACTGCTCATGAGATAGCTCCCCATATGCCAGCTACCCACACCCGGTACAGAGCTCCACTGCTCTCGAGATAGCTCCCCATATGCAGGCTACCCACACCCTGGGCAGAACTCCGCTGCTCATGAGATAGCTCCCCATATGCCAGCTACACACACCCTGTACAGAGCTCCACTTCTCTCCAGATAGCTCCCCAAATTCCAGCTACCCACACCCTGTACAGAGCTCCACTGCTCTCCAGATAGCTCCCCATATGCCAGCTACCCACACCATGTACATAACTCTGCTGCTCTCGAGATAGCTCCCCATATGCCAGCTACCCCCACCTGGTACAGAGCTCCACTGCTCTCGAGATAGCTCCCCATATGCCAGCTACCCACACCCTGTTCAGAGCTCCACTGCTATCGCAATAGCTCCCCATATGCCAGCTGTCCACGCCTGGTACAGAGCTCCACTGCTCTCGCGATTGCTCCCCATATGCCAGCTACCCACACCCTGGGCAGAGCTCCACAGCTCTCGAGATAGCTCCCCATATGCAGGCTACCCACACCCTGTACAGAGCTCCGCTGCTCTAGAGATTGCTATCTATATGCCAGCTACCCACACCCTGTACAGAGCTCCATTGCTCTCAAGATCTTTTCCCATATACCAGTTACCCACACCCTGTACAGAGCTCCACTGCTCTCAAGATAGCTCCCCAAATGCCAGCTACCCAAACCCTGTACAGAGCTCCGCTGCTCATGAGATAGCTCTCCATATGCCAGCTACCCACACCCTGTACAGAGCTCCACTGCTCATGAGATAGCTCCCCAAATGCCAGCTACCCACATGCTGTACAGAGCTCCACTGCTCATGAGAAAGCTCCCCATATGCCAGCTACCCAAACCCTGTACATAGCTCCACTGCTCATGAGATAGCTCCCCAAATGCCAGCTACCCACATGCTGTACAGAGCTCCACTGCTCATGAGAAAGCTCCCCATATGCCAGCTACCAACACCCTGTACAGAACTTCACTGCTCTTGAGATCGCTTCCCATATGCCATCTACCCACACCCAGTACAGAGCTCCATGGCTCTCAGGATAGCTCCCCATATACCAGCTCCTGATACCCTGTACAGAGCTCCACATATCTTGAGATAGCTCCCCAAATGCCAGCTACCGACATCCTGTACAGAGCTCCACTGCTCATGAAATAACTCTCCATATGCCAGTTACCCACACCCTGTACAGAGCTCCACTGCTCTCCAGATAGCTCCCCATATGCCAGCTACCCACACGCTGTACAGAGCTCCACTGCTTATGAGATAGCTCTCCATATGTCAACTACCCACACCCTGTACAGAACTCTGCTGCTCTCGAGATAGCTCCCCATATGCCAGCTACCCACAACTGGGACAGAGCTCCACTGCTCTCGAGATAGCTCCCCATATGCAGGCTACCGACACCCTGGGCAGAGCTCCGCTGCTCATGAGATAGCTCCCCTTATGCCAGCTACTCACAGATTGTACAGAGCTCCACGGCTCTCAGGATAGCTCCCCATATGCCAGCTACCCACACCAGGTACAGAGCTCCATTGCTCTCGAGATAGCTCCCCATATGCCAGCTACCCACACCCTGTACAGAACTCCACTGCTCTCCAGATAGCTCCCCAAATACCAACTACCCACACCCTGTACAGAACTCCACTGCTCATGAGATAGCTCCCCATATGCCAGCTACCCACACCCGGTACAGAGCTCCACTGCTCTCGAGATAGCTCCCCATATGCCAGCTACCCACACCCTGTACAGAGCTCCACTGCTCATAAGATAGCTCCCCTTATGCCAGCTACTCACACATTGTACAGAGCTCCATTGCTATCGAGATAGCTCCCCATATACCAGCTACACACACCCTGTACAGAGCTCCACTTCTCTCCAGATAGCTCCCCAAATTCCAGCTACCCACACCCTGTACAGAACTCTGCTGCTCTCGAGATAGCTCCCCATATGCCAGCTACCCACAACTGGGACAGAGCTCCACTGCTCTCGAGATAGCTCCCCATATGCAGGCTACCGACACCCTGGGCAGAGCTCCGCTGCTCATGAGATAGCTCCCCTTATGCCAGCTACTCACAGATTGTACAGAGCTCCACGGCTCTCAGGATAGCTCTCCAAATACCAGCTACCGACACCCTGTAAACCGATCCACTGCTCATGAGATAGCTCCCCATATGCCAGCTACGCACACCCTGTACAGAACTCCACTGCTCTCCAGATAGCTCCCCAAATACCAACTACCCACACCCTGTACAGAACTCCACTGCTCATGAGATAGCTCCCCATATGCCAGCTACCCACACCCGGTACAGAGCTCCACTGCTCTCGAGATAGCTCCCCATATGCCAGCTACCCACACCCTGTACAGAGCTCCACTGCTCATGAGATAGCTCCCCTTATGCCAGCTACTCACACATTGTACAGAGCTCCATTGCTATCGAGATAGCTCCCCATATGCCAGCTACACACACCCTGTACAGAGCTCCACTACTCTCCAGATAGCTCCCCAAATTCCAGCTACCCACACCCTGTACAGAGCTCCACTACTCTCCAGATAGCTCCCCAAATTCCAGCTACCCACACCCTGGGCAGAGCTCCGCTGCTCATGAGATAGCTCCCCATATGCCAGCTACCCACACCCTGTTCAGAGCTCCACTGCTATCGCACTAGCTCCCCATGTTCCAGGTATCCACACGTGGTACAGAGCTCCACTGCTCTCGCGATTGCTCCCCATATGCCAGCTACCCACACCCTGGGCAGAGCTCTACAGCTCTCAAGATAGCTCCCCATATGCAGGCTACCCACACCCTGTACAGAGCTCCGCTGCTCATGAGATAGCTCCCCAAATGCCAGCTACCCACACCCTGTACAGAGCTCCATGGCTCTTGAGATAGCTCCCTATATGCCAGCTTCCCACACCATGCACAGAGCTATATGGCTCTCAAGATTGCTCCCCATATGCCAGCTATCCACACCTGGTACAGAGTTCCACTGCTCTCGCGATTGCTCCCCATATGCCGGCTACCCACACCCTGGGCAGAGCTCCGCTGCTCATGAGATAGCTCCCCATATGCCAGCTACCCACACCCTGTTCAGAGCTCCACTGCTATCACACTAGCTCCCCATGTTCCAGGTATCCACACGTGGTACAGAGCTCCACTGCTCTCGCGATTGCTCCCCATATGCCAGCTACCCACACCCTGGGCAGAGCTCCACAGCTCTCAAGATAGCTCCCCATATGCAGGCTACCCACACCCTGTACAGAGCTCCGCTGCTCATGAGATAGCTCCCCAAATGCCAGCTACCCACACCCTGTACAGAGCTCCATGGCTCTTGAGATAGCTCCCTATATGCCAGCTTCCCACACCATGCACAGAGCTATATGGCTCTCAAGATTGCACCCCATATGCCAGCTACCCAAACCCTGAACAGAGCTACGCTGCTCTAGAGATTGCTCCCTATATGCCAGCTACCCACACCCTGTACAGAGCTCCGCTGCTCTCGAGATCGTTTCCCATATACCAGTTACCCACACCCTGTACAGAGCTCCACTGCTCTCGAGATAGCTCCCCAAATGCCAGCTACCCACACCCTGTACATAGCTCCACTGCTCATGAGTTAGCTCTCCATATGCCAGCTACCCACACCCTGTACAGAGCTCCACTGCTCTTGAGATAGCTCCCCAAATACCAGCTACCCACATGCTGTACAGAGCTCCACTGCTTATGATATAGCTCTCCATATGCCAGCTACCCACACCCTGTACAAAGCTCTGTTGCTCTCGAGATAGCACCCCAAATGCCACCTACCGACACCCTGTATAGAGCTCCACTGCTCATGAGATAGCTCCCGATATGCCAGCTACCCACACCCTGTACAGAGCTTCACTGCGCTTAGATCGCTTCCCATATGCCAACTACCCACACCCAGTACAGAGCTCCACGGCTCTCAGGATAGCTACCCATATACCAGCTCCCCATACCCTGTACAGAGCTCCACAGATCTCGAGATAGCTCCCCAAATGCCAGCTACCGACACCCTGTACAGAGCTCCGCTGCTCATGAGATAGCTCCCCATATGCAAACTACCCACACCCTGTACAGAACTCTGCTGCTCTCGAGATAGCTCCCCATATGCCAGCTACCCACAACTGGTACAGAGCTCCACTGCTCTCGAGATAGCTCCCCATATGCAGGCTACCCGCACCCTGGGCAGAGCTCCGCTGCTCATGAGATAGCTCCCCTTATGCCAGCTACTCACACATTGTACAGAGCTCCATTGCTCTCGAGATAGCTCCCCATATGCCAGCTACCCACACCAGGTACAGAGCTCCACTGCTCTCGAGATAGCTCCCCATATGCAGGCTACCCGCACTCTGGGCAGAGCTCCGCTGCCCATGAGATATCTCCCCTTATGCCAGCTACCCACACACTGTACAGAGCTCCATTGCTCTCGAGATAGCTCCCCATATGCAGGCTACCCACACTCTGGGCAGAGCTCCGCTGCCCATGAGATATCTCCCCATATACTAGCTCCCCATACCCTGTACAGAGCTCCACAGATCTCGAGAATGCTCCCCAAATGCCAGCTACCGAAATCCTGTACAGAGCTCCGCTGCTATGAGATAGCTCCCCATATGCCAACTACCCACACCCTGTACAGAACTCTGCTGCTCTCGAGATAGCTCCCCATATGCCAGCTACCCTGAACTGGGACAGAGCTCCACTGCTCTCGAGATAGCTCCCCATATGCAGGCTACACACACCCTGGGCAGAGCTCCGCTGCTCATGAAATAGCTCCCCTTATGCCAGCTACCCACACACTGTACAGAGCTCCATTGCTCTCGAGATAACTCCCCGTATACCAGCTCCCCATACCCTGTACAGAGCTCTGCTGCTCTCGAGAAAGCTCCCAAATGCCAGCTACCCACACCCTGTACAGAACTCTGCTGCTCTGGAGATAGCTCCCCATATGCCAGCTACCCCCACCTGGTACAGAGCTCCACTGCTCTCGAGATAGCTCCCCATATGCCGGCTACCCACACCCTGGGCAGAGCTCCGCTGCTCATGAGATAGCTCCCCATATGCCAGCTAGCCACACCCTGTTCAGAGCTCCACTGCTATCGCAATAGCTCCCCATTTGCCAGCTATCCACACCTGGTACAGAGCTCCACTGCTCTCGCGATTGCTCCCCATATGCCAGCTACCCACACCCTGTACAGAGCTCCACTGCTCTTGAGATAGCTCCCCAAATGCCAGCTACCCGCACCCTGTACAGAGCTCCACTGCTCTTGAGATAGCTCCCCAAATGCCAGCTACCCATACGCTGTACAGAGCTCCACTGCTTATGATATAGCTCTCCATATGCCAGCTACCCACACCCTGTACAAAGCTCTGTTGCTCTCGAGATAGCACCCCAAATGCCACCTACAGACACCCTGTACAGAGCTCCACTGCCCATGAGATAGCTCCCGATATGCCAGCTACCCACACCCTGTACAGCGCTTCACTGCTCTTGAGATCGCTTCCCATAAGCCATCTACCCACACCCAGTACAGAGCTCCACGGCTCTCAGGATAGCTCCCCATACCCTGTACAGAGCTCCACAGATCTCGAGATAGCTCCCCAAATGCCAGCTACCGACATCCTGTACAGAGCTCCACTGCTCATGAGATAGCTCCCCATATGCCAGCTACCCACACCCTGTACAGAGCTCCACTGCTCTCCAGATAGCTCCCCAAATACCAGCTACCCACACCCTGTACAGAGCTCCGCTGCTCATGAGATAGCTCCCCATATGCCAACTACCCACAACCTGTACAGAACTCTGCTGCTCTCGAGATAGCTCCCCATATGCCAGCTACCCACAACTGGTACAGAGCTCCACTGCTCTCGAGATAGCTCCCCATATGCAGGCTACCCGCACCCTGGGCAGAGCTCCGCTGCTCATGAGATAGCTCCCCTTATGCCAGCTACTCACACATTGTACAGAGCTCCATTGTTCTCGAGATAGCTCCCCATATGCCAGCTACCCACACACTGTACAGAGCTCCATTGCTCTTGAGATAGCTCCCCAAATACCAGCTACCCACACCCTGTACAGAGCTCCATTGCTCTTGAGATAGCTCCCCATATGCCAGCTACCCACACCAGGTACAGAGCTCCACTGCTCTCGAGATAGCTTCCCATATCCAGGCTACCCACACTCTAGGCAGAGCTCCGCTGCTGATGAGATATCTCCCCTTATGCCAGCTACCCACACCCTGTACAGAGCTCTGCTGCTCAGAAGATAGCTCCCCATATGCCAGATACTCAAACCCTGAACAGAGCTCCGCTGCTCTCGAGATCACTTCCCATATGCCAGTTACCCACACCCAGTACAGAGCTCCACTGCTCTCCAGATAGCTTCCCAAATGCCAGCTACCCACACCCTGTACAAAGATCCGCTGCTCATGAGATAGATCCCCATATGCCAGCTGCCGACACCCAGTACAGAGCTCCACAGCTCTCGAGATGGCTCTCCATATGCCAGCTACCCACACCTGTACAGAGCTCCACTGCTCTCGAGATAGCTCCCCATATGCCAGCTACCCACACCCTGTACAGAGCTCCACTGCTATCGAGAAAGCCCCCCATATGCCAACTACCCACACCAAGTATAGAGCTCCACGGCTCTCGAGATAGCTCCCCATATGGCAGCTACCCACATCCTGTACAGGGCTCCACAGCTTTCGAGATAGCTCCCCATATGCCAACTACCCACACCCGGTACTGAGCTCCACTGCTCTCGAGATAGCTCCCCATATGCCAGCTACCCACACCCTGTACAGAGATCCACAGCTCTCGAGATAGCTTCCCAAATGCCAGCTACCCACACCCTGTACAGAGCTCCACTGCTATCGAGATAGCCCCCTATATCCCGTCTACCCACACCCAGTACAGAGCTACACGGCTCTCAGGATAGCTCCCCATATACCAGCTCCCCATACCCTGTACAGAGCTCCACAGATCTCTTGATAGCACCCCAAATGCCAGCTACCGACACCCTGTACAGGGCTCCACAGCTTTCGAGATAGCTCCCCATATGCCAACTACCCACACCCGGTACTGAGCTCCACTGCTCTTGAGATAGCTCCCCATATGCCAGCTACCCACACCCGGTACTGAGCTCCACTGCTCTCGAGATAGCTCCCCATATGCCAGCTACCCACACCCTGTACAGAGCTCCACTGCTATCGAGATAGCCCCCTATATCCCGTCTACCCACACCCAGTACAGAGCTACACGGCTCTCAGGATAGCTCCCCATATACCAGCTCCCCATACCCTGTAGAGAGCTCCACAGATCTCTTGATAGCACCCCAAATGCCAGCTACCGACACCCTGTACAGAGATCCACTGCTCATGAGATAGCTCCCCATATGCCAGCTACCCACACCCTGTACAGAGCTCCACTGCTCTCCAGATAGCTCCCCAAATACCAACTACCCACACCCTGTACAGAACTCTGCTGCTCTCGAGATAGCTCCCCATATGCCAGCTACCCACACCTGGTACAGAGCTCCACTGCTCTCGAGATAGCTCCCCATATGCAGGCTACCCACACCCTGGGCAGAACTCCGCTGCTCATGAGATAGCTCCCCTTATGCCAGCTACTCACACATTGTACAGAGCTCCATTGCTATCGAGATAGCTCTCCAAATGCCAGCTACCGACACCCAGTACAGAGCTCTGCTGCTCATGAGATAGCTCCCTATATGCCAGCTACACACACCCTATACAGAGCTCCACTTCTCTCCAGATAGCTCCCCAAATTCCAGCTACCCACACCCTGTACAGAGCTCCACTGCTCTCCAGATAGCTCCCCATATGCCAGCTACCCAAACCCTGTACAGAGATCCACAGCTCTCGAGATAGCTCCCCAAATGCCAGCTACCCACACCCTGTACAGAGCTCCATGGCTCTTGAGATAGCCCCCCATATGCCAGCTTCCCACACCCTGCACATAGCTCTATGGCTCTAGAGATTGCACCCCATATGCCAGCTACCCACACCCTGAACACAGTTACACTGCTCTCGAGATTGCTCCCCATATGACAGCTACCCATACCCTGTAAAGAGCTCCGCTGCTCTAGAGATTGCTCCCCATGTGCCAACTACCCACACCCTGTACAGAGCTCCACTGCTCTCGAGATCGCTTCCCATATGCCAGTTACCCACACCCTATACAGAGCTCCACTGCTCTCGAGATAGCTCCCCAAATGCCAGCTACCCAAACCCTGTACACAGCTCCACTGCTCATGAGATAGCTCTCCATATGCCAGCTACCAACGCCCTGTACAGAGCTCCACTGCTCTCGAGATAGCTCCCCAAATGCCAGCTACCCACACCCTGTACAGAGCTCTGTTGCACTCGCGATAGCACCCCAAATGCCAGCTACCGACACCATGTACAGAGCTCCACTGCTCTTGAGATCGCTTCCCATATGCCAGTTACCCACACCCTGTACAGAGCTCTGCTTCTCTAGAGATAGCGCCCCATATGCCAGTTACCCATACCCAGTACAGAGCTCCACTGCTCTCCAAATAGCTCCCCATATGCCAGCTACCCACACACTGTACAGAGCTCCACTGCTCTCGAGATAGCTCCCCATATGCCAGTTACCCACACCCTGGGCAGAGCTCCGCTGCTCATGAGATAGCTCCCCATATGCCAGCTACCCACACCCTGTTCAGAGCTCTGTTGCTCTCGCGATAGCTCCCCAAATGCCAGCTACCGAAATCCTGTACAGAGCTCCACTGGTCATGAGATAGCTCCCCATATGCCAGCTACCCACACCCTGTACAGAGCTCCACTGCTCTCCAGATAGCTCCCCAAATGCCAGCTACCCACACCCTGTACAGAGCTCTGCTGCTCTCAAGATAGCTCCCCAAATGCCAGCTACCCACAAACCCTGTACAGAGCTCCGCTGCTCATGAGATAGCTCCCCATATGCCAGCTACCCACACCCTGTACAGAGCTCCACTTTTCTCGAGATCACTTCCCATATGCCAGTTACCCACGCCCAGTACAGAGCTCCACTGCTCTCCAGATAGCTCCCCATATGCCAGCTACCCACACCCTATACAGAGCTCCACTGCTCTCGAGATAGCTCTGCATATGCCAGCTTCCCACACCCTGTACAGAGCTCCACAGCTCTCGAGATAGCTCCCCATATGCCAGCTACCCACTCCAGGTACAGCGCTCCACTGCTCTTGAGAAAGCTCCCCAAATGCCAGCTACCCACACCCTGTACAGAACTCCACTGCTCTCCAGATAGCTCCCCAAATGCCAGCTACCCACACCCTGTACAAAGCTTTGCTGCTCATGAGATAGCTCCCCATATGCCAGCTACCCATACCCTGTACAGAGCTCCACAGCTCATGAGATAGCTCCCCTTATACCAGCTACCCACACCCTGTACAGAGCTCCGCTGCTCTCAAGATAGCTACCCATATGCCAGCTACCCACACCCTGTACAGAGCTCCCCTGCTCATGAGATAGCTCCCCATATGCCAGCTACCCACACCCGGTACAGAGCTCCACAGCTCTCGAGATAGCTCTCCATATGCCAGCTAACCACACCCTGTACAGAGCTCCGCTGCTCTCGAGATAGCTCCCCAAATGCCAGCTACCAACACCATGTACAGAGCTCTGCTGCTCATGAGATAGCTCCCCATATGCCAGCTACCCACACTCTGTCGACAGATCCACAGTTCTCGAGATAGCTCCCCAAATGTTAGCTACCCACACGCTGTACAGAGCTCCGCTGCTCATAAGATAGCTCCCTATATGCCAGCTACCCACACCCTGCACAGAGCTCCACTGCTCTGAACCATATCTGCCAACTCACCTGCTTTTGGTGGGTGTCAGTCGACACTTAGGCAGCTGTCTCACCCACCAAGCTCCATACACGCCCATAGCAATCAATGGGCTTTCACCCGCCCAATACAAAATCTGGTGTTTTCACCCACCCAGATGCCATTAAAGGTTGAGAACAAAGGCGGTGTTAGGCAGAAACCTGTGCAGTTCCTTTTGGTAACACTGCAAAAGATTTAGGACTGCAGGTGTTGGCAGTAAACCCACTTGGTAGCAGTCTGTACCACACAGATTCACTGTTGGTAGCTGTGGCTGAGCAGTCAGACTTCCCTCAAGAAGAGTTAGGCAGTATGTAAAGTATACACAATAGGCACTCAGACACAATAGCACAAGCAAACACTGACAAGAGCTTGGGTTTCACGGTATATCATTATTTATTTAAAAAGACACACTTAGAGAAACACTCCAGCACTATTATTATGAAACACTTCAAAAACACTGTTACTATTACTATGTACTCCACAAATTCCCTATCAGACAAGTCTTAGTTAACACCACTTATTTCCAGACAGAGGTGAGCGCTTAACTAAAGATGGCACTCTGATAGGTTAACGAAATTGGGAGGGAAAAGACAGAGATTAGGAAAGCACACAACACACAGACTTTAGAACGATAATGCAAGGCAAGAAAAGGCAGAGTCTATCGGTGGGTCAAAGTCCAAAGGCCGGGCCCGCTCTTAGAGAGAGTTAGGCACAAATGTGTCCAGGATCACACGGTTAGACAGAGTCACAAAGTCTTGCAAAGAGTTCTTTAAAGAAGGAAGTGAGCTTTAGAAAAGATTAGTTAGGGTGTCCCAGGCTAACCAGGATCAAAGGCCGAGGGCTAAAACTACCTCGTACAATCGGTTGCAAGGGAAGCCGGGCGAAACACAGTACCTGATGTGGAAAGGATCCTCCAGCGGGGGCAGATGTTCCTGGCAGTGGGTGCAAGTCGCAGCATCGTCTCAAGGAAGAGAAGGTCTCAAGGAAGAGGAAAGATGAAGGTCGTTGCACTGCCAGGGATGAGGCCAGCCGTGGAGTTACCCAGCCACAGGGTACAACCCTTTGTTCGTGGTTGCGGTAAAAACGTGGTATTCCGACTACCAAAAGTGCTTGGCACAGGTAGGACGGCCACGAGATGTTCCAGGAGCGGAAAAGGAAGGTAAAACTGGTTATCCCCACCAGTCAAAGGAAGAAGACTCTCCGGACTGGAGATCTTCTCTGTCGTTGGGAGTGAAGAGTCGGTTCAGCAGGGCTCCACCAGTGGTGTCATCGTTGCAGGTCGGCTCAGCAGCTCCCTCGTCGGATTCTTAGGTCCTGTGGCGACTTCTGAAGAACCAGTCCCAGATACCCTGCTTTTATGCAGCAAACCCCCATTCATTCAGCCTAGCTGTCACTCAAACATGCTAAGTGGTGAGCGGGGCGGCTCACCACTTGGGCCAATTGGCAAGGCAACTCAGTCCAGGGTGCCTAAACCCCCTCCCACACCCCCTGTGGTACCCAGACAGAATGGCACCACCTTGGAGGGCTTCTGTGTAGAAGCCCGCCAAAAGTGGAACAAAGGGCTCAACTTTGGGTTAGAGTCACAGAAGTGAACACATACGCTATTTTAGAACCGAGTTTCGGCAAAAAACTACCAACCGGAGGATTATTATTAAATAAATAAACCTGCGGTATGTTCGAGGCAATGGTAAAAAGTATTAGCCTCGAACAATGGGAAAATCCCATAGGGAAATATTTGTGGTTGAATATTTCGAGTAGTATCCACTGTCACCAGCCAAAACTCGATCAGGGCGGACGGAGACGTGCCCCCTCGAACAACAGACCCCGGGGCAATCGAATTGCCCCGACCAGTACGTCCACAATATGATGGTTTGTACTGGTTCTGTTCAGAATTCAAGACTAGTAAAGTCAATGGTGACTTTACATGCCCTGGGAGACAGTAGTCAGTCCCAGGGTATGGAGTCTATGTTTGGGGGCCACTATGACACCCCTGTGTTACTGCACTGAGTGTCCTGTGTAACACACATCAAAAAAACACGAGGCCCCATGGAGTAAAAGACCCCATAGCCCATTAAACACATATAGAATCAAAGGAACACACTCAAATCATGTCCAAGAGTGAGGGTAAAAGAGGCTCATTCTTGGCAGGAGAAAAAAATAAACCCAAGAAATCCAGCAAAGCTGCTGGGGGACTCACTAGGTTAGGAAATTCAGCCTAAACAGAGAATTCTCCCTAACAGGCGGGAACAATCTATATATTTGATTTTGAATTAAATCAAAAATTCAGGTAGGTCGGCTTGATTGATTTCATGCCTTTGATATACAAACCCATCAAAAACAAAGAGTGATTAAATATGGAAGGAATGATAAAAGAGGGTGCGTGAAAGAGGCAAACACAGACACACCTGATGAGAGAATCCGTCGTAAGGAGTGCAACATGGAACTTATTGAAGACGAAACACACTTTCGCCATCACCTCCACTGAACTGGGTATCAACACACGATAAGGACCTCTCTTTCTTTTACTTTATTTTTATTTTTTGAATTTTTAAAGCATTCGCACAGTCCGCGGGCATCGAGGCGCTGTTACAGGAATTGTTTGTTTTTTAGTTGCGTAATTGTTTTGGTCTTAGTTGCGTATTTATAATGTGCTTAGATGCCCAGAGGTTACTAAGCACGGACCCGGGGATCGAACCTGTGTTGCTTTGTGTCGTCTTGCTTCTGTGCTTCTGAGCTATCCTCCCGGGTCAAACATGCCAAGGTTACTTTCTCCCGCCTAAATAAATCTCACCCCAATGCAATCCTATGGGAACATTAGTTTCTCCCACTTTCTGTGATTCATTCTCTCTCCAGGTGCCTAGAAGGACGACATGTACGTGTTGGAGACTTTAAATCACCAGCTTCCAAAAGCTACAAAAAAAGAACAGAAATGCAAATAGTCTCAGTTTAAATCTGTGAGACAGTAGCCTTGTCCCGATATTAAACATCAGCATCCATCCAGGAAGCTTTAGTGACAGATATGGACGGAGTTGCAATGATAATGATGTGATATTTTTGCGTTTCGCCTCTTGCTGCACTTCCGGTGCGTGTTGAGCGAGCAGTTTCCGGTGTCCCCTTTGCGTGCGCGCTCCAGGGATCAGTGTATCAGTAGTACGCACGCTCACTTCCGTATCCCTCTCATGCGCATGCGCTTCTTCACAATGGAAATCGTATCTCAGGAATGCGCATGCTCCGATAGAGCGTTCTCACCTCAAGCATGCGCAGGATAGGCAGTGTCCCACTCGAGCATGCGCAGAAAGGAGCCACGGAAAACAGCCCGCACCCGGCTTTGCTGTGGACGTCCCCGGCCCGGGGGTTCGCTCCGGAGCTTCTGAGCGCGGGTGAGCGCCCCCGCCCCCTGCTCATCTCCCAGACCCCCTCCCCTGCCTCCGGCTCATCTCTCTGACCCCCTCCCCTGCCTCCTGCTCATCTCCCAGACCCCCGCCCCCTGTTCCTCTCTCTGAGCCCCCCTCCCCCTCCCCCTATCTCAGACCCCCTCCCCTGCCTCCTGCTCATCTCCCAGACCCCCTCCCCCGCCTCCTGCTCATATCTCAGACCCCCTCCCCTGCCTCCTGCTCATATCTCAGACCCCCTCCCCTGCCTCCTGCTCATCTCCCAGACCCCCTCCCCCGCCTCCTGCTCATATCTCAGACCCCCTCCCCTGCCTCCTGCTCATATCTCAGACCCCCTCCCCTGCCTCCTGCTCATCTCCCAGACCCCCTCCCCTGCCTCCTGCTCATATCTCAGACCCCCTCCCCTGCCTCCTGCTCATCTCCCAGACCCCCTCCCCCGCCTCCTGCTCATATCTCAGACCCCCTCCCCTGCCTCCTGCTCATATCTCAGACCCCCTCCCCTGCCTCCTGCTCATCTCCCAGACCCCCTCCCCCGCCTCCTGCTCATATCTCAGACCCCCTCCCCTGCCTCCTGCTCATATCTCAGACCCCCTCCCCTGCCTCCTGCTCATCTCCCAGACCCCCTCCCCTGCCTCCTGCTCATATCTCAGACCCCCTCCCCTGCCTCCTGCTCATCTCCCAGACCTCCTCCCCTGCCTCCTGCTCATCTCTCTGACCCCCTCCCCCGCTCATCTCCCAGACCCCCTCCCCTGCCTCCTGCTCATCTCCCAGACCTCCTCCCCTGCCTCCTGCTCATCTCTCTGACCCCCTCCCCCGCTCATCTCCCAGACCCCCTCCCCTGCCTCCTGCTCATCTCTCTGACCCCCTCCCCCCTCATCTCCCAGACCCCCTCCCCTGCCTCCTGCTCATCTCTCTGACCTCCTCCCCTGCCTCCTGCTCATCTCTCTGACCCCCGCCCCTGCCTCCTGCTCATCTCCCAGACGCCCCTGCCTCCTGCTCATCTCCCAGACCCCCTCCCCAGCCTCCTGCTCCTCTCTCAGACCCCCCGCCCCCTGTTCCTCTCTCTGAGCCCCCCTCCCCTTCCTCCTATCTCAGACCCCCTCCCCTGCCTCCTGCTCATCTCTCAGACCCCCTCCCCTGCCTCCTGCTCATCTCTCAGACCCCCTCCCCTGCCTCCTGCTTATATCTCAGACCCCCCGCCCCCTGTTCCTCTCTCTGAGCCCCCCCTCCCCTACCTCCTATCTCAGACCCTCTCCCCTGCCTCCTGCTCATATCTCAGACCCTCTCCCCTGCCTCCTGCTCATCTCTCAGACCCCCTCCCCTGCCTCCTGCTCATCTCTCAGACCCCCTCCCCTGCCTCCTGCTCATCTCTCAGACCCCCTCCCCTGCCTCCTGCTCATCTCTCAGACCCCCTCCCCTGCCCATCTCCCAGACCTCCTCCCCTGCCTCCTGCTCATCTCCCAGACGCCCCTGCCTCCGGCTCATCTCCCAGACGCCCCTGCCTCCGGCTCATCTCCCAGCCCGCCTCCTGCTCATCTCCCAGACCCCCTCCCCTGCCTCCTGCTCATCTCTCTGACCCCCTCCCCCGCTCATCTCCCAGACCGCCTACCCTGCCTCCTGCTCATCTCCCAGACGCCCTTGCCTCCTGCTCATCTCCCAGCCCGCCCCCTGCTCATCTCCCAGACCCCCTCCCCTGCCTCCTGCTCATCTCCCAGACCGCCTCCTGCTCATCTCCAGACCCCCTCCCACGCCTCCTGCTTCTCTCTCAGACCCCCCCGCCCCCCATAGCTCTGAATCACCCGCCAAGCCTCCTGCACGCCCATTCATTTCAATGGGCCTCTCACCCGCCAAAAACACAATCGGGTGTTCTCACCCGCCTTTGCTACACAAATGGTTGAGAGCTATGCGCCCCCTGTTCCTCTCTCTGAGCCCCCCCTCCCCTTCCTCCTATCTCAGACCCCCTCCCCTGCCTCCGGCTCATATCTCAGACCCCCTCCCCTGCCTCCTGCTCATATCTCAGACCCCCTCCCTCGCCCCCTGTTCCTCTCTCTGAGCCCTCCTGCTCATATCTCAAACCCTCTCCCCTGCCTCCTGCTCATATCTCAGACCCCCTCCCCTGCCTCCTGCTCCTCTCTCAGACCCCCTCCCTCGCCTCCTGCTCCTCTCTCTCAGACCCCCTCCCTCGCCTCCTGCTCCTCTCTCTCAGACCCCCTCCCTCGCCTCCTGCTCCTCTCTCTCAGACCCCCTCCCTCGCCTCCTGCTCCTCTCTCTCAGACCCCCTCCCTCGCCTCCTGCTCCTCTCTCTCAGACCCCCTCCCTCGCCTCCTGCTCCTCTCTCTCAGACCCCCTCCCTCGCCTCCTGCTCCTCTCTCTCAGACCCCCTCCCTCGCCTCCTGCTCATCTCTCTCAGACCCCCTCCCTCGCCTCCTGCTCATCTCCACCATCCAGAGGTCCTGATTTTGAATATATCTTAAGCTTGGAATTTGCATTAAAATTTTTAAGATGTTAGTTCTGTTCAGGGTCACTCTGCCCAGCTTTGGATTTATGTTTTTCAATCTTAGAATGCAGTTGCTTACTATTTTCTTAGATTCCATTTTTGGGGGTCTTTGAGGTACAGATCTTCTAGTGCTTTTAGAATTCAGTTCCCCCCGAGGAGACTGTTGCGCGTGCTCACTTACGTTTTTGCGACCCATTTCCACCTTTGAGTTGAGGTTTTTATGTCGGCCTTCGACTCGTTTCTCCGGCAATGTACTGGGTCAGGGGACGGTTGGCCCTTTCTCCAAATGTTCGGACTTGTTCTATGCACTAGGTCCAGTCTTTTGGTACTCGTTGAGTTCAGCCTTGGTTTCGATACATCTGCAAATCGCAATTTTTTACTTTTTTGAGTTTTCCCTAGAGGCTTTCGGATGATGCCAGGTGGTCATGTATTTGGACTTTGGTCGGGGGTTCCTTGTTAGGTGTATCTATTGCCACTTCCGCCACTTTTCTCTTCAGGGTTTTCCTGGTGTTGATTTCATACCCAATATCATCGATGGTTATCGTGCTCCAGTCTGACTGATCATCCACCGTGAGAACTGGGTGTTTTCTTTTCCTGGTTGTTGCATACTTCCGTGGCATGAATCTGGCATACCGAAGTCCCCTCCTTTGGTTGACGCATAGGATCTACCCTTCTTGCGGCCGTCTTTGTCCGTCTCTGTGGCGCTTGTGGACTGGAGACCGCAGCTGGCATGTTCTTGTTTTTCTTAGAGGTAGGATGGACAATCGACTTTTTCTGAGAAAAAATGCCGTAGGAAAAGACCTTGGGATTTGTCCGGAGACCTTTGTCACACCTGCACACCTCTTCACCTGACTTAGTATAGGAGAAGGGATTTGGTGCTTGTTTAGTGGGTCCTTCTGTGACCTCGTTTGGGCAATCAGCCTGAGAGACTTCCTCCTCTTCCTCTATTATTGCTATTATTTCATCTAGGGGATCCTTCAGTTGCACCCATGTTGATGCACCTTTTCCTGTTTTTTGTTGAGCTGCTTTAGGGTCTGTCTCAGAATTGACAATAGACATTTTTGTCGGAATTCCTTCAGTATGGTCTGGCCCTCCATTGGCATTTTCTCTATCCGGTGTGTGTATCTCCAGAGGGGGCTTCAGTAAGTGGGCGGTCCATCTGCCCTAGGTATCAGGGTGCCTCCAGTCCCAACGATGTACCCTTCCAGATAGTTTAGTTTCGACTGCATGGAGCCCAACATTGACCTCTGATCGCGGAGAGCATCGTTTAGGCTCTCATACAGCTTACTAAAAGTTGCCAACGCTATTGTTACAGTAGACATAATTGTCATTATTTCAACCTTTTGTTGGGGAGGGTCTTGCAACGATGGTTGTTGTATTTCACTCAATCTGCGCATGCGTATAGGCGTGTACGACAGCGTTAGAGTTTTAACTGGCTTTGTAGCACTAGTCCATAGGAGATCATCATGTTTGGGCTCAACTGGTGGCATTAGGTTTCCTGTCCTCGATGGTGAGCGTGGTGTCGTTAGAAGATCCGGCCCCTGTGGACTTCTGATCGTCTCAATTCTTCGCTCAAGTGGCGTCAGCTGCTGGTTCGGTGAATTGTTTGCAGAACTCTGCGGTCGTTGATAAATTGGTTGTATTTCGACTGAGGTTGTGCTTTCAGCTCCAGTTTTTACAGGGGATGTGCAATCACTCGCCTCCCCATTCAGACATTGTTATTTTCTCGCTGTTGTTACCGTTTTGTTGGTGTAGTGCCATCTCAGTGCCGGCGCACTGTTTGTCAGCGTCTTTACAGTGACGGAGTCAGAGAGCCTTAAAGGTGTAGTGGCTTCTTCTGCACAGCTTTTTAAAGATGTCGTTTCTGTTTCTGTTTGCGAGAAACTTTCCAAGATTTCACTGTCCGAGAACTCCTGCTGCAGATTCAATCGAGTTTCTAATTTCTTTTTGAAGAAATCATTCATTGCTGTAACAGTAAAAGGCATGGCAGCTCCGTTCTTCGAGCCCATTTTTTTGCTTAAAGGTACTTTTGGTTTTAAAGTCGCTCTTCTTCTCATCCTGTTTGGGTTGTGTTGATGGAATTTGGTAAGCACAGGGGTAGGCTGTTTAGACACTCCCTCCGTTTGGGGTCCTTGATTGTCTTTTTTTTTTTTTTTTTACTTGGGTTCCCACCCCTTCGTGCTTTTTTAACATCGATTGGTCGGCCGTTGCGTGTAAATTAAATGCACTCGAAGTACCTGGTTCACAGCAAAGGTCAACTCCTTCCTGCGCGTTGTGGACTACAACGGGACATAGTATTTCGGTTGAAATGTGCGTTGTATTTGGCAGTCTGTCTTTTTCACCTTTTTCGGGGATTGTTGGCGTCGTAATTTGCTGTATGTAGCAAGCCAGGTTGTTGGCCCCCGTCAAGCTCATGGCAGTGTTAGTTTCGATTGCTTGATTACTGGGGGTGGTACTTTCCGAACTAGGAGTTTCGTTAACAGTTCGTCTCTCTGAGTCTGATAGATTACTCAAGAGCCCTGGCCCCGCCTCCACAGGGGAGGTAAACAAGAGTTGCGAGTTTTGCTCGACCTCATTTAAAGAAGCCGACTTCGAGGGCGCGGGCTCCGGCTGGTCTTGTTGAATCATTCGCGGTGACTGCTCGCCGGGTAAAGCCTCGGCCGGGCTGACTGGAAGAGACTCGTCGCATCTTGATAGGTTCATCCTCGCAGTTTTCGCGGTCTTCGCCGGAAAATCAGACGAGGAGTCAGGCGGGTCTGAAGAGATTGTCCACTTCGGCACCCGCTTTGGAACCAAAGACTTCTCGCCCCTCCTCTTTGAGTTCGGTTTCGAAACATTTGCTTCCTTCGGTGCTTCCTTCAGTGGCCGAAGGACG
The DNA here is from genome assembly GCF_040938575.1 of Ambystoma mexicanum. Lineage (NCBI taxonomy): Eukaryota > Metazoa > Chordata > Amphibia > Caudata > Ambystomatidae > Ambystoma > Ambystoma mexicanum. Next base: position 3,207,383 of record NC_090935.1, read on the forward strand.
CGACGGGTGGACTCCGCCTCAGAAACGGGCGAACAGGTAGGGCTTAGAACTGCAGGAGCTAGCGGGAAGGCTTGAACAGGGAACGGGAGACCAGCCAGGGGGGGAGCAGAGGAAGAAACCTCGTCCAGGGGAGGGGAAAGGGAAGGGGGAGGAAAGGGAGGGGAACGCGTGGGAGGGGGCGTCATACCAGCCTGGTTCCTGATCGAAACTTGCTGATTCCTGCGTCCTGATCCTTGCAATAAAGATTTGCTCAGGAATGTCCGCCGGCTCATCACGGCGGAAAAGATGGTAGAGCAGAATCACGAATCACACAGAAAGGAAGCTCTCCGCACAGACTGGCAGGCAGGCCCCCCATCCTGCCGCGGTCTGCCAAAGTCTGCAGTCACTCAGCAGCTCACTCCCCCCTCCTCTAGGTTCTATTTACTAGACATACCTTTAGTGTTTAGTATTTTTCCCTTTTGAGGTGGATTGGTGTTGTGACGTGGTCTTCCTGAGTCAGTGCAGTATGTGTGGAATGTTCCCTCCTCTAGGTTCTATTTGCTAGACACACCTTTAGTGTTTAGTATTTTTCCCTTTTGAGGTGGATTGGTGTTGTGACTTGGTCTTCCTGAGTCCGTGTGGAATGCTCCCTCCTCTAGGGTCTATTTGCTAGGCACACCTTTAGTGTTTAGTATTTTTCCCTTATGAGGTGGATTGGTGTTGTGACTTGGTCTTCCTGAGTCAGTGCAGTATGTGTGGTATGTTCCCTCCTCTAGGTTCTATTTAGTAGACACACCTTTAGTGTTTTAGTATTTTTCCCTTATGAGGTGGATTGGTGTTGTGACGTGGTCTTCCTGAATCAGTGCAGTATGTGTGGAATGTTCCCTCCTCCAGGTTCTATTTACTAGACACACCTTTAGTGTTTAGTATTTTTCCCTTATGAGGTGGATTGGTGTTGTGACTCGGTCTTCCTGAGTCAGTGCAGTATGTGTGGAATGTTCCCTCCTCTAGATCTATTTGCTAGACACACCTTTACAGGGTAATTCATAGAATTTCGCACAAAAGTGTCGCACGCGGCTGGCGCACAGTGTCCCCGTGCGATACACTGCGCCAGCCGCGTGCGATAAAATCATTTTCATCTCACAGCGTATTCATGGATTTTAGCCTCAAAAACCAGCCGTGGCGCAGAGTGGCGCAGCGACCCTGCAGCAGCGCCAGTTACGCCCCCAAGAACGCCCTCGCGCAAGGAAAAGCCTTCAAAATTTCCAAATCATCGCAAAGGGCTGCGCTAACCCTGGACCAGTTCACAGGGCAGCCAAACAGCAAACGCCAAGCGGGGAACGTGTATTTCAGTAGTGCGCGGGAAGTATCGCACACGATTCCATCAGGGTACGTGTATTTCAATGTTGCAAAATCAGCAGGGTACGTGCATTTCAGTGGTGCGCGGGAAGTATCGCAGACAAAATCAGCAGGGTACGTGCATTTCAGGGGTGCGTGTTAGGGAGAATTCTCTGTTTAGGCTGAATTTCCTAACCTAGTGAGTCCCCCAACAGCTTTGCTGGATTTCGAGAGTTTTTTTTTTTTCCATCCTGCCAAGAGTGAGACTCTTTTTCTCCCACTCTTGGACATGAATGTGTGTAATTCCTTTGAATGTCAATGTGTTCTATGGGCTATGGGGTCTCTTACCCCATAGGGTCTCATATGTTTTTCTATGTGTGTTACACCGCACCCTCCGTGCCGTAGCACTGGGGCATCCTAGCGGACCTCCATCATAAACTCCATACCCGGGGACTGACTGTCTCCCCGGGCATGTAAAGTCACCATTGGCTTTACTAGACCTAAATTTACTAACAGAACTAGTACAAACTATCCTATTGTGGACGTACTAGTAGTGGTAATTCGATTACTCCTGGGTCTGTTATTCGAGGGGGCACTGTCCCGTCCCCCCTCGTCGAGTTTTGGCTGGTGGCAGTGGAAACTACTTGTTATATTCGACCCCGAATATAACCCTATGGGATTCTTCCCATTGTTGGAGATCAATACCTTTTTCCCGTTAATCTCTAACATACCACCGGTTTACTTATCTTAAATAAGTATATCTGCCAAAACTCGGTTTTTAAAATGGCGTCTGTGTTCGTCTCTGTGACTCCTAAACCAAAGGTTGAGCCCCTTATTCCACTTTTGGCGGGCTTCTGTACAGAGACCCTCCAAAGTGGTGCCATTCTGTCTGGGTTACCACAGGGGTGTGGGAGGGGGTTTAGGCACCCTGGACTGAGTTGCCTTGCCAACTCCGGTCACACTCTGGTGTGAATGGCCCACTTAGCGTGTTTTGATTGACAGCTAGGCTGAATGAATGGGGGTTTTCTGCATAAAAGCAGGGCTTTTGGGACTGGATCTTCAGAAGTCACCACAGTACCTAAGAATCCGACAAGGGTAAAGCTGAGCCGACCTGCAACGACGACACCTCCGGTGGAGCCCTGCTGAACCGACTCACCACTTCCCGACGACAGAGGAGATCTCCCTGCCGGAGAGTCTCTTCCCCTGACTGGTGGGAACAACCAGTCACCTTTGCTTTTTCTTTGCTTCAGGACGCAGTGGTCGAATTGCCCGTGCAGAGCACCTCGGCAACCGGATAGCCACTACCCTGTACCGCGACCAAAAGGTGGTGCCTTGTGACGGAGCACTCCGCGGCTGGTCTCTTCCCTGGTGGTGCAACGATCTTCAACTTTCCTTCAACGACGGGATCATCTCTTCTCTTGGCAAAGACCGGACGTGCATCCACCACCAGGAACAACTGCCCCCGCCGGAGCGGTCTCTCCACAAACAAGGTACCGTGTCCACCTGGCTTCCCTTTCTGCCGGATCGAGTGAGGTGTCTTAATCCTCGCCTTTCCATTGGGTCGCCTCGGAGCGTTCTTTAACTTTCTGTTCTAAACTGGTCCAATCTTTCCATAACAATTTGCGATAAAGACTGGAAGCGCATTTCTAATGAGACACTTTTGGGACATATCGCCTTGCCTCTCTCTGAGTGGGCCTGGCCTCTGAACTTTGTGATCTGCAGTAGACCCTGCCTTATTTGCCTTGCATTTGTCCGTAAAGTATTGGTACCGAGTTGATTTCATAACCTGCCTTATTTTTCTCTCCCGACCTAACGAATACTGGAGTGCCATCTAGGTTAAAGCATACACCTTTGTCTGCAAATAAGTGATGCCGTTGAACCTAGACTTGTCGAACTATTGTTAGGGGGATTGATTACACCGAAGCCTTGTTGCGTGTTTGCTTGTTTTACTGTGTAGAATTGCCCTATTTTGTATACTCCACATACTGTCTAACTCTTCTTGAGAGAAGTCTGACTGCTCAGCCACAGCTACCAAGTGAATCTGTGTGGTACAGGCTGCTACCAAGTGGGTTTACTGCCAAACACCTGTAGTACTAAATCTTTTGCAGTGGTCCCAGCGGGAACTGCACAGGTTTCCGCCTAACAGTGCGCGGGAAGTATCACACGCGATTCCACCAGGGTACGTGTATGCCAGGGGTGCGCGGGAAGTATCACACGAAAAATCAGCAGGGTACGTGCATTTCAGGGGTGCGCGGGGAGCACTACACGTGAATTGCCCGTGTGGGTCCTCCCAGGGGTTCCCTCTACACCCTCCATGGCCCCTGCAGGCGGCCCACACCACAGGGGACTACCCTGCACATGTCCCGCAGGCAGCCCATCCACCATGCCCCCCAGCCAACCCACATGCCACCTTGCACTACTGCCCACCAAAGCATGTCCCCCTGCACCCCCACCCCCAGCACTTTGGTGCACCCTCCACCAGGCCCCCATTCATGTCTCCCTGCATCCCCACCCCCCAGCATCCAGGGGTACCCTCCACCAGGCCCCCACTCGTGTCCCCCTGCACCCCCAACCCCCAGCATCCAGGGGCACCCTCCACCAGGCCCCCACTCATGTCCCCCTGCACCCCCACCCCCCACCTGTACAGAGCTCCACAGCTCTCGAGATAGCTCCCCATATGCCAGCTACCCACACCTGGTACAGAGATCCACAGCTCTCGAGATATGGTGACTTTACATGCCCCAAATGTCATCTACCCACACCCTGTACAGAGCTCCACTGCTCATGAGATAGCTCCCCATATGCCAGCTACCCACACCCTGTACAGAGCTCCACTTTTCTCGAGATCACTTCCCATATGCCAGCTTCCCACACCCAGTACAGAGCTCCACAGCTCTCGAGATAGCTCCCCATATGCCAGCTACCCACTCCAGGTACATCGCTCCACTGCTCTCGAGAAAGCTCCCCAAATGCCAGCTACCCACACCCTGTACAGAGCTCCACTGCTATCGAGAAAGCCCCCCATATACCAGCTACCCACACCTGGTACAGAGATCAACCTCTCTCGAGATATGGTAACTTTACATGCCCCAAAGGTCATCTACCCACACCCTGTACAGAGCTCCACAGCTCTCGAGATAGCTCCCCACATGCCAGCTACCCACACCTGGTACAGAGATCAACCTCTCTCGAGATATGGTAACTTTACATGCCCCAAAGGTCATCTACCCACACCCTGTACAGAGCTCCAGTGCTCATGAGATAGCTCTCCATATGCCAGCTACCCACACCCTGTACAGAGCTGCACTGCACTCGAGATAGCTCCCCAAATGCCAGCTACCCACACCCTGTACAGAGCTGCGCTGCACTCGAGATAGCTCCCCATATGCCAGCTACCCACACCCTGTACAGAGCTCCGCTGCTCATGAGATAGCTCCCCATATGCCAGCTACCCACACCCTGTACAGAGCTCTGCTGCTCTCGAGAAAGCTCCCCAAATGCCAGCTACTCACACCCTGCACAGAGCTCCACTGCTATCGAGAAAGCCCCCCATATGGCAGCTACCCACACCCTGTACAGAGCTCCACCGCTCTCGAGATAGCTCCCCATATGCCAGCTACCCACACCCTGTACAGAGCTCCACTGCTCTCCAGATAGCTCCCCAAATGCCAGCTACCCACACCCTGTACAGAGCTCTGCTGCTCTCAAGATAGCTCCCCAAACGCCAGCTACCCACACCCTGTACAGAGCTCCGCTGCTCATGAGATAGCTCCCCATATGCCAGCTACCCACACCCTGTACAGAGCTCCCCTGCTCTCCAGATAACTCCCCAAATGCCAGCTACCCACACCCTGTACAGAGCTCTGCTGCTCTCAAGATAGCTCCCCAAATGCCAGCTACCCACACCCTGTAAAGAGCTCCGCTGCTCATGAGATAGCTCCCCATATGCCAGCTACCCACACCCTGTACAGAGCTCCACTTTTCTCGAGATCACTTCCCATATGCCAGTTACCCACGCCCAGTACAGAGCTCCACTGCTCTCCAGATAGCTCCCCATATGCCAGCTACCCACACCCTGTACAGAGCTCCAGTTCTATCGAGAAAGCCCCCCATATGCCAACTACCCACACCCAGTACAGAGCTCCACTGCTCTCCAGATAGCTCCCCAAATGCCAGCTACCCACACCCTGTACAGAGCTTTGCTGCTCATGATAGCTCCCCATATGCCAGCTACCCACACCCTGTACAGAGCTCCACAGCTCATGAGATAGCTCCCCTTATGCCAGCTACCCACACCCTGTACAGAGCTCTGCTGCTCTCGAGATAGCTCCCCATATGCCAGCTACACACTCCAGGTACAGCGCTCCACTGCTCTCGAGAAAGCTCCCCAAATGCCAGCTACCCACACCCTGTACAGAGCTCCACTGCTATCGAGAAAGCCCCCCATATGCCAGCTACCCACACCTGGTACAGAGATCAACCTCTCTCGAGATATGGTAACTGTACATGCCCCAAAGGTCATCTACCCACACCCTGTACAGAGCTCCACAGCTCTCGAGATAGCTCCCCACATGCCAGCTACCCACACCTGGTACAGAGATCAACCTCTCTCGAGATATGGTAACTTTACATGCCCCAAAGGTCATCTACCCACACCCTGTACAGAGCTCCAGTGCTCATGAGATAGCTCTCCATATGCCAGCTACCCACACCCTGTACAGAGCTGCACTGCACTCGAGATAGCTCCCCAAATGCCAGCTACCCACACCCTGTACAGAGCTGCGCTGCACTCGAGATAGCTCCCCATATGCCAGCTACCCACGCCCTGTACAGAGCTCCGCTGCTCATGAGATAGCTCCCCATATGCCAGCTATCCACACCCTGTACAGAGCTCCACTGCTCTCGAGATCACTTCCCATATGCCAGTTACCCACACTCAGTACAGAGCTCCACTGCTCTCCAGATAGCTCCCCATATGCCAGCTACCCACACCCTGTACAGAGCTCAAGTTCTATCGAGAAAGCCCCCCATATGCCAGCTACCCACACCCAGTACAGAGCTCCACTGCTCTCCAGATAGCTCCCCAAATGCCAGCTACCCACACCCTGTACAGAGCTTTGCTGCTCATGAGATAGCTCCCCATATGCCAGCTACCCACACCCTGTACAGAGCTCCACAGCTCATGAGATAGCTCCCCAAATGCCAGCTACCCACACCCTGTACAGAGCTCCGCTGCTCTCGAGAAAGCTCCCCAAATGCCAGCTACTCACACCCTGCACAGAGCTCCACTGCTATCGAGAAAGCCCCCCATAAGGCAGCTACCCACACCCTGTACAGAGCTCCACCGCTCTCGAGATAGCTCCCCATATGCCAGCTACCCACACCCTGTACAGAGCTCCACCGCTCTCGAGATAGCTCCCCATATGCCAGCTACCCACACCCTGTACAGAGCTCCGCTGCTCATGAGATAGCTCCCCATATGCCAGCTACCCACACCCTGTACAGAGCTCCACTGCTCTCCAGATAGCTCCCCAAATGCCAGCTACCCACACCCTGTACAGAGCTCTGCTGCTCTCAAGATAGCTCCCCAAATGCCAGCTACCCACACCCTGTAAAGAGTTCCGCTGCTCATGAGATAGCTCCCCATATGCCAGCTACCCACACCCTGTACAGAGCTCTACTTTTCTCGAGATCACTTCCCATATGCCAGTTACCCACGCCCAGTACAGAGCTCCACTGCTCTCCAGATAGCTCCCCAAATGCCAGCTACCCACACCCTATACAGAGCTCCACTGCTCTCGAGATAGCTCCGCATATGCCAGCTTCCCACACCCTGTACAGAGCTCCACAGCTCTCGAGATAGCTCCCCATGTGCCAGCTACCCACTCCAGTTACAGCGCTCCACTGCTCTTGAGAAAGCTCCCCAAATGCCAGCTACCCACACCCTGTACAGAGCTCCACTGCTCTCCAGATAGCTCCCCAAATGCCAGCTACCCACACCCTGTACAGAGCTCTGCTGCTCATGAGATAGCTCCCCATATGCCAGCTACCCACACCCTGTACAGAGCTCCGCAGCTCATGAGATAGCTCCCCTTATACCAGCTACCCACACCCTGTACAGAGCTCCGCTGCTCTCAAGATAGCTCCCCAAATGCCAGCTACCCACACCCTGTACAGAGCTCCGCTGCTCATGAGATAGCTCCCCATATGCCAGCTACCCACACCCGGTACAGAGCTCCACAGCTCTCGAGATAGCTCTCCATATGCCAGCTAACCACACCCTGTACAGAGCTCCGCTGCTCTCGAGATAGCTCCCCAAATGCCAGCTACCCACACTCTGTCGAGAGATCCACTGCTCTGAACCATATCTGCCAACTCACCTGCTTTTGGTGGGTGTCAGCCGACACTTAGGCAGCTGTCTCACCCACCAAGCTCCATACACGCCCATAGCAATCAATGGGCTTTCACCCGCCCAATACAAAATCTGTTTTTTTCACCCACCCAGATGCCATTAAAGGTTGAGAACAAAGGCGGTGTTAGGCAGAAACCTGTGCAGTTCCCTTTGGGAACACTGCAAAAGATTTAGGACTACAGGTGTTGGCAGTAAACCCACTTGGTAGCAGTCTGTACCACAGAGATTCACTGTTGGTAGCTGTGGCTGAGCAGTCAGACTTCCCTCAAGAAGGGTTGGGCAGTATGTAAAGTATACACAATAGGCACTCAGACACAATAGCACAAGCAAACACTGACAAGAGCTTGGGTTTCACGGTATATCATTATTTATTTAAAAAGACACACTTAGAGAAACACTCCAGCACTATTATTATGAAACACTGTTACTATTACTATGTACTCCACAAATTCCCTATCAGACAAGTCTTAGTTAACACCACTTATTTCCAGACAGAGGTGAGTGCTTAACTAAAGATGGCACTCTGATAGGTTAACGAAATTGGGAGGGAAAAGACAGAGATTAGGAAAGCACACAACACACAGACTTTAGAACGATAATGCAAGGCAAGAAAAGGCAGAGTCTATCGGTGGGTCAAAGTCCAAAGGCCGGGCCCGCTCTTAGAGAGAGTTAGGCACAAATGTGTCCAGGATCACACGGTTAGACCGAGTCACAAAGTCTTGCAAAGAGTTCTTTAAAGAAGGAAGTGAGCTTTAGAAAAGATTAGTTAGGCTGTCCCAGGCTAACCAGGATCGAAGGCCGAGGGCTAAAACTACCTCGTACAATCGGTTGCAAGGGAAGCCGGGCGAAACACAGTACCTGATGTGGAAAGGATCCTCCAGCGGGGGCAGATGTTCCTGGCAGTGGGTGCAAGTCGCAGCGTCGTCTCGAGGAAGAGAAGGTCATTGCACTGCCAGGGATGAGGCCAGCCGTGGAGTTACCCAGCCACAGGGTACAACCCTTTGTTCGCGGTTGCGGTAAAAACGTGGTATTCCGAATACCAAAAGTGCTTGGCACAGGTAGGACGGCCACGAGATGTTCCAGGAGCGGAAAAGGAAGGTAAAACTGGTTATCCCCACCAGTCAAAGGAAGAAGACTCTCCGGACTGGAGATCTTCTCTGTCGTTGGGAGTGAAGAGTCGGTTCAGCAGGGCTCCACCAGTGGTGTCGTCGTTGCAGGTCGGCTCAGCAGCTCCCTCGTCGGATTCTTAGGTCCTGTGGCGACGTCTGAAGAACCAGTCCCAGATACCCTGCTTTTATGCAGCAAACCCCCATTCATTCAGCCTAGCTGTCACTCAAACATGCTAAGTGGTGAGTGGGGCGGCTCACCACTTGGGCCAATCACACCAGAGTGCGACTTGAGTTGGCAAGGCAACTCAGTCCAGGGTGCCTAAACCCCCTCCCACACCCCCGGTGGTACCCAGACCGAATGGCACCACCTTGGAGGGCTTCTGTGTAGAAGCCCGCCAAAAGTGGAACAAAGGGCTCAACTTTGGGTTAGAGTCACAGAAGTGAACACATACGCCATTTTAGAACCGAGTTTCGGCAAAAACTACCAACCGGAGAATTATTATTAAATAAATAAACCTGCGGTATGTTCGAGGCAATGGTAAAAACTATTAGCCTCGAACAATGGGAAAATCCCATAGGGAAATATTCGCGGTTGAATATTTCGAGTAGTATCCACTGCCACCAGCCAAAACTCGATCAGGGGGGACGGAGACGTGCCCCCTTGAACAACAGACCCCGGGGCAATCGAATTGCCCCGACCAGTACGTCCACAATATGATGGTTTGTACTGGTTCTGTTCAGAATTCAAGACTATTAAAGTCAATGGTGACTTTACATGCCCTGGGAGACAGTAGTCAGTCCCAGGGTGTGGAGTCTATGTTTGGGGGCCACTATGACACCCCTGTGTTACTGCACTGAGTGTGCTGTGTAACACACATCACAAAAACACATGGCCCCATGGAGTAAAAGACCCCATAGCCCATTAAACACATATAGAATCAAAGGAACACACTCAAATCATGTCCAAGAGTGAGGGTAAAAGAGGCTCATTCTTGGCAGGAGAAAAAAATAAACCCAAGAAATCCAGCAAAGCTGCTGGGGGACTCACTAGGTTAGGAAATTCAGCCTAAACAGAGAATTCTCCCTAACAGGCGGGAACAATCTATATATTTGATTTTGAATTAAATCAAAAATTCAGGTAGGTCGCCTCGATTGATTTCATGCCTTTGATATACAAACCCATCAAAAACAAAGAGTGATTAAATATGGAAGGAATGATAAAAGAGGGTGCGTGAAAGAGGCAAACACAGACACACCTGATGAGAGAATCCGTCGTAAGGAGTGCAACATGGAACTTATTGAAGACGAAACGCACTTTCGCCATCACCTCCACTGAACTGGGTATCAACACACGATAAGGACCTCTCTTTCTTTTATTTTATTTTTATTTTTTGAATTTTTAAAGCATTCGCACAGTCCGCGGGCATCGAGGCGCTGTTACAGGAATTGTTTGTTTTTTAGTTGCGTAATTGTTTTGGTCTTAGTTGCGTATTTATAATGTGCTTAGATGCCCAGAGGTTACTAAGCACGGACCCGGGGATCGAACCTGTCCCAAGTCAAAAAGGAAGATCATCCTGGAATCATTCTGGAGTCATCCGATGACTCCATTCTAGAGTCATCCATGCATAGTTCAGGAAGATCATCCGAAGTATTCCAACAGGCCAAAATATGTAATGAGATGATGACTCTAGAGTTATCACAGAAACTACTACAGGATGAGTTTGGATTACTTCCAGTGATGATCTTGGATTACTCCAGGATGACTCCATGACAACTTCATGATGAGTGGGGATTACTCCTGGATGACTTCGGATGACTCTAGGATGACTCCATGACAACTTCAGGATGAGTTGGGATTACTCCAGGATGACTTCGGATTACTCTAGGATGACCCCATGACAACTTCAGGATTACTCCAGGATGACTCCATGACAACTTCAGGATGAGTTGGGATTACTCCAGGATGACTTCGGATTACTCTAGGATGACCCCATGACAACTTCAGGATTACTCCAGGATGACTCCATGACAACTTCAGGATGAGTTGGGATTACTCCAGGATGACTTCGGATTACTCTAGGATGACCCCATGACAACTTCAGGATTACACCAGGATGACTTCATGACAACTTCAGGATGGGTGGGGATTACTCCAAGATGATTTTGGATTACTCTAGGATGACTCCATGACAACTTCAGGATGGGTGGGGATTACTTCAGGATGGTTGCATGCGAACTTTAGGATGGGTTTTGAATTGTGAATGATTCTTGCAGACCACTCCATGATGAGTTTAAAAGATTTCAAGATGCTTCCAAAACATTTAGGAAAAGGGGTTTGATTACCCAAGGATGTATAAGATTGGTGGCATTACTTTAGAACGACTCGTTAGACTTATGGATAGTTTACTGGAAATAAATCTAATGAATATTGCAGCTGTCACTGTCCATCTTTGCTAGAGCACCCAAATGTTGTTAACCAAGTTCACCGATTTAGTGCACAAAACTACAACCGCCCCCTCCCATGTCACAAACCAACCTGTAAACTCCCTAATTTCAATTCTCACCTCTAGCCAACAAGGCCTCACACCCAAAATTACAAAGCACTGCATTGAAACACACACTTCCAGTGACCTAAACAGAATCTGTTAAAGGTCTACCTGCATGACAGACTGCCGCCAGTCACTTCACCCAATATCACTGAGAGCAGCCAACATTATTATGATAGTAAAATACTGCAGCTATACATTGTTGATATTTTATTATAGTATTGCTGTGGCTATAAGATGTCTTCAATCAAACATATGCTCAGAAAGTGTTCAAAAAATGTTTTATTTAACAAATGCAGTTTAAAGGCATAGCTGTATTCTATAAGAATAAATCAGTTTGCAAAAACACAAACGAATAATCATCGATCCTGCATTTCGAAAGGCGGTGTCTTCTTTAGGCCTCTTCTGGCATTGCAGATTTTGGTGGCACCTGGCCGTCCATAGTAGGCCAACTGTTAGCCTTGCAGACAGATCTCAAAAATTCTACAAAAACAAGAAAGGATATATGAATATAAATGGACATCAGAAGAGGCATTGTTAAATTACTTATTGTAGAATAAATACAGGATTAACAAATGTTAAAATGTCAACCTACAAATGTGTCACTACATTTAAATGCATTTGTACACAACGGTTGAAACAGGCTTAAAAGATAGATTTGAACTGAAAATGAATCATGGTTTTCTGTGGCTGCATTCAGAAGATTTATGGTCTTTAATGGTCAAAGGGGTTAATATGTCTTTGAGGAGATGTTGAGCCAGGCACTGAGTCAGTGGGGATGGGAGACAGGACAATCATGCAGAAACAAGATTGACAGATTCATTGTGTAGATACAACAGTTTGACTTTTAAATTAGAAACTATCACACAGTTAGAAATAGAAAGCATAAGTGGATGTGGGGAAATCGTCTTTTAAACCCTTTGCTAATTAACATAACCAGAAGGTCCAGAAACACATGACCCCAGATATGCCAGAGCACACCCTGCTTACATGGGTGACCCAACGCCTCCGGCCTGAAAACCATGCATCACTGATTTGCTACATACTCGAATGGACTAACAAATATACAACACCCCAAAGATAATACCCACTCCCTGCCTTTAATTACCCCTATTCTGCTTGGAAACCAGGAATGGCCAATGTGCAATGAATGTGAGGGACAGGTTTTAAAATGTATTAGAAACAAATGATTTATTAGTCTAGAATAGAATTTGTTCATGCAGTAGCGAATTGATACACCAACAGCTCTCGCGTAACGGCCACCATCTATTTATGGTGTCCATTCAATGCGGAAAAGGTACTCTCAAAATTAAGTAAGTTAACTACAGTTTTTAAATTGGGAACGGTTCTGTTATGAGGGGAATATCACCTTCTGTTGTGTGGATGATCCAGTGTCCATTCCCAACGACTTCTCCACTGATTCTGGTAATGAATCGGTCCTGGTAAGCGCCGCCAGTGATGCCTGCAAATGATGTATTGCCAACTGATTGTGTCTTTGCGTGGCTTGTAACTGTTCTACAATTTAAAAAAAAACAAAAAAAACAAAAAACAAAAGTTAAAGGCACCTACTTTCTGGCCATCAGACTAACTAACAGCGTAGACAAGAACAATAAGGCAAATTGCGCAGGATATCACACTGCGGTAACCGTGGGAGAAGACACAATTACAACTTGGTCCACTGCCCCTACCAGTGAGCCATGGTGTCAGGTGGAGATCCAGCCCAGGGAGTAACAGGGAAGGAGAACCTGAGAACCAGCCAGGAAGTCGGATGGGCGCCCTGACCCTGCCCAGAGAGTCAGTTGAGGGCTATCGGGTGTCACTGAAACTATTGGAATAGAGTACACCTAGGGGGGAATGTCATAAAAGGAGGGACACAAAGCATGCAGATGTTTGGTTATTTGCCCACTTATTGACTGGCCATGGCCATGCTAATCCCCATAGCCATTTACACCCAGATCCTGCGCTTGCCCCAAAATACCTTCTCATAGGAACTCTTTGAGCTCGTATTAATCAAGCCATCCCATCAAACGGTGCACTAAAGTGCCTGCCAGTGTTTTTTTCAAAGCAGTCTTCTGAGCGTTAATAACTTAATTGGAGTAGTAAACCCACTACTGGTGTAATAGAAATGTCTTAACCAGGTCTGCCTTCAGCCACTCGATTTAGAACTGCTGCAGCAAACTTGCTGCTTCAGCTAGTTCACACTGAGACAAGTTGTGAGGTGAATAGCCAGTGCTGTGACCAGTGTAGTGCGGAACAGAGCTCCAACACTGGGCTCTTCGCTTATGTCTTGCTAGTCTCAGTTGGCAAGAGTGAACCCCCATGTGTCAGTGCGCTCTCACCGTTCCTGCCCTTGCCATTACGCTCACAGTACTCCAATCCCAACAGGCCCAACTCACCTTCACAATATATATGAGATGATTGTAGCAGTTTTCCAGGAGGTTGAAGAAAAGTTTCTTGAGAAAGAGCCGGACGTTCAATGCAGAGTGCCTTTCTCTCGTCGTCGCCTTGGCCTCTTGCTTTTTCTTTGGGGCCCTTTGAACCTCCATCTCATGGCTGTAGTTCTTGAACTGAATGACCCAGATTCAGAAAAACAGTAATCTTCAGTTTTGAAAACGGTGATCAGACATTCTAATCCCTCGAGACCAAAGTAAAACTTCCGCTTTTTGGTGCCTTCCTGTTAAGGACAGACAGCCCTGAGGAATGAGCAATCCCCCGAAAAAGCCACTAGGACAATCTTCTTTTGCTCGTAACACCATTAAAAGAGATTTCCTTTGCCAAGAAAATGTTTTAAATCAGTGTATATGTGTATTTTAGCACCATGCGGCCCCCCCTTTGTGTGGTGAATGAGTAACTGTATTAAAATATTTAAGTGCTGCACTCATTCCCAGCAACAATAAAAGCATTCAAGCCTGTGTGTGTACTACATATTGGCTTGTTTATTTGAGCGGTTTTACTCCACACTAGTTGACCCAAGATGGAAGTTCAAATTGAAATATAAAGACACTGAAACTGTGCACCATCTCTCCCAACATACTCCCCATCTCCCTTCACCCCCAAATGGCCTCTCCTCCTCGACTGCCCCACCAGCCCCTTCCCCGTCAACTACTCACATCCACTCTTTGCCCCTTAACTGTGAAATGCCCCACCTCATTCATCCCCTACCTGCTCCCTCTCCCTCAACGGCACACCTTCTCTCCTAACAGCCTCTCCAAGTGCATCCTTTTCCATCAACTACCCCACCACCCCCCAACTGCCCCTTTCTCCCTCAACAGCTGCACCACCCCCTTCTCCAACTGCATCCTTCTCCATCAACTACTCCCAGCCACCATTCACCCCAACTACCCCCTTATCCATCAAATGCTCCACCCTCAACTGCCCACAGGACCCTACTGCCTTTTCCCCCTCTACTGGCCCCACATCTCATTCTCCAACTGATGTTTGGGGAGAAGGGTGGTGGGTGCAGGTAAGGGAGAACCCTTACCTGCTCCCACCACCCTTCTCCCCAAACTGCCCCACACACCTTCTCCCTTCAAATGCCCCACCACTTCTCCAACTGCCACAGCCTCTGCTCCCTATCTGCCCCCATCCTGTTCTCCCCATTTTGCACAAATGCCTGAAACTGCCCCCCCCCCTTCAACTGCCCCCAGGCCCTTCGGCCTCAATTGCTCCCCACCACTTCTCCATAAAATTCCCCCTTTTCCTTTAACTGCCCACTTCTCCCATCGGACTCATACACCCTTCTATCACACACCACGTCTCTCCCAACTACCCCCATCCCCCTTCACTGCAGTTACTCCATTAACTGCCCCGCCCCTTCAACTGCTCTATTCCATTCCCCCCAATTGTCCCTCCTCCCCCAACTGCGCAATATCTCTCCTAACAGCTAAGACGCAGACCCAGTCCCAGGCGCAAAGGGGAGGGATACAGGTCAATTGAGCAAGAGAGTCAGAGAGGGGAGAACACAAAGCCATGCGTGGGAGTAAGGGGGAGGAGGGGACCCAACCGGAACGCAGGTAGCAAAATGGCCGGGGAGAGGGGGTTAGAATAAGCCCAGGCAGCAAGGGAGCATTTCATAATGCAATAACTGAATGTTTTCGAAAAATAAGAAAGATTTTGCATCCCTTAAATTGCAACGAGACGCGCATGAAAAGAGAAGTCGGGTGCCTTCACCTCACACTCAGCCAAAAATGCTCTCCGGCAAGCCAGTGACCACCCCAGGCCTTATGCAGAGACCCCCCCCACCCCAGACACTAAGGCATGGACTTTGCAAACTGCAACAATACCTCAGAGAAGGCCTATTCGTTCAGCTTCCAGGCCCCCCTGAAAAAAAAACACACACACACACACACACACACACACACACACACACGCCCCCCCCCACTCAGACCCACCACTCAGCACCCAGCAATCACCCACACTCTGCATCCACCCTCCACTATTCTTCTCTAACTGTCCCCCTTTTTCCTGAAATTGCCCTCATCCCTCTTGTCCTCCAACTGCACCCCACCCCTAACCGCCAGAACCTCCATTAACCCACTGCCCCCCATCAAGGACTTCCCCCGCCCTTAGCCCTCCCCCTCAAGGACTCCCCGCCCTTAGCCCTCCTTGCCCTAAAGCCTCTGCCCAGCCGCTTCTCTCAAAAGACTTTGACTGCATTAACCCACCTACCCTCCAATGACACCCCAAACCTTAACGCCCCCCCATGTCTCTCCTGCCCTTAAACATCCCCAAACGCACTCCTGCCCCTATCCACACCCAAACTACTCCTGTGCCCTTAACCCCCAAGTCTCCTCCCACCACCCACGTTTTGTTATACCCGTTCTACCCGTGAATCCCCTCTTAATCTTGTCACAATACTTCCAAACTCTTAACCCGCAACCCAAAAGACACCCTCCCCATGTTTAACCCTCTCCGCTCCAAAGACTTCCACCCAGCTCTTATGCCTCAGACCCCAAAGATTTCCACTGAACTTAACCCATGTCCCCGCCAAAGACTTACACCAAACTCTTAATCCCCCACACCAAGCACTTCTACCCACTCATAACCATCACCCCAAGGTCTCCCCTCACCCCCTTATCCCTTAGTCAAAGAATTCACTCCCCTTTAATAGAACCGCCTTTGTACTTACCACCTTAACCCCATACCCAAGGTCTGTTTCCCCACACTCAGGTGCACCCCCAACCACCCCACCCAGCCCAAAGGACGGTTGTCCCCTCGCTACACTTGGCCCCAAGGATGCCCCCATCACTACACTGTACCGTAAGGATGCTTACCATCAATACACTCGGCCCAAGGACACCCCCATCACCACACTCGGCCCCAAGGATGCCCCCTAACAACACTTGGTCCCAAGGACGCACCCTAACAACACTTGGTCCCAAGGACGCGCCCCATCACTACACTTGGCCCCAAGGACGCCCCCATCACTACACTCGGCCCCAAGGATGCCCCCCCATCACCACATTCAGCCCCAAGGATGCCCCCTCACAACACTTGGCCGCAAGGACGCCCCCCTCACAACACTTGGCCCCAAGGACACCCCCCCCATCACTACACTTGGCCCCAAGGACACCCCCCCATCACTACACTCTGCCCCAAGGATGCCCCCTATCACAACACTCAGCCCCAAGGACCCCCCCCCCATCACTACACTCAGCCCCAAGGATATTTCCCTATCATCTCCACTCAGCCCCCAGGGACATCACTGCCATCGCCACACTTGGCCCCAAGGGACACCACTCCCATCACCACTCTTATGCAGGCACACGCTCCCAGCTTACAAATCGAACGGGAGAAGGCACACTTAGTTAAGGCATTTTTATTACTTTATGAGCTCATTTATAGTGGCAGATCAACCAGTATAAAGAAATAAAAACACCCACATGCTGTGGGTCCCTCCACACGTGTCCTATATGTACTCCACTGCAATAACTTCAGTTTAGCCAAAAATAAAAAAAAGCACTGTGTACACAAAAGTGCTGCACACTGAGAACTGTGAAACCAGCACGAGAAGGGACTGGGATGGAACATTTTGAAATAATATGCGGCCGTTTAAAATGAATATTGTCCAGAAACAATAGTGGAAGCCGAGTGGAAGATACCAGATGCACACAGCAACAGGACTTCAAACACGGCCACCATCCTAGCCGCAAAAGTAATTACAGTGGTCAAAGTAAGTGGCTCGCTGAGGCGATCACAGCCATATACATGGAAACGAGAAATTGACTAGGCGGTTGTAGAAAATAAAAAAAATAAAAAGAGAAATTGACTAGGCAGAAATAATAATTGCTCACTAAACCAGGCACGCTTTCATGTTTCACATACACGCCTGCAGACTGCTGTCTTTGCCGCGTGGACACTTCCAACAACAAAGGCAGCACGACCTGCCTCCTAAATCAACATTCTTGAATGTCCGGGTATTTCAATCCTCCCTCACGCTCCGTTCCTGGGCTATAGTCAGTTCGCCAGGCCTCAGAAGAGGCCCGTGAGAGCCTTCCTTCCTTCTCTGCCTGCCTGCCTGCCTGCCTGAGCTACTCAGCTGGCTTGGATGCCTTTTCCCGCGTCTCCCCTCCATGTTTGTGGCGTGATCCGCCATTGCATCCAGAGACGAGATCCGGCCCAGTCCCCAGGGTAGGTTGCAAAACCCTCACGCTGACATAAACAAGGGTGCCCTCAAACGTGTGCACTCCCACCTACCTTTTGTGCTATTTATCCACTTTTATTTTGGTTCCCAGCACGAGCACGACCACCATATATTCTTCCGCCGCCATTGCTGCTTACAGCAGCTGTGCCCCCAGGTCCGAGAAAATAAAAAAAGCTGCACGCCCCTCCAAGACAAGCCCAAAACAAGCCACTCCCAACAAAATAAGCAGATAGAAAGAGCGCCCACTTAAAATGCCATGGTTAGGTCTCAAAAGTAACAAATTTAACAGAATAGCATAACTATACATAGAACACAGTGTTTTAAAATAAAAATATTTTACTATAATCTGCTGCTCACCCAGCATATATAACCACACTCTCCAAAGAGACACTTTCTTTAAAAAAAACACCCTTTGTTTTAAGCAGCACAGTTAAATGAAATTCTCTTTATTAACTAGCTGCACGCATGGATGTCATTTAGGGGTCGCAACTGCGACCCCTGCGGTCTCTCTTGCTACCCCTGTAGTCTCCCTTGGTACCCCTAAAAAATAAAAATCGCTTTTTTTTTAATTTTTTTAAACAGACTCATGGGCTGTAGCCAGCAGCAGGTGGCTCTGTTTCTGGAGTGGCTGGTTTTCTGATAGCTATAACTGGTAAAATAGCTCTGTGGGTTGAGTGCTGGCTGCTGCAAGTGTGTGCGATCTGCAGGTTCGACTCCCAGCAAGGTCAACGCAGCCTTTCATCCTGCTGAGGTTGATAAATGAGTACCAACACAGGTTGGGTGATATTGTACGTATATTTATTCTATATGAAGCACTTAAACATAAGTGCTATATAATAACACATCATTATCGTTTGGCCTTGGGCATCTCCTTGCAATTACAGTGATTTGTTAATATGTGCCTATATACACTGATATTAACGATACATATGGTGATCCATTCTTGTATGAAATGTATATCACTTTACAGTGATAGCGTAACCCATAATTTTCATAGTGTACTTAGAAACAATGCTATGTGAGGCCACTTCCTGTTTTATCGAGTGGTGAAAGGTCATGTTCCATCGCTTCCTGTGATGTCACTTCTGGGTGGGGTCCAATTATATCACTTCCTGTGATGTCATCAGGTGTTAAGGGTCATGTGATGTCCTACCCCAGGCATTTTGGTGAAATGACGTCCCTGGCTGCACACCTCTATCAAACAATGACTAAAAGTAGGTGATATTATTATCACTGAATACATTTTGTTGTGTGTCTTGAAAGCACATTTACAAACCCAATGGAGATTAAGCTCATATTACTTTGCCTTTGGGTACTTGCAGCTTTCCAGTTAAAACGGGGAGTCTCTGCCACCCTGCACGCGCTGCGCTGGGTTAGCCCATGGACACAGAAGGCGATATTTAAACACCTGTTCAGAAGTAACTTAGGGTCGACTGTGCGATCTGCAACACTATGACGAAAACCTTTAGAGCGATCCTAGACAATGGGGATTCCGGGATGTGAACTATAGCACTAGCTCCATCATTCTGAGCTAAGACTGTAACCTGACTCGGGGCAGGCAGACCCGCAGGATAACTGGGAGAATTCCCTGCCCTTTCTTCCATTTATCACTCCAGCATGCTGCGAGGAACCGTAGCCTCCACCCCAACATGCTTGTGAGATCAAAGGAACCACCTTCTAGGCCGAGGTTCATTCGTATTAAGGATTGAAAATGACAATGAATCATAAAAGCAAAAAGAATACGCGTCCGGTGTATGCAGGAAGAAATTGATAGCTGCCACAGAAGCACATCGTATTCCACAATTGCTTTGTATGCAGCATACAGAAACCGATTACACCCGCAGCCCGCGATGAACAGTTACATCGCATACACTGAGGAGCACTTAATATTAGTCACACTTGCACACGGGGGCTGCGTGGATGATGGCGGCCATCGCTCGAAATGATCAAAAACACTTCTGTTTGTGGGGAGAGGGGGTGTAATGCTTACCAGACAAACAGGAAACAGGCACAACGAGATGTTGCTCTAAAATTCCAAAATAGAAAGAACAAATCAAGCGCACCAGCAGCTAAATATACCTGCCGCTGCACGGCATGGAGTCCTTCTTCCTCCATGATTGTCTTCATCAGCTTCGTCATCACGTAGGCATCCTATGTGAAAAATCGCCCCTACGTCATGACGCCTTAAAGGCATTTCAGAAAGTGTTGGCAAACTTTTAAACAAACACACAATGCTCTCGGGTCTCATATGGACTTTATTTATGTGCTATTACCAATGAAAGCAACATAAGGCCTTCTTTTAGCAGAAGCTCAGTTTCAGTGTCCAGGCAGCATATCAGGTGAGTGCATCGATCCAGCTCTGTGAATTCTATATGCATTTTGTGCGCCATTGAAAAACTCTTTATGCATGCAGCAACTTGACCAGCATGGCAGCTCGTTTGATTTTTTTGGGGAGCTTTCATGTGTGTGCAATGTTTTTTTTTATGCTGGGTCTCAAGCTTTCCCATATTGCCACATTGGGCATTTTGAGGGTGCTCGGGCCTGCTTGGATGGCAAAGGTTTCTCTCCCATGGAGTGCATGCTTATGTTTAGGCCTCATGGCTTCCATTTTCACCCAACATAGTCTCAAGCTTTACCCTTGCCACATTGGGGATTTTGAGGGTGCTGGGTGCCTGCTTTTGACTGGATGGCAAAGGGTTCTCACCCAGGGGGTGCATGCTATGTTTAGGCCTCATGACTTCCATTTGGGATGGGTTCTATAGTTTGTCTGGCCATTCACAACTTGTTTAACCCCTTCTTCCATTAAGTGCTGCTAGTATTTTTACGGTGCGTTTCCCTTACTTGTTCCCTAGGGCCAAATATGTGTTGGGGACATTTGTGACCAGTCACTTTTTACTGCAAGAAAACTATTTCTGTGCCATGTATGCTTTTTAAGTGTGATTCCTGGTCAATGGTTTAGCACTTTTACATTGAGTGTTGCAGTTTAAATGACAATCAGTATTAGTCTGCAAATCATCCAAAAACTCTGTGATGCTCTGAAGTAATCAGTAAGCCATCCCCAAATCATCAAGACATGTTTCATGGCGATGCTCTTCAAGTAATCGGTAGGTCATCCCAGAATCATTCCCAAATCATCAGGGACAAACATGTTTTGGCTCTTCAAGTAATCAGCAGGTCATCCCAGAATCATCTGGGGCAAACCTGTTGATGCTCCTGAAGTAATCGGCAGGTCATCCCAGAAACATCCCAAATCATCATGGTGATGCTCTTGAAGTAATCGGCAAGTCATCCTAAAGTCATCAGGAACAAAGAGTTTTCTAAAATAGGGATGATGCTGGAATCATCCGCAAGTCATGTAAGCTCATCCCCAAATCATCACCCACCATTCTGAGACATTTGCTGATGACTTTAACAGCCTGATGACTTCTGATGATGTGGAAATGACTTCTAATGTAGTTCGATGATCATCGGATGACTCCAGGATGGTCTCTTAAGTCATCCTTTTAGACCTGGGGTGTTGCTTTGTGTAGTCTTGCTTCTGTGCTTCTGAGCTATCCTCCCGGGTCAAACATGCCAAGGTTACTTTCTCCCGCCTAAATAAATCTCACCCCAATGCAATCCTATGGGAACATTAGTTTCTCCCACTTTCTGTGATTCATTCTCTCTCCAGGTGCCTAGAAGGACGACATGTACGTGTTGGAGACTTTAAATCACCAGCTTCCAAAAGCTACAAAAAAAGAACAGAAATGCAAATAGTCTCAGTTTAAATCTGTGAGACAGTAGCCTTGTCCCGATATTAAACATCAGCATCCATCCAGGAAGCTTTAGTGACAGATATGGATGGAGTTGCAATGATAATGATGTGCTATTTTTGCGTTTCGCCTCTTGCTCATCTCCCAGACCCCCTCCCCTGCCCCCTGCTCATCTCCCAGACCCCCTCCCCTGCCCCTGCCTCTGCCTCCTGCTCATCTCTCTGACCCCCTCCCCTGCCCCTGCCTCCTGCTCATCTCCCAGACCCCCTCCCCTGCCCCCTGCTCATCTCCCAGACCCCCTCCCCTGCCCCTGCCTCCTGCTCATCTCTCTGACCCCCTCCCCCGCTCATCTCCCTGACCCCCTCCCCTGCCTCCTGCTCATCTCCCAGACCCCCTCCCCTGCCCCCTGCTCATCTCCCAGACCCCCTCCCCTGCCCCTGCCTCCTGCTCATCTCTCTGACCCCCTCCCCCGCCCCCTGCTCATCTCCCAGACCCCCTCCCCTGCCCCTGCCTCCTGCTCATCTCTCTGACCCCCTCCCCCGCTCATCTCCCAGACCCCCTCCCCTGCCTCCTGCTCATCTCCCAGACCCCCTCCCCTGCCCCTGCCTCCTGCTCATCTCTCTGACCCCCTCCCCCGCTCATCTCCCAGACCCCCTCCCCTGCCTCCTGCTCATCTCTCTGACCCCCTCCCCTGCCTCCTGCTCATCTCTCTGACCCCCTCCCCTGCCTCCTGCTCATCTCTCAGACCCCCTCCCCTGCCTCCTGCTCATCTCTCTGACCCCCTCCCCTGCCTCCTGCTCATCTCCCAGACCCCCTCCCCTGCCTCCTGCTCATCTCTCTGACCCCCTCCCCCGCTCATCTCCCAGACCCCCTCCCCTGCCTCCTGCTCATCTCTCTGACCCCCTCCCCTGCCTCCTGCTCATCTCCCAGCCCGCCTCCTGCTCATCTCCCAGACCCCCTCCTGCTCATCTCCCAGACCCCCTCCCCCGCCTCCTGCTCATCTCCCAGACCCCCTCCCCTGCCCCCTGTTCCTCTCTCTGACCCCCTCTCCTGCTCATCTCCCAGACGCCCCTGCCTCCTACTCATCTCCCAGACCCCCTCCCCCGCCTCCTGCTCCTCTCTCAGACCCCCTCCCCTGCCTCCTGCTCATATCTCCGACCCCCTCCCCTGCCTCCTGCTCATATCTCCGACCCCCTCCCCTGCCTCCTGCTCATCTCTCAGACCCCCTCCCCTGCCTCCTGCTCCTCTCTCAGACCCCCTCCCCTGCCTCCTGCTCCTCTCTCAGACCCCCCTCCCCTGCCTCCTGCTCATATCTCAGACCCCCTCCCCTGCCTCCTGCTCATATCTCAGACCCCCTCCCCTGCCTCCTGCTCATATCTCAGACCCCCTCCCCTGCCTCCTGCTCATATCTCAGACCCCCTCCCCTGCCTCCTGCTCATATCTCAGACCCCCTCCCCTGCCTCCTGCTCATATCTCAGACCCCCTCCCCCTCCCCTGCCTCCTGCTCATCTCCCAGACCCCCTCCCCTGCCTCCTGCTCATCTCTCTGACCCCCTCCCCCGCTCATCTCCCAGACCCCCTCCCCTGCCTCCTGCTCATCTCTGACCCCCTCCCCTGCCTCCTGCTCATCTCCCAGACCGCCTCCTGCTCATCTCCCAGACCACCCCCCCCGCTTCCTGCTCCTCTCTCAGACCCCCCCGCCCCCTGTTCCTCTCTCTGAGCCCCCCTCCCCTTCCTCCTATCTCAGACCCCCTCCCCTGCCTCCTGCTCATCTCTCAGACCCCCCCGCCCCCTGTTCCTCTCTCTGAGCCCCCCCCCTTCCTCCTATCTCAGACCCCCTCCCCTGCCTCCTGCTCATCTCTCTGACCCCCTCACCTGCCTCCTGCTCATCTCCCAGACGCCCCTGCCTCCTGCTCATCTCCCAGCCACGCCTCCTATCTCAGACCCCCTCCCCTGTCTCCTGCTCATATCTCAGACCCCCTCCCCTGTCTCCTGCTCATATCTCAGACCCCCTCCCCTGCCTCCTGCTCATATCCCAGACCCCCTCCCCTGCCTCCTGCTCATATCTCAGACCCCCTCCCCTGCCTCCTGCTCATATCTCAGACCCCCTCACCTGCCTCCTGCTCATATCTCAGACCCCCTCCCCTGCCACCTGCTCATATCGCAGAAACCCTCCCCCTCCCCTGCCCCTGCCTCCTGCTCATCTCTCTGACCCCCTCCCCCGCTCATCTCCCAGACCCCCTCCCCTGCCTCCTGCTCATCTCTCAGACCCTCCCGCAGAAAGGAGGTACTTGAGCCAGTTTGGGAAAACTGTTTGCATTTTAGCCAATGTGAAGCTGGGTAGGGATGGGCGAGTCCCTACTAGGGTGGCCAACTCTTTGATAGTCTGTTGCGGGACACTTGCCCACAAGGAGGTGATGACGTCATGTCATTCACTTGGCCCGCCCCTTTTTGAAATGTAATTTTTTTTAATGGCTCTTAATTCCTGGCTTAATTGAAATGCAAATGGTATGTCCTTGTGTTCAGCAAAAACCAAGGAGCACAGACTACAAAAGGTAAATAACTGCAGTGATCTATGTATGCCTCGCTGCACACGTTGTTCTTTGTGTCTGATGTGGCTTGTCTCATGGCCTGCATACTCGTGCTCTCCTTGTCCGTTTCTGTGCAGTGTCCCCCCTCCCCATCATCGTACACTGTGACTGGGATAGGAACCAATAGTGGCCCTGGATATTGTTTTCAAAGTGGCCTCATGTTGCATTGAGCAAAGAAGAATAACGAGCAATCCCAACCCCTCAAGGGAGAATAACGAGCAATCCCAACCCCTCAAGGGAGAATAACGAGCAATCCCAACCCCTCAAGGGAGAATAACGAGCAATCCCAGCCCCTAAACGGAGAGTTTGGATGAAGGTAAAAGTGTGCATTTTGTAATGCACATTTATCCTTAAACAGTGATTAAAAAGTCAGATTTGCAACATGTTCAACTTATTTCAGGGGTCCCCTGAAGACAAATTTCTTCCACCCAATCAAAAAGAATCTATGTCCCCCTCCCGACCCCTGCGCCCCTGTCACATTCCGTAGCTTGATATGCTGGCCCAAAGAGTCTCCATTCCTCCCACCCTTTCTCCCCATCGCAACCCATATCTTGATTTGTATTTGTTATTTTATTTCAATGTATTTACTTGTACCGTGCCGTTAGACCCCAGGCATCGGTGCGCCAACAATAAGGAATAGACAGGGGACTAACGGTATGACAGGACAATTAACAAGAAACCTGATAGAGTACTGTCTCACTAAGCTAGTCAAACCCTGACCTGGTTTCACTGAAATAGGTGAGTTTTAAGTTTCTTTCTGAAGGTGGTGTAGACTCTAGTCTTAGTTATAGTGGTAGGTTTTTCCATTTGGTTGCAGCCTTTATAGAGAAGGCATTACCCAAGCCATTGGATCACTTGTGAGGTGCATTAGTGATCTGGTCCTGTGCTTCTGATCTCACGACTCGCCCCGGTACATAGCGAGTGATATTTTCCTTCAGGTATGCTGGAGCTTTCCCATGTAGACCTCTATGAGCCAGGGTCAAAGCCTTGAACTGGATCCTGCCTTCCACAGACAGCCAATGCATGTCCCTTCCGTCTTTGCTGATGTGCTCTTTCCTGGTTTTCTTTTTCACTATTCTTTGTTGTTCTGAATCACTTGGCATTTTGTTATGCACCACTTATTCCTAGTAGTAGAGCATTGCCATAGTCCATCCGAGACAATATGGTAGCTCAGGTGATGGCTGCGCGGTTTCCCACACTCGGGTAAGGTTGCATTGCTCTAAGGAGCTGAAGATGGAAGGGACCGTTTTTACTCACAAATATAACCTATGCTTCTGCACTCATGAGCCTTCCAAAAACATCCCGTGTGTCTTCACTTTGCCTACTACCTGTATGGGGTAGTCTCTGATGTGAAATGGCTCGTACTGAGGGGCCAACTTGGCCCGAGCTTGGTGAGAGCCGAAAACCATCAGCTCTGTTTTGTTGCCATTAAGGCACATCCAAATGTTGTCCATGATATGATATGATATCTGGCATTTATAATGCGCCTACACACACGTGTTTCAATTGATTTATATAGGGCCTTTACTTTGGCAATATCCTGTGAGTAGTTACCACTCGGCTCTACCACCAACTGGGTATCGTCTGCGTAGTTGGTGAAATGTGCACCGATGTCATCTAAATCTACGCAGATGGATCTGAGATAGAGGTTGAAAAAGAACGGTGATAAACTGGCACCTTGAGGGACATCACAGAGTATGGAGGTCTCATGGGAAAATGTATCTCCCCAATCGACCTTAGATTTCCTCTCTGTAAGGAAAGAAGCCAACCAGCTGCTGGCTCCTTTGGAGCAATTTGCCACCTTCTCTAGTAACTGTTGGAGCTGTTCACGATCCAAAAGAATGAATGTGGCACTTAGATCGAGGAGTATGAGTAGCCATGTGTTCCCTTTGTCTATTATGGTCAGCGTGTGCGTTTGTCAATCAAGCATTGCTCTTCCCGTGCTATGAGCTGCTCGGAGACCCGACTGTCGATTATGTAATATCGTGTTTTCTTTCAACATGGGACTGCAGTTGAGCCGTGGCACTCTTATCAATCTCCTTGAGGAGGAAATTACAATTTGTTATAGGCCTCAAAATTCTGGGTTCCCTTTGATCTAACACTGGTTTCTTCACCAGTGGTGTGATGGTTACTGTTTTGATGCTTGTTGGCACTACTGTCGTTGAAGGTTGCATTAACAGTCTTAGTGAGCAGTGGGGCAAAGATATTTATATTCTCCGGAATCATCTTCAGAGGGAGGACATTTTCGGCACATGATATAGGTTTCATTGAGGACAGCGATTTAGCCACGTCTTCAATTGTGACATCATGGAAATTGAAAGTTTCTTGATGATTCAATGATTTTCTCATGATGGGCGGGTCGACCTGGACATTGAATGATATCTGAGCATCTATTATGAGATCCCTGTCGCTTTTAATGTTTGAGAAGGCTGCCTGAACCATATTGCAATCTTCCTGGGACGGTGTAAACGTAGATGCTAATGATTTTGGCTTCTACTGGCGGAATTTGCGGCTGACCTAATTTGTTCGTTAAAGTAGGTCATTTTTGCTTCACAAAGGTTTCTCAATTTCTTTCCAACTTTCCTTATTGGCCTACGATGGGTTCTTCAGCCAGCCGCCCTCTCTTCCCTTTTTCCTTTCTTTAGCTCTACTAATTTGGAGTCAAACCATTTTTGATGGTTTATATTTGGTCTGACCAATTTAGACCTTAGTGGTGCCCTCGGGTCCGCCAGCTCTTTTACATGGTGTATATATAGTTTGAGATGAGTTCATCACACAAATCCTCCTCTTTGGATTCCCTCAAAACTTTCATTATGTACTGTTCTAGGTGTGCGGTCTCAATTTTCTTGTAATTCCTGCTATGTAGTCTCTTCTGCTCATTAGTTATTTTTCTGTTGAGGATATTTTATGGACAAAGTGAATGACACTTTAAAGTGGTCTGTCCAAATGCACGGCATGGTTGTTTACCCACTAGTCTCTAGGTTATGCGTAACAACCCAGTCAAGTTGGTTCCCGTTTGCCATGGTAGGATCAGCATTCATGACCCTGTAATCGATATTATTCAACCTCTTCTCGAGTTCTATTTGCTAGACACACCTTTAGTGTTTAGTATTTTTCCCTTAAGAGGTGGATTGGTGTTGTGACGTGGTCTTCCTGAGTCAGTGCAGTATGTGTGGAATGTTCCCTCCTCTAGGTTCTATTTACTAGACACACCTTTAGTGTTTAGTATTTTTCCCTTATGAGGTGGATTGGTGTTGTGACTTGGTCTTCCTGAGTCAGTGCAGTATGTGTGGAATGTTCCCTCCTCTGGGTTCTATTTACTAGACACACCTTTAGTATTTTTCCCGTATGAGGTGGATTGGTGTTGTGACTTGGTCTTCCTGAGTCAGTGCAGTATGTGTGGAATGTTCCCTCCTCTGGGTTCTATTTACTAGACACACCTTTAGTGTTTAGTATTTTTCCGTTATGAGGTGGATTGGTGTTGTGACGTGGTCTTCCTGAGTCAGTGCACTATGTGTGGAATGCTCCCTCTAGGGTCTATTTACTAGACACACCTTTAGTGTTTAGTATTTTTCTCTTATGAGGTAGATTGGTGTTGTGACTCGGTCTTCCTGAGTCAGTGCACTATGTATGGAATGCTCCCTCCTCTAGGGTCTATTTGCTAGACATACCTTTAGTGTTTTAATATTTTTCCCTTATGAGGTGGATTGGTGTTGTGACTCGGTCTTCCTGAGTCAGTGCAGTATGTGTGGAATGTTCCCTCCTCTAGGTTCTATTTACTAGACACACCTTTAGTGTTTTAGTATTTTTCCCTTATGAGGTGGATTGGTGTTATGACTCGGTCTTCCTGAGTCAGTGCAGTATGTGTGGAATGTTCCCTCCTCTAGATCTATTTACTAGACACACCTTTAGTGTTTAGTATTTTTCCCGTATGAGGTGGATTGGTGTTGTGACGTGGTCTTCCTGAGTCAGTGCACTATGTGTGGAATGCTCCCTCTAGGGTCTATTTACTAGACACACCTTTAGTTTTTAGTATTTTTCCCTTATAAGGTGGATTGGTGTTGTGACTTGGTCAGTGCAGTATGTGTGGAATGTTCCCTCCTCTGGGTTCTATTTACTAGACACACCTTTAGTGTTTAGTATTTTTCCGTTATGAGGTGGATTGGTGTTGTGACGTGGTCTTCCTGAGTCAGTGCAGTATGTGTGGAATGTTCCCTCCTCTAGGTTCTATTTACTAGACACACCTTTAGTGTTTTAGTATTTTTCCGTTATGAGGTAGATTGGTGTTGTGACGTGGTTTTCCTGAGTCAGTGCAGTATGTGTGGAATGTTCCCTTCTCTAGGCTCTATTTACTAGACACACCTTTAGTGTTTAGTATTTTTCCCTTATGAGGTGGATTGGTGTTGTGACGTGGTCTTCCTGAGTCAGTGCAGTATGTGTGGTCTTCCTGAGTAAGTGCAGTATGTGTGGAATGTTCCCTCCTCTGGGTTCTATTTGCTAGACACACCTTTAGTGTTTAGTATTTTTCCATTATGAGGTGGATTGGTGTTATGACTCGGTCTTCCTGAGTCAGTGCAGTATGTGTGGAATGTTCCCTCCTCTGGGTTCTATTTGCTAGACACACCTTTAGTGTTTAGTATTTTTCCCTTATGAGGTGGATTGGTGTTGTGACGTGGTCTTCCTGAGTCAGTGCAGTATGTGTGGAATGTTCCCTCCTCTAGGTTCTATTTACTAGACACAGCTTTAGTGTTTAGTATTGTTCCCTTATGAGGTGGATTGGTGTTGTGATTTGGTCTTCCTGAGTCAGTGCAGTATGTGTGGAATGCTCCCTCCTCTAGGTCCTATTTACTAGACACACCTTTAGTGTTTAGTATTTTCCCCTTATGAGGTGGATTGGTGTTGTGACGTGGTCTTCCTGAGTCAGTGCACTATGTGTGGAATGCTCCCTCTAGGGTCTATTTACTAGACACACCTTTAGTGTTTAGTATTTTTCCCTTATGAGGTGGATTGGTGTTGTGACGTGGTCTTCCTGAGTCAGTGCAGTATGTGTGGAATGTTCCCTCTTCTGGGTTCTATTTACTAGACACACCTTTAGTGTTTAATATTTTTCCCTTTTGAGGTGGATTGGTGTTGTGACGTGCTCTTCCTGAGTCAGTGCAGTATGTGTGGAATGTTCCCTCCTCTGGGTTATATTTGCTAGACACACCTTTAGTGTTTTAGTATTTTTCCCTTATGAGGTGGATTGGTGTTGTGACTCGGTCTTCCTGAGTCAGTGCAGTATGTGTGGAATGTTCCCTCCTCT
The DNA here is from genome assembly GCF_040938575.1 of Ambystoma mexicanum. Lineage (NCBI taxonomy): Eukaryota > Metazoa > Chordata > Amphibia > Caudata > Ambystomatidae > Ambystoma > Ambystoma mexicanum. The sequence goes on from NC_090935.1 coordinate 3,237,054, forward strand.
GGGTTCTATTTACTAGACACACCTTTAGTGTTTAGTATTTTTCCCTTATGAGGTGGATTGGTGTTATGACTCGGTCTTCCTGAGTCAGTGCAGCATGTGTGGAATGTTCCCTCCTCTAGATCTATTTACTAGACACACCTTTAGTGTTTAGTATTTTTCCCTTATGAGGTGGATTGGTGTTGTGACGTGGTCTTCCTGAGTCAGTGCAGTATGTGTGGCATGTTCCCTCCTCTGGGTTCTATTTACTAGACACACCTTTAGTGTTTAGTATTTTTCCCTTATGAGGTGGATTGGTGTTATGACTCGGTCTTCCTGAGTCAGTGCAGTATGTGTGGAATGTTCCCTCCTCTAGGTTCTATTTACTAGACACACCTTTAGTGTTTAGTATTTTTCCCTTATGAGGTGGATTGGTGTTGTGACGTGGTCTTCCTGAGTCAGTGCAGTATGTGTGGCATGTTCCCTCCTCTGGGTTCTATTTACTAGACACACCTTTAGTGTTTAGTATTTTTCCCTTATAAGGTGGATTGGTGTTGTGACTTGGTCAGTGCAGTATGTGTGGAATGTTCCCTCCTCTGGGTTCTATTTACTAGACACACCTTTAGTGTTTAGTATTTTTCCGTTATGAGGTGGATTGGTGTTGTGACGTGGTCTTCCTGAGTCAGTGCAGTATGTGTGGAATGTTCCCTCCTCTAGGTTCTATATACTAGACACACCTTTAGTGTTTTAGTATTTTTCCGTTATGAGGTGGATTGGTGTTGTGACGTGGTTTTCCTGAGTCAGTGCAGTATGTGTGGAATGTTCCCTCCTCTAGGCTCTATTTACTAGACACACCTTTAGTGTTTAGTATTTTTCCCTTATGAGGTGGATTGGTGTTGTGACGTGGTCTTCCTGAGTCAGTGCAGTATGTGTGGAATGTTCCCTCCTCTGGGTTCTATTTACTAGACACACCTTTAGTGTTTTAGTATTTTTCCCTTATGAGGTGGATTGGTGTTGTGACGTGGTCTTCCTGAGTCAGTGCAGTATGTGTGGTCTTCCTGAGTAAGTGCAGTATGTGTGGAATGTTCCCTCCTCTGGGTTCTATTTGCTAGACACACCTTTAGTGTTTAGTATTTTTCCATTATGAGGTGGATTGGTGTTATGACTCGGTCTTCCTGAGTCAGTGCAGTATGTGTGGAATGTTCCCTCCTCTGGGTTCTATTTGCTAGACACACCTTTAGTGTTTAGTATTTTTCCCTTATGAGGTGGATTGGTGTTGTGACGTGGTCTTCCTGAGTCAGTGCAGTATGTGTGGAATGTTCCCTCCTCATGGTTCTATTTACTAGACACAGCTTTAGTGTTTAGTATTGTTCCCTTATGAGGTGGATTGGTGTTGTGACTCGGTCTTCCTGAGTCAGTGCACTATGTGTGGAATGGTCCCTCCTCTAGGTTCTATTTACTAGACACACCTTTAGTGTTTAGTATTTTTCCCTTATGAGGTGGATTGGTGTTGTGACGTGGTCTTCCTGAGTCAGTGCAGTATGTGTGGAATGTTCCCTCCTCTGGGTTCTATTTGCTAGACATACCTTTAGTGTTTAGTATTTTTCCCTTATGAGGTGGATTGGTGTTGTGACGTGGTCTTCCTGAGTCAGTGCAGTATGTGTGGAATGTTCCCTCCTCTGGGTTCTATTTGCTAGACATACCTTTAGTGTTTAGTATTTTTCCCTTATGAGGTGGATTGGTGTTGTGACGTGGTCTTCCTGAGTCAGTGCACTATGTGTGGAATGCTCCCTCTAGGGTCTATTTACTAGACACACCTTTAGTGTTTAATATTTTTCTCTTATGAGGTAGATTGGTGTTGTGACTCGGTCTTCCTGAGTCAGTGCACTATGTATGGAATGCTCCCTCCTCTAGGGACTATTTGCTAGACATACCTTTAGTGTTTTAGTATTTTTCCCTTATGAGGTGGATTGGTGTTGTGACTCGGTCTTCCTGAGTCAGTGCACTATGTGTGGAATGTTCCCTCCTCTAGGTTCTATTTACTAGACACACCTTTAGTGTTTAGTATTTTTCCCTTATGAGGTGGATTGGTGTTGTGACGTGGTCTTCCTGAGTCAGTGCAGTATGTGTGGCATGTTCCCTCCTCTGGGTTCTATTTACTAGACACACCTTTAGTGTTTAGTATTTTCCCCTTATGAGGTGGATTGGTGTTATGACTCGGTCTTCCTGAGTCAGTGCAGTATGTGTGGAATGTTCCCTCCTCTAGATCTATTTACTAGACACACCTTTAGTGTTTAGTATTTTTCCCTTATGAGGTGGATTGGTGTTGTGACGTGGTCTTCCTGAGTCAGTGCAGTATGTGTGGCATGTTCCCTCCTCTGGGTTCTATTTACTAGACACACCTTTAGTGTTTAGTATTTTTCCCTTATAAGGTGGATTGGTGTTGTGACTTGGTCAGTGCAGTATGTGTGGAATGTTCCCTCCTCTGGGTTCTATATACTAGACACACCTTTAGTGTTTTAGTATTTTTCCGTTATGAGGTGGATTGGTGTTGTGACGTGGTTTTCCTGAGTCAGTGCAGTATGTGTGGAATGTTACCTCCTCTAGGCTCTATTTACTAGACACACCTTTAGTGTTTAGTATTTTTCCCTTATGAGGTCGATTGGTGTTGTGACGTGGTCTTCCTGAGTCAGTGCAGTATGTGTGGAATGTTCCCTCCTCTGGGTTCTATTTACTAGACACACCTTTAGTGTTTTAGTATTTTTCCCTTATGAGGTGGATTGGTGTTGTGACGTGGTCTTCCTGAGTCAGTGCAGTATGTGTGGTCTTCCTGAGTAAGTGCAGTATGTGTGGAATGTTCCCTCCTCTGGGTTCTATTTGCTAGACACACCTTTAGTGTTTAGTATTTTTCCATTATGAGGTGGATTGGTGTTGTGACGTGGTCTTCCTGAGTCAGTGCAGTATGTGTGGAATGTTCCCTCCTCTAGGTTCTATTTACTAGACACAGCTTTAGTGTTTAGTATTGTTCCCTTATGAGGTGGATTGGTGTTGTGACTTGGTCTTCCTGAGTCAGTGCACTATGTGTGGAATGGTCCCTCCTCTAGGTTCTATTTACTAGACACACCTTTAGTGTTTAGTATTTTTCCCTTATGAGGTGGATTGGTGTTGTGACGTGGTCTTCCTGAGTCAGTGCAGTATGTGTGGAATGTTCCCTCCTCTGGGTTCTATTTACTAGACACACCTTTAGTGTTTAGTATTTTTCCCTTATGAGGTGGATTGGTGTTGTGACGTGGTCTTCCTGAGTCAGTGCAGTATGTGTGGAATGTTCCCTCCTCTAGGTTCTATTTACTAGACACACCTTTAGTGTTTAGTATTTTTCCCTTATGAGGTGGATTGGTATTGGGACGTGGTCTTCCTGAGTCAGTGCAGTATGTGTGGAATGCTCCCTCCTCTAGGTTCTATTTACTAGACACACCTTTAGTGTTTAGTATTTTTCCCTTATGAGGTGGATTGGTGTTGTGACTTGGTCTTCCTGAGTCAGTGCAGTATGTGTGGAATGTTCCCTCCTCTGGGTTCTATTTACTAGACACACCTTTAGTGTTTTAGTATTTTTCCCTTATGAGGTGGATTGGTGTTGTGACTCGGTCTTCCTGAGTCAGTGCAGTATGTGTGGAATGTTCCCTCCTCTGGGTTCTATTTACTAGACACACCTTTAGTGTTTAGTATTTTTCCCTTATGAGGTGGATTGGTGTTATGACTCGGTCTTCCTGAGTCAGTGCACTATGTGTGGAATGCTCCCTCTAGGGTCTATTTACTAGACACACCTTTAGTGTTTAGTATTTTTCTCTTATGAGGTAGATTGCTGTTGTGACTCGGTCTTCCTGAGTCAGTGCACTATGTATGGAATGCTCCCTCCTCTAGGGACTATTTGCTAGACACACCTTTAGTGTTTAGTATTTTCCCCTTATGAGGTGGATTGGTGTTATGACTCGGTCTTCCTGAGTCAGTGCAGTATGTGTGGAATGTTCCCTCCTCTAGATCTATTTACTAGACACACCTTTAGTGTTTAGTATTTTTCCCTTATGAGGTGGATTGGTGTTGTGACGTGGTCTTCCTGAGTCAGTGCAGTATGTGTGGCATGTTCCCTCCTCTGGGTTCTATTTACTAGACACACCTTTAGTGTTTAGTATTTTTCCCTTATGAGGTGGATTGGTGTTATGACTCGGTCTTCCTGAGTCAGTGCAGTATGTGTGGAATGTTCCCTCCTCTAGATCTATTTACTAGACACACCTTTAGTGTTTAGTAATTTTCCCTTATGAGGTGGATTGGTGTTGTGACGTGGTCTTCCTGAGTCAGTGCAGTATGTGTGGCATGTTCCCTCCTCTGGGTTCTATTTACTAGACACACCTTTAGTGTTTAGTATTTTTCCCTTATGAGGTGGATTGGTGTTATGACTCGGTCTTCCTGAGTCAGTGCAGTATGTGTGGAATGTTCCCTCCTCTAGATCTATTTACTAGACACACCTTTAGTGTTTAGTATTTTTCCCTTATAAGGTGGATTGGTGTTGAGACTTGGTCAGTGCAGTATGTGTGGAATGTTCCCTCCTATGGGTTCTATTTACTAGACACACCTTTAGTGTTTAGTATTTTTCCGTTATGAGGTGGATTGGTGTTGTGACGTGGTCTTCCTGAGTCAGTGCAGTATGTGTGGAATGTTCCCTCCTCTAGGTTCTATTTACTAGACACACCTTTAGTGTTTAGTATTTTTCCCTTATGAGGTGGATTGGTGTTGTGACGTGGTCTTCCTGAGTCAGTGCAGTATGTGTGGAATGTTCCCTCCTCTGGGTTCTATTTGCTAGACACACCTTTAGTGTTTAGTATTTTTCCATTATGAGGTGGATTGGTGTTATGACTTGGTCTTCCTGAGTCAGTGCAGTATGTGTGGAATGTTCCCTCTAGGGTCTATTTACTAGACACACTTTTAGTTTTTAGTATTTATCCCTTATGAGGTGGATTGGTGTTGTGACTTGGTCTTCCTGAGTCAGTGCAGTATGTGTGGAATGTTCCCTCCTCTAGGTTCTATTTACTAGACACACCTTTAGTGTTTAGTATTTTTCCCTTATGAGGTGGATTGGTATTGTGACGTGGTCTTCCTGAGTCAGTGCAGTATGTGTGGAATGCTCCCTCCTCTAGGTTCTATTTACTAGACACACCTTTAGTGTTTAGTATTTTTCCCTTATGAGGTGGATTGGTGTTGTGACTTGGTCTTCCTGAGTCAGTGCAGTATGTGTGGAATGTTCCCTCCTCTGGGTTCTATTTACTAGACACACCTTTAGTGTTTAGTATTTTTCCCTTATGAGGTGGATTGGTGTTGTGACGTGGTCTTCCTGAGTCAGTGCAGTATGTGTGGAATGTTCCATCCTCTAGGTTCTATTTACTAGACACACCTTTAGTGTTTTAGTATTTTTCCCTTATGAGGTGGATTGGTGTTGTGACTCGGTCTTCCTGAGTCAGTGCAGTATGTGTGGAATGCTCCCTCTAGGGTCTATTTACTAGACACACCTTTAGTGTTTAGTATTTTTCCCTTATAAGGTGGATTGGTGTTGTGACTTGGTCAGTGCAGTATGTGTGGAATGTTCCCTCCTCTGGGTTCTATATACTAGACACACCTTTAGTGTTTTAGTATTTTTCCGTTATGAGGTGGATTGGTGTTGTGACGTGGTCTTCCTGAGTCAGTGCAGTATGTGTGGAATGTTCCCTCCTCTGGGTTCTATTTACTAGACACACCTTTAGTGTTTTATTATTTTTCCCTTATGAGGTGGATTGGTGTTGTGACGTGGTCTTCCTGAGTCAGTGCAGTATGTGTGGTCTTCCTGAGTCAGTGCAGTATGTGTGGAATGTTCCCTCCTCTGGGTTCTATTTGCTAGACACACCTTTAGTGTTTAGTATTTTTCCCTTATGAGGTGGATTGGTGTTGTGACGTGGTCTTCCTGAGTCAGTGCAGTATGTGTGGAATGTTCCCTCCTCTAGGTTCTATTTACTAGACACAGCTTTAGTGTTTAGTATTGTTCCCTTATGAGGTGGATTGGTGTTGTGACTCGGTCTTCCTGAGTCAGTGCACTATGTGTGGAATGGTCCCTCCTCTAGGTTCTATTTACTAGACACACCTTTAGTGTTTAGTATTTTTCCCTTATGAGGTGGATTGGTGTTGTGACGTGGTCTTCCTGAGTCAGTGCAGTATGTGTGGAATGTTCCCTCCTCTGGGTTCTATTTGCTAGACATACCTTTAGTGTTTAGTATTGTTCCCTTATGAGGTGGATTGGTGTTGTGACTTGGTCTTCCTGAGTCAGTGCCGTATGTGTGGAATGTTCCCTCCTCTGGGTTCTATTTACTAGACACACCTTTAGTGTTTAGTATTTTTCCCTTATGAGGTGGATTGGTGTTGTGATGTGGTCTTCCTGAGTCAGTGCAGTATGTGTGGAATGTTCCCTCCTCTAGGTTCTATTTACTAGACACACCTTTAGTGTTTAGTATTTTTCCCTTATGAGGTGGATTGGTATTGCGACGTGGTCTTCCTGAGTCAGTGCAGTATGTGTGGAATGCTCCCTCCTCTAGGTTCTATTTACTAGACACACCTTTAGTGTTTAGTATTTTTCCCTTATGAGGTGGATTGGTGTTGTGACTTGGTCTTCCTGAGTCAGTGCAGTATGTGTGGAATGTTCCCTCCTCTGGGTTCTATTTACTAGACACACCTTTAGTGTTTTAGTATTTTTCCCTTATGAGGTGGATTGGTGTTGTGACTCGGTCTTCCTGAGTCAGTGCAGTATGTGTGGAATGTTCCCTCCTCTGGGTTCTATTTACTAGACACACCTTTAGTGTTTAGTATTTTTCCCTTATGAGGTGGATTGGTGTTATGACTCGGTCTTCCTGAGTCAGTGCACTATGTGTGGAATGCTCCCTCTAGGGTCTATTTACTAGACACACCTTTAGTGTTTAGTATTTTTCTCTTATGAGGTAGATTGGTGTTGTGACTCGGTCTTCCTGAGTCAGTGCACTATGTATGGAATGCTCCCTCCTCTAGGGACTATTTGCTAGACATACCTTTAGTGTTTTAGTATTTTTCCCTTATGAGGTGGATTGGTGTTGTGACTCGGTCTTCCTGAGTCAGTGCACTATGTGTGGAATGTTCCCTCCTCTAGGTTCTATTTACTAGACACACCTTTAGTGTTTAGTATTTTTCCCTTATGAGGTGGATTGGTGTTGTGACGTGGTCTTCCTGAGTCAGTGCAGTATGTGTGGCATGTTCCCTCCTCTGGGTTCTATTTACTAGACACACCTTTAGTGTTTAGTATTTTTCCCTTATGAGGTGGATTGGTGTTATGACTCGGTCTTCCTGAGTCAGTGCAGTATGTGTGGAATGTTCCCTCCTCTAGATCTATTTACTAGACACACCTTTAGTGTTTAGTATTTTTCCCTTATGAGGTGGATTGGTGTTGTGACGTGGTCTTCCTGAGTCAGTGCAGTATGTGTGGCATGTTCCCTCCTCTGGGTTCTATTTACTAGACACACCTTTAGTGTTTAGTATTTTTCCCTTATGAGGTGGATTGGTGTTATGACTCGGTCTTCCTGAGTCAGTGCAGTATGTGTGGAATGTTCCCTCCTCTAGATCTATTTACTAGACACACCTTTAGTGTTTAGTATTTTTCCCTTATAAGGTGGATTGGTGTTGAGACTTGGTCAGTGCAGTATGTGTGGAATGTTCCCTCCTATGGGTTCTATTTACTAGACACACCTTTAGTGTTTAGTATTTTTCCGTTATGAGGTGGATTGGTGTTGTGACGTGGTCTTCCTGAGTCAGTGCAGTATGTGTGGAATGTTCCCTCCTCTAGGTTCTATTTACTAGACACACCTTTAGTGTTTTAGTATTTTTCCGTTATGAGGTGGATTGGTGTTGTGACGTGGTTTTCCTGAGTCAGTGCAGTATGTGTGGAATGTTCCCTCCTCTAGGCTCTATTTACTAGACACACCTTTAGTGTTTAGTATTTTTCCCTTATGAGGTGGATTGGTGTTGTGACGTGGTCTTCCTGAGTCAGTGCAGTATGTGTGGAATGTTCCCTCCTCTGGGTTCTATTTACTAGACACACCTTTAGTGTTTTAGTATTTTTCCCTTATGAGGTGGATTGGTGTTGTGACGTGGTCTTCCTGAGTCAGTGCAGTATGTGTGGAATGTTCCCTCCTCTGGGTTCTATTTGCTAGACACACCTTTAGTGTTTAGTATTTTTCCATTATGAGGTGGATTGGTGTTATGACTTGGTCTTCCTGAGTCAGTGCAGTATGTGTGGAATGTTCCCTCTAGGGTCTATTTACTAGACACACTTTTAGTTTTTAGTATTTATCCCTTATGAGGTGGATTGGTGTTGTGACTTGGTCTTCCTGAGTCAGTGCACTATGTGTGGAATGGTCCCTCCTCTAGGTTCTATTTACTAGACACACCTTTAGTGTTTAGTATTGTTCCCTTATGAGGTGGATTGGTGTTGTGACATGGTCTTCCTGAGTCGGTGCAGTATGTGTGGAATGTTCCCTCCTCTGGGTTCTATTTACTAGACACACCTTTAGTGTTTAGTATTTTTCCGTTATGAGGTGGATTGGTGTTGTGACGTGGTCTTCCTGAGTCAGTGCAGTATGTGTGGAATGTTCCCTCCTCTAGGTTCTATTTACTAGACACACCTTTAGTGTTTTAGTATTTTTCCGTTATGAGGTGGATTGGTGTTGTGACGTGGTTTTCCTGAGTCAGTGCAGTATGTGTGGAATGTTCCCTCCTCTAGGCTCTATTTACTAGACACACCTTTAGTGTTTAGTATTTTTCCCTTATGAGGTGGATTGGTGTTGTGACGTGGTCTTCCTGAGTCAGTGCAGTATGTGTGGAATGTTCCCTCCTCTGGGTTCTATTTACTAGACACACCTTTAGTGTTTTAGTATTTTTCCCTTATGAGGTGGATTGGTGTTGTGACGTGGTCTTCCTGAGTCAGTGCAGTATGTGTGGAATGTTCCCTCCTCTGGGTTCTATTTGCTAGACACACCTTTAGTGTTTAGTATTTTTCCATTATGAGGTGGATTGGTGTTATGACTTGGTCTTCCTGAGTCAGTGCAGTATGTGTGGAATGTTCCCTCTAGGGTCTATTTACTAGACACACTTTTAGTTTTTAGTATTTATCCCTTATGAGGTGGATTGGTGTTGTGACTTGGTCTTCCTGAGTCAGTGCACTATGTGTGGAATGGTCCCTCCTCTAGGTTCTATTTACTAGACACACCTTTAGTGTTTAGTATTGTTCCCTTATGAGGTGGATTGGTGTTGTGACATGGTCTTCCTGAGTCGGTGCAGTATGTGTGGAATGTTCCCTCCTCTGGGTTCTATTTACTAGACACACCTTTAGTGTTTAGTATTTTTCCCTTATGAGGTGGATTGGTATTGTGACGTGGTCTTCCTGAGTCAGTGCAGTATGTGTGGAATGCTCCCTCCTCTAGGTTCTATTTACTAGACACACCTTTAGTGTTTAGTATTTTTCCCTTATGAGGTGGATTGGTGTTGTGACGTGGTCTTCCTGAGTCAGTGCAGTATGTGTGGAATGCTCCCTCCTCTAGGTTCTATTTACTAGACACACCTTTAGTGTTTAGTATTTTTCCTTTATGAGGTGGATTGGTGTTGTGACGTGGTCTTCCTGAGTCAGTGCAGTATGTGTGGAATGTTCCCTCCTCTAGGTTCTATTTACTAGACACACCTTTAGTGTTTAGTATTTTTCCCTTATGAGGTGGATTGGTGTTGTGACGTGGTCTTCCTGAGTCAGTGCAGTATGTGTGGAATGCTCCCTCCTCTAGGTTCTATTTACTAGACACACCTTTAGTGTTTAGTATTTTTCCCTTATGAGGTGGATTGGTGTTGTGACGTGGTCTTCCTGAGTCAGTGCAGTATGTGTGGAATGCTCCCTCCTCTAGGTTCTATTTACTAGACACACCTTTAGTGTTTAGTATTTTTCCCTTATGAGGTGGATTGGTGTTGTGACGTGGTCTTCCTGAGTCAGTGCACTATGTGTGGAATGGTCCCCCCTCTAGGTTCTATTTACTAGACACACCTTTAGTGTTTAGTATTTTTCCCTTATGAGGTGGATTGGTGTTGTGACGTGGTCTTCCTGAGTCAGTGCAGTATGTGTGGAATGGTCCCTCCTCTAGGTTCTATTTACTAGACACACCTTTAGTGTTTAGTATTGTTCCCTTATGAGGTGGATTGGTGTTGTGACTCGGTCTTCCTGACGTCAGTGCAGTATGTGTGGAATGTTCCCTCCTCTGGGTTCTATTTGCTAGACACACCTTTAGTGTTTAGTATTTTTCTCTTATGTGGTAGATTGGTGTTGTGACGTGGTCTTCCTGAGTCAGTGCAGTATGTGTGGAATGCTCCCTCCTCTAGGTTCTATTTACTAGACACACCTTTAGTGTTTAGTATTATTCCCTTATGAGGTGGATTGGTGTTGTGACGTGGTCTTCCTGAGTCAGTGCAGTATGTGTGGAATGTTCCCTCTAGGTTCTATTTACTAGACACACCTTTAGTGTTTAGTATTTTTCCCTTATGAGGTGGATTGGTGTTATGACTCGGTCTTCCTGAGTCAGTGCAGTATGTGTGGAATGTTCCCTCCTCTAGGTTCTATTTACTAGACACACCTTTAGTGTTTAGTATTTTTCCCTTATGAGGTGGATCGGTGTTGTGACTTGGTCTTCCTGAGTCAGTGCAGTATGTGTGGAATGGTCCCTCCTCTAGGTTCTATTTACTAGACACACCTTTAGTGTTTAGTATTGTTCCCTTATGAGGTGGATCGGTGTTGTGACTTGGTCTTCCTTAGTCAGTGCAGTATGTGTAGAATGTTCCCTCCTCTGGGTTCTATTTACTAGACACACCTTTAGTATTTTTCCCTTATGAGGTGGATTGGTGTTGTGACTTGGTCTTCCTGAGTCAGTGCAGTATGTGTGGAATGGTCCCTCCTCTAGGTTCTATTTACTAGACACACCTTTAGTGTTTAGTATTGTTCCCTTATGAGGTGGATCGGTGTTGTGACTTGGTCTTCCTTAGTCAGTGCAGTATGTGTAGAATGTTCCCTCCTCTGGGTTCTATTTACTAGAAACACCTTTAGTATTTTTCCCTTATGAGGTGGATTGGTGTTGTGACTTGGTCTTCCTGGTCAGTGCAGTATGTGTGGAATGGTTCCTCCTCTAGGTTCTATTTACTAGACACACCTTTAGTGTTTAGTATTGTTCCCTTATGAGGTGGATTGGTGTTGTGACGTGGTCTTCCTGAGTCAGTGCAGTATGTGTGGAATGCTCCCTCCTCTAGGTTCTATTTACTAGACACACCTTTAGTGTTTAGTATTTTTCCCTTATGAGGTGGATTGGTGTTGTGACGTGGTCTTCCTGAGTCAGTGCAGTATGTGTGGAATGCTCCCTCCTCTAGGTTCTATTTACTAGACACACCTTTAGTGTTTAGTATTTTTCCCTTATGAGGTGGATTGGTGTTGTGACGTGGTCTTCCTGAGTCAGTGCACTATGTGTGGAATGTTCCCTCCTCTGGGTTCTATTTGCTAGACACACCTTTAGTGTTTTAGTATTTTTCCCTTATGAGGTGGATTGGTGTTGTGACTTGGTCTTCCCGAGTCAGTGCAGTATGTGTGGAATGTTCCCTCCTCTGGGTTCTATTTACTAGACACACCTTTAGTATTTTTCCCTTATGAGGTGGATTGGTGTTGTGACTTGGTCTTCCTGAGTCAGTGCAGTATGTGTGGAATGTTCCCTCCTCTGGGTTCTATTTACTAGACACACCTTTAGTATGTTTCCCTTATGAGGTGGATTGGTGTTGTGACTTGGTCTTCCTGAGTCAGTGCAGTATGTGTGGAATGTTCCCTCCTCTAGGTTCTATTTACTAGACACACCTTTAGTGTTTAGTATTTTTCCCTTATGAGGTGGATTGGTGTTATGACTCGGTCTTCCTGAGTCAGTGCAGTATGTGTGGAATGGTCCCTCCTCTAGGTTCTATTTACTAGACACACCTTTAGTGTTTAGTATTGTTCCCTTATGAAGTGGATTGGTGTTGTGATTCGGTCTTCCTGAGTCAGTGCAGTATGTGTGGAATGTTCCCTCCTCTGGGTTCTATTTACTAGACACACCCTTATGAGGTGGATTGGTGTTGTGACTTGGTCTTCCTGAGTCAGTGCAGTATGTGTGGAATGGTCCCTCCTCTAGGTTCTATTTATTAGACACACCTTTAGTGTTTAGTATTTTTCCCTTATGAGGTGGATTGGTGTTGTGACGTGGTCTTCCTGAGTCAGTGCAGTATGTGTGGAATGCTCCCTCGTCTAGGTTCTATTTACTAGACACACCTTTAGTGTTTAGTATTTTTCCCTTATGAGGTGGATTGGTGTTGTGACGTGGTCTTCCTGAGTCGGTGCAGTATGTGTGGAATGTTCCCTCCTCTAGGTTCTATTTACTAGACACACCTTTAGTGTTTAGTATTTTTCCCTTATGAGGTGGATTGGTGTTGTGACGTGGTCTTCCTGAGTCAGTGCAGTATGTGTGGAATGCTCCCTCCTCTAGGTTCTATTTGCTAGACACACCTTTAGTGTTTAGTATTGTTCCCTTATGAGGTGGATTGGTGTTGTGACGTGGTCTTCCTGAGTCAGTGCAGTATGTGTGGAATGTTCCCTCCTCTGGGTTCTATTTACTAGACAAACCTTTAGTGTTTTAGTATTTTTCCCTTATGAGGTGAATTGGTGTTGTGACTCGGTCTTCCTGAGTCAGTGCAGTATGTGTGGAATGTTCCCTCCTCTGGGTTCTATTTGCTAGACACACCTTTAGTGTTTAGTATTTTTCCCTTATGAGGTGGATTGGTGTTGTGACTTGGTCTTCCTGAGTCAGTGCAGTATGTGTGGAATGTTCCCTCCTCTGGGTTCTATTTGCTAGACACACCTTTAGTGTTTAGTATTTTTCTCTTATGTGGTAGATTGGTGTTGTGACGTGGTCTTCCTGAGTCAGTGCAGTATGTGTGGAATGCTCCCTCCTCTAGGTTCTATTTACTAGACACACCTTTAGTGTTTAGTATTATTCCCTTATGAGGTGGATTGGTGTTGTGACGTGGTCTTCCTGAGTCAGTGCAGTATGTGTGGAATGTTCCCTCTAGGTTCTATTTACTAGACACACCTTTAGTGTTTAGTATTTTTCCCTTATGAGGTGGATTGGTGTTGTGACGTGGTCTTCCTGAGTCAGTGCAGTATGTGTGGCATGTTCCCTCCTCTGGGTTCTATTTACTAGACACCTTTAGTGTTTAGTATTTTTCCCTTATAAGGTGGATTGGTGTTGTGACTTGGTCAGTGCAGTATGTGTGGAATGTTCCCTCCTCTGGGTTCTATTTACTAGACACACCTTTAGTGTTTAGTATTTTTCCGTTATGAGGTGGATTGGTGTTGTGACGTGGTCTTCCTGAGTCAGTGCAGTATGTGTAGAATGTTCCCTCCTCTAGGTTCTATTTACTACACACACCTTTAGTGTTTTAGTATTTTTCCGTTATGAGGTGGATTGGTGTTGTGACGTGGTTTTCCTGAGTCAGTGCAGTATGTGTGGAATGTTCCCTCCTCTAGGCTCTATTTACTAGACACACCTTTAGTGTTTAGTATTTTTCCCTTATGAGGTGGATTGGTGTTGTGACGTGGTCTTCCTGAGTCAGTGCAGTATGTGTGGAATGTTCCCTCCTCTGGGTTCTATTTGCTAGACACACCTTTAGTGTTTAGTATTTTTCCCTTATGAGGTGGATTGGTGTTGTGACGTGGTCTTCCTGAGTCAGTGCAGTATGTGTGGTCTTCCTGAGTAAGTGCAGTATGTGTGGAATGTTCCCTCCTCTGGGTTCTATTTGCTAGACACACCTTTAGTGTTTAGTATTTTTCCATTATGAGGTGGATTGGTGTTATGACTCGGTCTTCCTGAGTCAGTGCAGTATGTGTGGAATGTTCCCTCCTCTGGGTTCTATTTGCTAGACACACCTTTAGTGTTTAGTATTTTTCCCTTATGAGGTGGATTGGTGTTGTGACGTGGTCTTCCTGAGTCAGTGCAGTATGTGTGGAATGTTCCCTCCTCTAGGTTCTATTTACTAGACACAGCTTTAGTGTTTAGTATTGTTCCCTTATGAGGTGGATTGGTGTTGTGACGTCGTCTTCCTGAGTCAGTGCAGTATGTGTGGAATGTTCCCTCTAGGGTCTATTTACTAGACACACCTTTAGTTTTTAGTATTTATCCCTTATGAGGTGGATTGGTGTTGTGACTTGGTCTTCCTGAGTCAGTGCACTATGTGTGGAATGGTCCCTCCTCTAGGTTCTATTTACTAGACACACCTTTAGTGTTTAGTATTGTTCCCTTATGAGGTGGATTGGTGTTGTGACGTGGTCTTCCTGAGTCAGTGCAGTATGTGTGGAATGTTCCCTCCTCTGGGTTCTATTTACTAGACACACCTTTAGTGTTTAGTATTTTTCCCTTATGAGGTGGATTGGTGTTGTGACGTGATCTTCCTGAGTCAGTGCAGTATGTGTGGAATGTTCCCTCCTCTAGGTTCTATTTACTAGACACACCTTTAGTGTTTAGTATTTTTCCCTTATGAGGTGGATTGGTATTGTGACGTGGTCTTCCTGAGTCAGTGCAGTATGTGTGGAATGCTCCCTCCTCTAGGTTCTATTTACTAGACACACCTTTAGTGTTTAGTATTTTTCTCTTATGAGGTAGATTGGTGTTGTGACTCGGTCTTCCTGAGTCAGTGCACTATGTATGGAATGCTCCCTCCTCTAGGGACTATTTGCTAGACATACCTTTAGTGTTTTAGTATTTTTCCCTTATGAGGTGGATTGGTGTTGTGACTCGGTCTTCCTGAGTCAGTGCACTATGTGTGGAATGTTCCCTCCTCTAGGTTCTATTTACTAGACACACCTTTAGTGTTTAGTATTTTTCCCTTATGAGGTGGATTGGTGTTGTGACGTGGTCTTCCTGAGTCAGTGCAGTATGTGTGGCATGTTCCCTCCTCTGGGTTCTATTCACTAGACACACCTTTAGTGTTTAGTATTTTTCCCTTATGAGGTGGATTGGTGTTATGACTCGGTCTTCCTGAGTCAGTGCAGTATGTGTGGAATGTTCCCTCCTCTAGATCTATTTACTAGACACACCGTTAGTGTTTAGTATTTTTCCCTTATAAGGTGGATTGGTGTTGTGACTTGGTCAGTGCAGTATGTGTGGAATGTTCCCTCCTCTGGGTTCTATTTACTAGACACACCTTTAGTGTTTTAGTATTTTTCCGTTATGAGGTGGATTGGTGTTGTGACGTGGTTTTCCTGAGTCAGTGCAGTATGTGTGGAATGTTCCCTCCTCTAGGCTCTATTTACTAGACACACCTTTAGTGTTTAGTATTTTTCCCTTATGAGGTGGATTGGTGTTGTGACGTGGTCTTCCTGAGTCAGTGCAGTATGTGTGGAATGTTCCCTCCTCTGGGTTCTATTTACTAGACACACCTTTAGTGTTTTAGTATTTTTCCCTTATGAGGTGGATTGGTGTTGTGACGTGGTCTTCCTGAGTCAGTGCAGTATGTGTGGTCTTCCTGAGTAAGTGCAGTATGTGTGGAATGTTCCCTCCTCTGGGTTCTATTTGCTAGACACACCTTTAGTGTTTAGTATTTTTCCATTATGAGGTGGATTGGTGTTGTGACGTGGTCTTCCTGAGTCAGTGCAGTATGTGTGGAATGTTCCCTCCTCTGGGTTCTATTTGCTAGACGCACCTTTAGTGTTTAGTATTTTTCCATTATGAGGTGGATTGGTGTTATGACTTGGTCTTCCTGAGTCAGTGTGTGGAATGGTCCCTCCTCTGGGTTCTATTTACTAGACACACCTTTAGTGTTTAGTATTTTTCCCTTATGAGGTGGATTGGTGTTGTGACGTGATCTTCCTGAGTCAGTGCAGTATGTGTGGAATGTTCCCTCCTCTAGGTTCTATTTACTAGACACACCTTTAGTGTTTAGTATTTTTCCCTTATGAGGTGGATTGGTATTGTGACGTGGTCTTCCTGAGTCAGTGCAGTATGTGTGGAATGCTCCCTCCTCTAGGTTCTATTTACTAGACACACCTTTAGTGTTTAGTATTTTTCCCTTATGAGGAAAAATACTAAAAACGAGGGTTGTGACTCGGTCTTCCTGAGTCAGTGCAGTATGTGTGGAATGTTCCCTCCTCTGGGTTCTATTTGCTAGACACACCTTTAGTGTTTAGTATTTTTCCCTTATGAGGTGGATTGGTGTTGTGACTTGGTCTTCCTGAGTCAGTGCAGTATGTGTGGAATGTTCCCTCCTCTGGGTTCTATTTACTAGACACACCTTTAGTGTTTAGTATTTTTCCCTTATGAGGTGGATTGGTGTTATGACTCGGTCTTCCTGAGTCAGTGCACTATGTGTGGAATGCTCCCTCTAGGGTCTATTTACTAGACACACCTTTAGTGTTTAGTATTTTTCTCTTATGAGGTAGATTGGTGTTGTGACTCGGTCTTCCTGAGTCAGTGCACTATGTATGGAATGCTCCCTCCTCTAGGGTCTATTTGCTAGACATACCTTTAGTGTTTTAGTATTTTTCCCTTATGAGGTGGATTGGTGTTGTGACTCGGTCTTCCTGAGTCAGTGCACTATGTGTGGAATGTTCCCTCCTCTAGGTTCTATTTACTAGACACACCTTTAGTGTTTAGTATTTTTCCCTTATGAGGTGGATTGGTGTTATGACTCGGTCTTCCTGAGTCAGTGCAGTATGTGTGGAATGTTCCCTCCTCTAGATCTATTTACTAGACACACCTTTAGTGTTTAGTATTTTTCCCTTATGAGGTGGATTGGTGTTGTGACGTGGTCTTCCTGAGTCAGTGCAGTATGTGTGGCATGTTCCCTCCTCTGGGTTCTATTCACTAGACACACCTTTAGTGTTTAGTATTTTTCCCTTATGAGGTGGATTGGTGTTATGACTCGGTCTTCCTGAGTCAGTGCAGTATGTGTGGAATGTTCCCTCCTCTAGATCTATTTACTAGACACACCGTTAGTGTTTAGTATTTTTCCCTTATAAGGTGGATTGGTGTTGTGACTTGGTCAGTGCAGTATGTTTGGAATGTTCCCTCCTCTAGATCTATTTACTAGACACACCTTTAGTGTTTAGTATTTTTCCCTTATGAGGTGGATTGGTGTTGTGACGTGGTCTTCCTGAGTCAGTGCAGTATGTGTGGCATGTTCCCTCCTCTGGGTTCTATTCACTAGACACACCTTTAGTGTTTAGTATTTTTCCCTTATGAGGTGGATTGGTGTTATGACTCGGTCTTCCTGAGTCAGTGCAGTATGTGTGGAATGTTCCCTCCTCTAGATCTATTTACTAGACACACCGTTAGTGTTTAGTATTTTTCCCTTATGAGGTGGATTGGTGTTATGACTCGGTCTTCCTGAGTCAGTGCAGTATGTGTGGAATGTTCCCTCCTCTGGGTTCTATTTACTAGACACACCTTTAGTGTTTTAGTATTTTTCCCTTATGAGGTGGATTGGTGTTGTGATGTGGTCTTCCTGAGTCAGTGCAGTATGTGTGGTCTTCCTGAGTAAGTGCAGTATGTGTGGAATGTTCCCTCCTCTGGGTTCTATTTGCTAGACACACCTTTAGTGTTTAGTATTTTTCCCTTATGAGGTGGATTGGTGTTGTGACGTGGTCTTCCTGAGTCGGTGCAGTATGTGTGGAATGTTCCCTCCTCTAGGTTCTATTTACTAGACACACCTTTAGTGTTTAGTATTTTTCCCTTATGAGGTGGATTGGTATTGTGACGTGGTCTTCCTGAGTCAGTGCAGTATGTGTGGAATGCTCCCTCCTCTAGGTTCTATTTACTAGACACACCTTTAGTGTGTAGTATTTTTCCCTTATGAGGTGGATTGGTGTTGTGACGTGGTCTTCCTGAGTCAGTGCAGTATGTGTGGAATGCTCCCTCCTCTAGGTTCTATTTACTAGACACACCTTTAGTGTTTAGTATTTTTCCTTTATGAGGTGGATTGGTGTTGTGACGTGGTCTTCCTGAGTCAGTGCAGTATGTGTGGAATGTTCCCTCCTCTAGGTTCTATTTATTAGACACACCTTTAGTGTTTAGTATTTTTCCCTTATGAGGTGGATTGGTGTTGTGACGTGGTCTTCCTGAGTCAGTGCAGTATGTGTGGAATGCTCCCTCCTCTAGGTTCTATTTACTAGACACACCTTTAGTGTTTAGTATTTTTCCCTTATGAGGTGGATTGGTGTTGTGACGTGGTCTTCCTGAGTCAGTGCACTATGTGTGGAATGGTCCCCCCTCTAGGTTCTATTTACTAGACACACCTTTAGTGTTTAGTATTGTTCCCTTATGAGGTGGATTGGTGTTGTGACTCGGTCTTCCTGAGTCAGTGCAGTATGTGTGGAATGTTCCCTCCTCTGGGTTCTATTTACTAGACACACCTTTAGTGTTTAGTATTTTTCCCTTATGAGGTGGATTGGTGTTGTGACGTGGTCTTCCTGAGTCGGTGCAGTATGTGTGGAATGTTCCCTCCTCTGGGTTCTATTTGCTAGACACACCTTTAGTGTTTTATTATTTTTCCCTTATGAGGTGAATTGGTGTTGTGACTCGGTCTTCCTGAGTCAGTGCAGTATGTGTGGAATGTTCCCTCCTCTGGGTTCTATTTGCTAGACACACCTTTAGTGTTTAGTATTTTTCCCTTTATGAGGTGGATTGGTGTTGTGACTTGGTCTTCCTGAGTCAGTGCAGTATGTGTGGAATGTTCCCTCCTCTAGGTTCTATTTACTAGACGCACCTTTAGTGTTTAGTATTTTTCCCTTATGAGGTGGATTGGTGTTGTGACGTGGTCTTCCTGAGTCAGTGCAGTATGTGTGGAATGCTCCCTCCTCTAGGTTCTATTTACTAGACACACCTTTAGTGTTTAGTATTTTTCCCTTATGAGGTGGATTGGTGTTGTGACGTGGTCTTCCTGAGTCAGTGCACTATGTGTGGAATGTTCCCTCCTCTGGGTTCTATTTGCTAGACACACCTTTAGTGTTTTAGTATTTTTCCCTTATGAGGTGGATTGGTGTTGTGACTTGGTCTTCCTGAGTCAGTGCAGTATGTGTGGAATGGTCCCTCCTCTAGGTTCTATTTACTAGACACACCTTTAGTGTTTAGTATGTTTCCCGTATGAGGTGGATTGGTGTTATGACTCGGTCTTCCTGAGTCAGTGCAGTATGTGTGGAATGTTCCCTCCTCTGGGTTCTATTTACTAGACACACCTTTAGTATTTTTCCCTTATGAGGTGGATTGGTGTTGTGACGTGGTCTTCCTGAGTCAGTGCAGTATGTGTGGAATGTTCCCTCCTCTAGGTTCTATTTGCTAGACACACCTTTAGTATTTTAGTATTTTTCCCTTATGAGGTGGATTGGTGTTGTGACGTGGTCTTCCTGAGTCAGTGCAGTATGTGTGGTCTTCCTGAGTCAGTGCAGTATGTGTGGAATGTTCCCTCCTCTAGGTTCTATTTACTAGACACACCTTTAGTGTTTAGTATTTTTCCCTTATGAGGTGGATTGGTGTTGTGACGTGGTCTTCCTGAGTCAGTGCAGTATGTGTGGAATGTTCCCTCCTCTAGGTTCTATTTGCTAGACACACCTTTAGTATTTTAGTATTTTTCCCTTATGAGGTGGATTGGTGTTGTGACGTGGTCTTCCTGAGTCAGTGCAGTATGTGTGGTCTTCCTGAGTCAGTGCAGTATGTGTGGAATGTTCCCTCCTCTAGGTTCTATTTACTAGACACACCTTTAGTGTTTAGTATTTTTCCCGTATGAGGTGGATTGGTGTTGTGACTTGGTCTTCCTGAGTCAGTGCAGTATGTGTGGAATGTTCCCTCCTCTAGGTTCTATTTACTAGACACACGTTTAGTATTTTAGTATTTTTCCCGTATGAGGTGGATCGGTGTTGTGACTTGGTCTTCATGAGTCAGTGTGGAATGGTCCCTCCTCTAGGTTCTATTTACTAGACACACCTTTAGTGTTTAGTATTTTTCCCTTATGAGGTGGATTGGTGTTGTGACGTGGTCTTCCTGAGTCAGTGCAGTATGTGTGGTCTTCCTGAGTCAGTGCAGTATGTGTGGAATGTTCCCTCCTCTAGGTTCTATTTACTAGACACACCCTTATGAGGTGGATTGGTGTTGTGACTTGGTCTTCCTGAGTCAGTGCAGTATGTGTGGAATGTTCCCTCCTCTGGGTTCTATTTACTAGACACACCCTTATGAGGTGGATTGGTGTTGTGACTTGGTCTTCCTGAGTCAGTGCAGTATGCGTGGAATGTTCCCTCCTCTGGGTTCTATTTACTAGACACACCCTTATGAGGTGGATAAGGTGTTGTGACTTGGTCTTCCTGAGTCAGTGCAGTATGTGTGGAATTGTTCCTCCTCTAGGTTCTATTTACTAGACACACCTTTAGTGTTTAGTATTTTTCCCTTATGAGGTGGATTGGTGTTGTGACGTGGTCTTCCTGAGTCAGTGCAGTATGTGTGGAATGTTCCCTCCTCTAGGTTCTATTTACTAGACACACCTTTAGTGTTTAGTATTGTTCCCTTATGAGGTGGATTGGTGTTGTGACGTGGTCTTCCTGAGTCAGTGCAGTATGTGTGGAATGGTTCCTCCTCTAGGTTCTATTTACTAGACACACCTTTAGTGTTTAGTATTGTTCCCTTATGAGGTGGATTGGTGTTGTGACGTGGTCTTCCTGAGTCAGTGCAGTATGTGTGGAATGCTCCCTCCTCTAGGTTCTATTTACTAGACACACCTTTAGTGTTTAGTATTTTTCCCTTATGAGGTGGATTGGTGTTGTGACGTGGTCTTCCTGAGTCAGTGCAGTATGTGTGGAATGTTCCCTCCTCTAGGTTCTATTTACTAGACACACCTTTAGTGTTTAGTATTTTTCCCTTATGAGGTGGATTGGTGTTGTGACGTGGTCTTCCTGAGTCAGTGCTGTATGTGTGGAATGCTCCCTCCTCTAGGTTCTATTTACTAGACACACCTTTAGTGTTTAGTATTTTTCCCTTATGAGGTGGATTGGTGTTGTGACGTGGTCTTCCTGAGTCAGTGCAGTATGTGTGGAATGTTCCCTCCTCTAGGTTCTATTTACTAGACACACCTTTAGTGTTTAGTATTTTTCCCTTATGAGGTGGATTGGTGTTGTGACGTGGTCTTCCTGAGTCAGTGCAGTATGTGTGGAATGCTCCCTCCTCTAGGTTCTATTTACTAGACACACCTTTAGTGTTTAGTATTTTTCCCTTATGAGGTGGATTGGTGTTGTGACGTGGTCTTCCTGAGTCAGTGCAGTATGTGTGGAATGTTCCCTCCTCTGGGTTCTATTTGCTAGACACACCTTTAGTGTTTTATTATTTTTCCCTTTATGAGGTGGATTGGTGTTGTGACTTGGTCTTCCTGAGTCAGTGCAGTATGTTTGGAATGTTCCCTCCTCTAGGTTCTATTTACTAGACACACCCTTATGAGGTGGATTGGTGTTGTGACTTGGTCTTCCTGAGTCAGTGCACTATGTGTGGAATGGTCCCTCCTCTAGGTTCTATTTACTAGACACACCTTTAGTGTTTAGTATTGTTCCCTTATGAGGTGGATTGGTGTTGTGACTCGGTCTTCCTGAGTCAGTGCACTATGTGTGGAATGGTCCCTCCTCTAGGTTCTATTTACTAGACACACCTTTAGTGTTTAGTATTGTTCCCTTATGAAGTGGATTGGTGTTGTGATTCGGTCTTCCTGAGTCAGTGCAGTATGTGTGGAATGTTCCCTCCTCTGGGTTCTATTTACTAGACACACCCTTATGAGGTGGATTGGGGTTGTGACTTGGTCTTCCTGAGTCAGTGCAGTATGTGTGGAATGGTCCCTCCTCTAGGTTCTATTTATTAGACACACCTTTAGTGTTTAGTATTTTTCCCTTATGAGGTGGATTGGTGTTGTGACGTGGTCTTCCTGAGTCAGTGCAGTATGTGTGGAATGCTCCCTCCTCTAGGTTCTATTTACTAGACACACCTTTAGTGTTTAGTATTTTTCCCTTATGAGGTGGATTGGTGTTGACGTGGTCTTCCTGAGTCGGTGCAGTATGTGTGGAATGTTCCCTCCTCTAGGTTCTATTTACTAGACACACCTTTAGTGTTTAGTATTTTTCCCTTATGAGGTGGATTGGTGTTGTGACGTGGTCTTCCTGAGTCAGTGCAGTATGTGTGGAATGCTCCCTCCTCTAGGTTCTATTTGCTAGACACACCTTTAGTGTTTAGTATTGTTCCCTTATGAGGTGGATTGGTGTTGTGACGTGGTCTTCCTGAGTCAGTGCAGTATGTGTGGAATGTTCCCTCCTCTGGGTTCTATTTGCTAGACACACCTTTAATGTTTTAGTATTTTTCCCTTATGAGGTGGATTGGTGTTGTGACTTGGTCTTCCTGAGTCAGTGCAGTATGTGTGGAATGTTCCCTCCTCTGGGTTCTATTTACTAGACACACCTTTAGTGTTTAGTATTTTTCCCTTATGAGGTGGATTGGTGTTGTGACGTGGTCTTCCTGAGTCAGTGCAGTATGTGTGGCATGTTCCCTCCTCTGGGTTCTATTTACTAGACACACCTTTAGTGTTTAGTATTTTTCCCTTATAAGGTGGATTGGTGTTGTGACTTGGTCAGTGCAGTATGTGTGGAATGTTCCCTCCTCTGGGTTCTATTTACTAGACACACCTTTAGTGTTTAGTATTTTTCCGTTATGAGGTGGATTGGTGTTGTGACGTGGTCTTCCTGAGTCAGTGCAGTATGTGTAGAATGTTCCCTCCTCTAGGTTCTATTTACTAGACACACCTTTAGTGTTTTAGTATTTTTCCGTTATGAGGTGGATTGGTGTTGTGACGTGGTTTTCCTGAGTCAGTGCAGTATGTGTGGAATGTTCCCTCCTCTAGGCTCTATTTACTAGACACACCTTTAGTGTTTAGTATTTTTCCCTTATGAGGTGGATTGCTGTTGTGACGTGGTCTTCCTGAGTCAGTGCAGTATGTGTGGAATGTTCCCTCCTCTGGGTTCTATTTGCTAGACACACCTTTAGTGTTTAGTATTTTTCCCTTATGAGGTGGATTGGTGTTGTGACGTGGTCTTCCTGAGTCAGTGCAGTATGTGTGGTCTTCCTGAGTAAGTGCAGTATGTGTGGAATATTCCCTCCTCTGGGTTCTATTTGCTAGACACACCTTTAGTGTTTAGTATTTTTCCATTATGAGGTGGATTGGTGTTATGACTCGGTCTTCCTGAGTCAGTGCAGTATGTGTGGAATGTTCCCTCCTCTGGGTTCTATTTGCTAGACACACCTTTAGTGTTTAGTATTTTTCCCTTATGAGGTGGATTGGTGTTGTGACGTGGTCTTCCTGAGTCAGTGCAGTATGTGTGGAATGTTCCCTCCTCTAGGTTCTATTTACTAGACACAGCTTTAGTGTTTAGTATTGTTCCCTTATGAGGTGGATTGGTGTTGTGACGTGGTCTTCCTGAGTCAGTGCAGTATGTGTGGAATGTTCCCTCTAGGGTCTATTTACTAGACACACCTTTAGTTTTTAGTATTTATCCCTTATGAGGTGGATTGGTGTTGTGACTTGGTCTTCCTGAGTCAGTGCACTATGTGTGGAATGGTCCCTCCTCTAGGTTCTATTTACTAGACACACCTTTAGTGTTTAGTATTGTTCCCTTATGAGGTGGATTGGTGTTGTGACGTGGTCTTCCTGAGTCAGTGCAGTATGTGTGGAATGTTCCCTCCTCTGGGTTCTATTTACTAGACACACCTTTAGTGTTTAGTATTTTTCCCTTATGAGGTGGATTGGTGTTGTGACGTGATCTTCCTGAGTCAGTGCAGTATGTGTGGAATGTTCCCTCCTCTAGGTTCTATTTACTAGACACACCTTTAGTGTTTAGTATTTTTCCCTTATGAGGTGGATTGGTATTGTGACGTGGTCTTCCTGAGTCAGTGCAGTATGTGTGGAATGCTCCCTCCTCTAGGTTCTATTTACTAGACACACCTTTAGTGTTTAGTATTTTTCCCTTATGAGGTGGATTGGTGTTGTGACTTGGTCTTCCTGAGTCAGTGCAGTATGTGTGGAATGTTCCCTCCTCTGGGTTCTATTTACTAGACACACCTTTAGTGTTTAGTATTTTTCCCTTATGAGGTGGATTGGTGTTGTGACTCGGTCTTCCTGAGTCAGTGCACTATGTATGGAATGCTCCCTCCTCTAGGGTCTATTTGCTAGACATACCTTTAGTGTTTTAGTATTTTTCCCTTATGAGGTGGATTGGTGTTGTGACTCGGTCTTCCGGAGTCAGTGCACTATGTGTGGAATGTTCCCTCCTCTAGGTTCTATTTACTAGACACACCTTTAGTGTTTAGTATTTTTCCCTTATAAGGTGGATTGGTGTTGTGACTTGGTCAGTGCAGTATGTGTGGAATGTTCCCTCCTCTGGGTTCTATTTACTAGACACACCTTTAGTGTTTAGTATTTTTCCGTTATGAGGTGGATTGGTGTTGTGACGTGGTCTTCCTGAGTCAGTGCAGTATGTGTGGAATGTTCCCTCCTCTAGGTTCTATTTACTAGACACACCTTTAGTGTTTTAGTATTTTTCCGTTATGAGGTGGATTGGTGTTGTGACGTGGTTTTCCTGAGTCAGTGCAGTATGTGTGGAATGTTCCCTCCTCTAGGCTCTATTTACTAGACACACCTTTAGTGTTTAGTATTTTTCCCTTATGAGGTGGATTGGTGTTGTGACGTGGTCTTCCTGAGTCAGTGCAGTATGTGTGGAATGTTCCCTCCTCTGGGTTCTATTTACTAGACACACCTTTAGTGTTTTAGTATTTTTCCCTTATGAGGTGGATTGGTGTTGTGACGTGGTCTTCCTGAGTCAGTGCAGTATGTGTGGTCTTCCTGAGTAAGTGCAGTATGTGTGGAATGTTCCCTCCTCTGGGTTCTATTTGCTAGACACACCTTTAGTGTTTAGTATTTTTCCATTATGAGGTGGATTGGTGTTATGACTCGGTCTTCCTGAGTCAGTGCAGTATGTGTGGAATGTTCCCTCTAGGGTCTATTTACTAGACACACTTTTAGTTTTTAGTATTTATCCCTTATGAGGTGGATTGGTGTTGTGACTTGGTCTTCCTGAGTCAGTGCAGTATGTGTGGAATGGTCCCTCCTCTAGGTTCTATTTACTAGACACACCTTTAGTGTTTAGTATTTTTCCCTTATGAGGTGGATTGGTGTTGTGACGTGGTCTTCCCGAGTCAGTGCACTATGTGTGGAATGGTCCCTCCTCTAGGTTCTATTTACTAGACACACCTTTAGTGTTTAGTATTGTTCCCTTATGAGGTGGATTGGTGTTGTGACGTGGTCTTCCTGAGTCAGTGCAGTATGTGTGGAATGTTCCCTCTAGGTTCTATTTAGTAGACACACCTTTAGTGTTTAGTATTTTTCCCTTATGAGGTGGATTGGTGTTATGACTCGGTCTTCCTGAGTCAGTGCAGTATGTGTGGAATGTTCCCTCCTCTAGGTTCTATTTACTAGACACACCTTTAGTGTTTAGTATTGTTCCCTTATGAGGTGGATCGGTGTTGTGACTTGGTCTTCCTTAGTCAGTGCAGTATGTGTAGAATGTTCCCTCCTCTGGGTTCTATTTACTAGAAACACCTTTAGTATTTTTCCCTTATGAGGTGGATTGGTGTTGTGACTTGGTCTTCCTGAGTCAGTGCAGTATTTGTGGAATGGTTCCTCCTCTAGGTTCTATTTACTAGACACACCTTTAGTGTTTAGTATTGTTCCCTTATGAGGTGGATTGGTGTTGTGACGTGGTCTTCCTGAGTCAGTGCAGTATGTGTGGAATGCTCCCTCCTCTAGGTTCTATTTACTAGACACACCTTTAGTGTTTAGTATTTTTCCCTTATGAGGTGGATTGGTGTTGTGACGTGGTCTTCCTGAGTCAGTGCAGTATGTGTGGAATGCTCCCTCCTCTAGGTTCTATTTACTAGACACACCTTTAGTGTTTAGTATTTTTCCCTTATGAGGTGGATTGGTGTTGTGACGTGGTCTTCCTGAGTCAGTGCACTATGTGTGGAATGTTCCCTCCTCTGGGTTCTATTTGCTAGACACACCTTTAGTGTTTTAGTATTTTTCCCTTATGAGGTGGATTGGTGTTGTGACTTGGTCTTCCTGAGTCAGTGCAGTATGTGTGGAATGGTCCCTCCTCTAGGTTCTATTTACTAGACATACCTTTAGTGTTTAGTATGTTTCCCGTATGAGGTGGATTGGTGTTATGACTCGGTCTTCCTGAGTCAGTGCAGTATGTGTGGAATGTTCCCTCCTCTGGGTTCTATTTACTAGACACACCTTTAGTATTTTTCCCTTATGAGGTGGATTGGTGTTGTGACGTGGTCTTCCTGAGTCAGTGCAGTATGTGTGGAATGTTCCCTCCTCTAGGTTCTATTTGCTAGACACACCTTTAGTATTTTAGTATTTTTCCCTTATGAGGTGGATTGGTGTTGTGACGTGGTCTTCCTGAGTCAGTGCAGTATGTGTGGAATGTTCCCTCCTCTAGGTTCTATTTACTAGACACACCTTTAGTGTTTAGTATTTTTCCCTTATGAGGTGGATTGGTGTTGTGACGTGGTCTTCCTGAGTCAGTGCAGTATGTGTGGAATGTTCCCTCCTCTAGGTTCTATTTGCTAGACACACCTTTAGTATTTTAGTATTTTTCCCTTATGAGGTGGATTGGTGTTGTGACGTGGTCTTCCTGAGTCAGTGCAGTATGTGTGGTCTTCCTGAGTCAGTGCAGTATGTGTGGAATGTTCCCTCCTCTAGGTTCTATTTACTAGACACACCTTTAGTGTTTAGCATGTTTCCCGTATGAGGTGGATTGGTGTTGTGACTTGGTCTTCCTGAGTCAGTGCAGTATGTGTGGAATGTTCCCTCCTCTAGGTTCTATTTACTAGACACACGTTTAGTATTTTAGTATTTTTCCCGTATGAGGTGGATCGGTGTTGTGACTTGGTCTTCCTGAGTCAGTGTGGAATGGTCCCTCCTCTAGGTTCTATTTACTAGACACACCTTTAGTGTTTAGTATTTTTCCCTTATGAGGTGGATTGGTGTTGTGACGTGGTCTTCCTGAGTCAGTGCAGTATGTGTGGTCTTCCTGAGTCAGTGCAGTATGTGTGGAATGTTCCCTCCTCTAGGTTCTATTTACTAGACACACCCTTATGAGGTGGATTGGTGTTGTGACTTGGTCTTCCTGAGTCAGTGCAGTATGTGTGGAATGTTCCCTCCTCTGGGTTCTATTTACTAGACGCACCCTTATGAGGTGGATTGGTGTTGTGACTTGGTCTTCCTGAGTCAGTGCAGTATGCGTGGAATGTTCCCTCCTCTGGGTTCTCTTTACTAGACACACCCTTATGAGGTGGATAAGGTGTTGTGACTTGGTCTTCCTGAGTCAGTGCAGTATGTGTGGAATTGTTCCTCCTCTAGGTTCTATTTACTAGACACACCTTTAGTGTTTAGTATTTTTCCCTTATGAGGTGGATTGGTGTTGTGACGTGGTCTTCCTGAGTCAGTGCAGTATGTGTGGAATGTTCCCTCCTCTAGGTTCTATTTACTAGACACACCTTTAGTGTTTAGTATTGTTCCCTTATGAGGTGGATTGGTGTTGTGACGTGGTCTTCCTGAGTCAGTGCAGTATGTGTGGAATGGTTCCTCCTCTAGGTTCTATTTACTAGACACACCTTTAGTGTTTAGTATTGTTCCCTTATGAGGTGGATTGGTGTTGTGACGTGGTCTTCCTGAGTCAGTGCAGTATGTGTGGAATGCTCCCTCCTCTAGGTTCTATTTACTAGACACACCTTTAGTGTTTAGTATTTTTCCCTTATGAGGTGGATTGGTGTTGTGACTCGGTCTTCCTGAGTCAGTGCACTATGTGTGGAATGGTCCCTCCTCTAGGTTCTATTTACTAGACACACCTTTAGTGTTTAGTATTGTTCCCTTATGAGGTGGATTGGTGTTGTGACTTGGTCTTCCTGAGTCAGTGCAGTATGTGTGGAATGGTCCCTCCTCTAGGTTCTATTTATTAGACACACCTTTAGTGTTTAGTATTTTTCCCTTATGAGGTGGATTGGTGTTGTGACGTGGTCTTCCTGAGTCGGTGCAGTATGTGTGGAATGCTCCCTCCTCTAGGTTCTATTTACTAGACACACCTTTAGTGTTTAGTATTTTTCCCTTATGAGGTGGATTGGTGTTGTGACTTGGTCTTCCTGAGTCAGTGCAGTATGTGTGGAATGGTCCCTCCTCTGGGTTCTATTTGCTAGACACACCTTTAATGTTTTAGTATTTTTCCCTTATGAGGTGGATTGGTGTTGTGACTTGGTCTTCCTGAGTCAGTGCAGTATGTGTGGAATGTTCCCTCCTCTGGGTTCTATTTACTAGACACACCTTTAGTGTTTAGTATTTTTCCCTTATGAGGTGGATTGGTGTTGTGACGTGGTCTTCCTGAGTCAGTGCAGTATGTTTGGCATGTTCCCTCCTCTGGGTTCTATTTACTAGACACACCTTTAGTGTTTAGTATTTTTCCCTTATAAGGTGGATTGGTGTTGTGACTTGGTCAGTGCAGTATGTGTGGAATGTTCCCTCCTCTGGGTTCTATTTACTAGACACACCTTTAGTGTTTAGTATTTTTCCGTTATGAGGTGGATTGGTGTTGTGACGTGGTCTTCCTGAGTCAGTGCAGTATGCGTGGAATGTTCCCTCCTCTGGGTTCTATTTACTAGACACACCCTTATGAGGTGGATAAGGTGTTGTGACTTTGTCTTCCTGAGTCAGTGCAGTATGTGTGGTATTGTTCCTCCTCTAGGTTCTATTTACTAGACACACCTTTAGTGTTTAGTATTTTTCCCTTATGAGGTGGATTGGTGTTGTGACGTGGTCTTCCTGAGTCAGTGCAGTATGTGTGGAATGTTCCCTCCTCTAGGTTCTATTTACTAGACACACCTTTAGTGTTTAGTATTGTTCCCTTATGAGGTGGATTGGTGTTGTGACGTGGTCTTCCTGAGTCAGTGCAGTATGTGTGGAATGGTTCCTCCTCTAGGTTCTATTTACTAGACACACCTTTAGTGTTTAGTATTGTTCCCTTATGAGGTGGATTGGTGTTGTGACGTGGTCTTCCTGAGTCAGTGCAGTATGTGTGGAATGCTCCCTCCTCTAGGTTCTATTTACTAGACACACCTTTAGTGTTTAGTATTTTTCCCTTATGAGGTGGATTGGTGTTGTGACGTGGTCTTCCTGAGTCAGTGCAGTATGTGTGGAATGTTCCCTCCTCTAGGTTCTATTTACTAGACACACCTTTAGTGTTTATTTTTTTTCCCTTATGAGGTGGATTGGTGTTGTGACGTGGTCTTCCTGAGTCAGTGCTGTATGTGTGGAATGCTCCCTCCTCTAGGTTCCATTTACTAGACACACCTTTAGTGTTTAGTATTTTTCCCTTATGAGGTGGATTGGTGTTGTGACGTGGTCTTCCTGAGTCAGTGCAGTATGTGTGGAATGTTCCCTCCTCTAGGTTCTATTTACTAGACACACCTTTAGTGTTTAGTATTTTTCCCTTATGAGGTGGATTGGTGTTGTGACGTGGTCTTCCTGAGTCAGTGCAGTATGTGTGGAATGCTCCCTCCTCTAGGTTCTATTTACTAGACACACCTTTAGTGTTTAGTATTTTTCCCTTATGAGGTGGATTGGTGTTGTGACGTGGTCTTCCTGAGTCAGTGCAGTATGTGTGGAATGTTCCCTCCTCTGGGTTCTATTTGCTAGACACACCTTTAGTGTTTTATTATTTTTCCCTTATGAGGTGAATTGGTGTTGTGACTCGGTCTTCCTGAGTCAGTGCAGTATGTGTGGAATGTTCCCTCCTCTGGGTTCTATTTGCTAGACACACCTTTAGTGTTTAATTTTTTTTCCCTTTATGAGGTGGATTGGTGTTGTGACTTGGTCTTCCTGAGTCAGTGCAGTATGTGTGGAATGTTCCCTCCTCTAGGTTCTATTTACTAGACGCACCTTTAGTGTTTAGTATTTTTCCCTTATGAGGTGGATTGGTGTTGTGACGTGGTCTTCCTGAGTCAGTGCAGTATGTTTGGAATGTTCCCTCCTCTAGGTTCTATTTACTAGACACACCCTTATGAGGTGGATTGGTGTTGTGACTTGGTCTTCCTGAGTCAGTGCACTATGTGTGGAATGGTCCCTCCTCTAGGTTCTATTTACTAGACACACCTTTAGTGTTTAGTATTGTTCCCTTATGAGGTGGATTGGTGTTGTGACTCGGTCTTCCTGAGTCAGTGCACTATGTGTGGAATGGTCCCTCCTCTAGGTTCTATTTACTAGACACACCTTTAGTGTTTAGTATTGTTCCCTTATGAAGTGGATTGGTGTTGTGATTCGGTCTTCCTGAGTCAGTGCAGTATGTGTGGAATGTTCCCTCCTCTGGGTTCTATTTACTAGACACACCCTTATGAGGTGGATTGGTGTTGTGACTTGGTCTTCCTGAGTCAGTGCAGTATGTGTGGAATGGTCCCTCCTCTGGGTTCTATTTGCTAGACACACCTTTAGTGTTTAGTATTTTTCCATTATGAGGTGGATTGGTGTTATGACTCGGTCTTCCTGAGTCAGTGCAGTATGTGTGGAATGTTCCCTCCTCTGGGTTCTATTTGCTAGACACACCTTTAGTGTTTAGTATTTTTCCCTTATGAGGTGGATTGGTGTTGTGACGTGGTCTTCCTGAGTCAGTGCAGTATGTGTGGAATGTTCCCTCCTCTAGGTTCTATTTACTAGACACAGCTTTAGTGTTTAGTATTGTTCCCTTATGAGGTGGATTGGTGTTGTGACGTGGTCTTCCTGAGTCAGTGCAGTATGTGTGGAATGTTCCCTCTAGGGTCTATTTACTAGACACACCTTTAGTTTTTAGTATTTATCCCTTATGAGGTGGATTGGTGTTGTGACTTGGTCTTCCTGAGTCAGTGCACTATGTGTGGAATGGTCCCTCCTCTAGGTTCTATTTACTAGACACACCTTTAGTGTTTAGTATTGTTCCCTTATGAGGTGGATTGGTGTTGTGACGTGGTCTTCCTGAGTCAGTGCAGTATGTGTGGAATGTTCCCTCCTCTAGGTTCTATTTACTAGACACACCTTTAGTGTTTAGTATTTTTCCCTTATGAGGTGGATTGGTGTTGTGACTTGGTCTTCCTGAGTCAGTGCACTATGTGTGGAATGGTCCCTCCTCTAGGTTCTATTTACTAGACACACCTTTAGTGTTTAGTATTGTTCCCTTATGAGGTGGATTGGTGTTGTGACGTGATCTTCCTGAGTCAGTGCAGTATGTGTGGAATGTTCCCTCCTCTAGGTTCTATTTACTAGACACACCTTTAGTGTTTAGTATTTTTCCCTTATGAGGTGGATTGGTATTGTGACGTGGTCTTCCTGAGTCAGTGCAGTATGTGTGGAATGCTCCCTCCTCTAGGTTCTATTTACTAGACACACCTTTAGTGTTTAGTATTTTTCCCTTATGAGGTGGATTGGTGTTGTGACTTGGTCTTCCTGAGTCAGTGCAGTATGTGTGGAATGTTCCCTCCTCTGGGTTCTATTTACTAGACACACCTTTAGTGTTTAGTATTTTTCCCTTATGAGGTGGATTGGTGTTGTGACGTGGTCTTCCTGAGTCAGTGCAGTATGTGTGGAATGTTCCCTCCTCTGGGTTCTATTTACTAGACACACCTTTAGTGTTTAGTATTTTTCCCTTATGAGGTGGATTGGTGTTGTGACTCGGTCTTCCTGAGTCAGTGCACTATGTATGGAATGCTCCCTCCTCTAGGGTCTATTTGCTAGACATACCTTTAGTGTTTTAGTATTTTTCCCTTATGAGGTGGATTGGTGTTGTGACTCGGTCTTCCTGAGTCAGTGCACTATGTGTGGAATGTTCCCTCCTCTAGGTTCTATTTACTAGACACACCTTTAGTGTTTAGTATTTTTCCCTTATGAGGTGGATTGGTGTTGTGACGTGGTCTTCCTGAGTCAGTGCAGTATGTGTGGCATGTTCCCTCCTCTGGGTTCTATTTACTAGACACACCTTTAGTGTTTAGTATTTTTCCCTTATGAGGTGGATTGGTGTTATGACTCGGTCTTCCTGAGTCAGTGCAGTATGTGTGGAATGTTCCCTCCTCTAGATCTATTTACTAGACACACCGTTAGTGTTTAGTATTTTTCCCTTATAAGGTGGATTGGTGTTGTGACTTGGTCAGTGCAGTATGTGTGGAATGTTCCCTCCTCTGGGTTCTATTTACTAGACACACCTTTAGTGTTTAGTATTTTTCCGTTATGAGGTGGATTGGTGTTGTGACGTGGTCTTCCTGAGTCAGTGCAGTATGTGTGGAATGTTCCCTCCTCTAGGTTCTATTTACTAGACACACCTTTAGTGTTTTAGTATTTTTCCGTTATGAGGTGGATTGGTGTTGTGACGTGGTTTTCCTGAGTCAGTGCAGTATGTGTGGAATGTTCCCTCCTCTAGGCTCTATTTACTAGACACACCTTTAGTGTTTAGTATTTTTCCCTTATGAGGTGGATTGGTGTTGTGACGTGGTCTTCCTGAGTCAGTGCAGTATGTGTGGAATGTTCCCTCCTCTGGGTTCTATTTACTAGACACACCTTTAGTGTTTTAGTATTTTTCCCTTATGAGGTGGATTGGTGTTGTGACGTGGTCTTCCTGAGTCAGTGCAGTATGTGTGGTCTTCCTGAGTAAGTGCAGTATGTGTGGAATGTTCCCTCCTCTGGGTTCTATTTACTAGACACACCTTTAGTGTTTAGTATTTATCCCTTATGAGGTGGATTGGTGTTGTGACTTGGTCTTCCTGAGTCAGTGCAGTATGTGTGGAATGGTCCCTCCTCTAGGTTCTATTTACTAGACACACCTTTAGTGTTTAGTATTTTTCCCGTATGAGGTGGATTGGTGTTGTGACTTGGTCTTCCTGAGTCAGTGCACTATGTGTGGAATGGTCCCTCCTCTAGGTTCTATTTACTAGACACACCTTTAGTGTTTAGTATTGTTCCCTTATGAGGTGGATTGGTGTTGTGACGTGGTCTTCCTGAGTCAGTGCAGTATGTGTGGAATGTTCCCTCCTCTGGGTTCTATTTACTAGACACACCTTTAGTGTTTAGTATTTTTCCCTTATGAGGTGGATTGGTGTTGTGACGTGGTCTTCCTGAGTCGGTGCAGTATGTGTGGAATGTTCCCTCCTCTAGGTTCTATTTACTAGACACACCTTTAGTGTTTAGTATTTTTCCCTTATGAGGTGGATTGGTATTGTGACGTGGTCTTCCTGAGTCAGTGCAGTATGTGTGGAATGCTCCCTCCTCTAGGTTCTATTTACTAGACACACCTTTAGTGTGTAGTATTTTTCCCTTATGAGGTGGATTGGTGTTGTGACGTGGTCTTCCTGAGTCAGTGCAGTATGTGTGGAATGCTCCCTCCTCTAGGTTCTATTTACTAGACACACCTTTAGTGTTTAGTATTTTTCCTTTATGAGGTGGATTGGTGTTGTGACGTGGTCTTCCTGAGTCAGTGCAGTATGTGTGGAATGCTCCCTCCTCTAGGTTCTATTTACTAGACACACCTTTAGTGTTTAGTATTTTTCCCTTATGAGGTGGATTGGTGTTGTGACGTGGTCTTCCTGAGTCAGTGCACTATGTGTGGAATGGTCCCCCCTCTAGGTTCTATTTACTAGACACACCTTTAGTGTTTAGTATTTTTCCCTTATGAGGTGGATTGGTGTTGACGTGGTCTTCCTGAGTCAGTGCAGTATGTGTGGAATGTTCCCTCCTCTAGGTTCTATTTACTAGACACACCTTTAGTGTTTTAGTATTTTTCCCTTATGAGGTGGATTGGTGTTGACGTGGTCTTCCTGAGTCAGTGCAGTATGTGTGGAATGTTCCCTCCTCTAGGTTCTATTTACTAGACACACCTTTAGTGTTTTAGTATTTTTCCCTTATGAGGTG
Organism: Ambystoma mexicanum; assembly: GCF_040938575.1. Classification (NCBI taxonomy): domain Eukaryota; kingdom Metazoa; phylum Chordata; class Amphibia; order Caudata; family Ambystomatidae; genus Ambystoma; species Ambystoma mexicanum. The sequence continues at coordinate 3,271,215 of NC_090935.1, forward strand.
GATTGGTGTTGTGACGTGGTCTTCCTGAGTCAGTGCAGTATGTGTGGAATGTTCCCTCTAGGTTCTATTTACTAGACACACCTTTAGTGTTTAGTATTTTCCCCTTATGAGGTGGATTGGTGTTATGACTCGGTCTTCCTGAGTCAGTGCAGTATGTGTGGAATGTTCCCTCCTCTAGGTTCTATTTACTAGACACACCTTTAGTGTTTAGTATTTTTCCCTTATGAGGTGGATCGGTGTTGTGACTTGGTCTTCCTGAGTCAGTGCAGTATGTGTGGAATGGTCCCTCCTCTAGGTTCTATTTACTAGACACACCTTTAGTGTTTAGTATTGTTCCCTTATGAGGTGGATCGGTGTTGTGACTTGGTCTTCCTTAGTCAGTGCAGTATGTGTAGAATGTTCCCTCCTCTGGGTTCTATTTACTAGACACACCTTTAGTATTTTTCCCTTATGAGGTGGATTTATGTTGTGACTTGGTCTTCCTGAGTCAGTGCAGTATGTGTGGAATGGTCCCTCCTCTAGGTTCTATTTACTAGACACACCTTTAGTGTTTAGTATTGTTCCCTTATGAGGTGGATCGGTGTTGTGACTTGGTCTTCCTTAGTCAGTGCAGTATGTGTAGAATGTTCCCTCCTCTGGGTTCTATTTACTAGAAACACCTTTAGTATTTTTCCCTTATGAGGTGGATTGGTGTTGTGACTTGGTCTTCCTGAGTCAGTGCAGTATGTGTGGAATGCTCCCTCCTCTAGGTTCTATTTACTAGACACACCTTTAGTGTTTAGTATTTTTCCCTTATGAGGTGGATTGGTGTTGTGACGTGGTCTTCCTGAGTCAGTGCAGTATGTGTGGAATGCTCCCTCCTCTAGGTTCTATTTACTAGACACACCTAGTATTTTTCCCTTATGAGGTGGATTGGTGTTGTGACGTGGTCTTCCTGAGTCAGTGCACTATGTGTGGAATGTTCCCTCCTCTGGGTTCTATTTGCTAGACACACCTTTAGTGTTTTAGTATTTTTCCCTTATGAGGTGGATTGGTGTTGTGACTTGGTCTTCCTGAGTCAGTGCAGTATGTGTGGAATGGTCCCTCCTCTAGGTTCTATTTACTAGACACACCTTTAGTGTTTAGTATTGTTCCCTTATGAAGTGGATTGGTGTTGTGATTCGGTCTTCCTGAGTCAGTGCAGTATGTGTGGAATGTTCCCTCCTCTGGGTTCTATTTACTAGACACACCCTTATGAGGTGGATTGGTGTTGTGACTTGGTCTTCCTGAGTCAGTGCAGTATGTGTGGAATGGTCCCTCCTCTAGGTTCTATTTATTAGACACACCTTTAGTGTTTAGTATTTTTCCCTTATGAGGTGGATTGGTGTTGTGACGTGGTCTTCCTGAGTCAGTGCAGTATGTGTGGAATGCTCCCTCCTCTAGGTTCTATTTACTAGACACACCTTTAGTGTTTAGTATTTTTCCCTTATGAGGTGGATTGGTGTTGTGACGTGGTCTTCCTGAGTCAGTGCAGTATGTGTGGAATGTTCCCTCCTCTAGGCTCTATTTACTAGACACACCTTTAGTGTTTTAGTATTTTTCCGTTATGAGGTGGATTGGTGTTGTGACGTGGTTTTCCTGAGTCAGTGCAGTATGTGTGGAATGTTCCCTCCTCTAGGCTCTATTTACTAGACACACCTTTAGTGTTTAGTATTTTTCCCTTATGAGGTGGATTGGTGTTGTGACGTGGTCTTCCTGAGTCAGTGCAGTATGTGTGGAATGTTCCCTCCTCTGGGTTCTATTTACTAGACACACCTTTAGTGTTTTAGTATTTTTCCCTTATGAGGTGGATTGGTGTTGTGACGTGGTCTTCCTGAGTCAGTGCAGTATGTGTGGTCTTCCTGAGTAAGTGCAGTATGTGTGGAATGTTCCCTCCTCTGGGTTCTATTTACTAGACACACCTTTAGTGTTTAGTATTTATCCCTTATGAGGTGGATTGGTGTTGTGACTTGGTCTTCCTGAGTCAGTGCAGTATGTGTGGAATGGTCCCTCCTCTAGGTTCTATTTACTAGACACACCTTTAGTGTTTAGTATTTTTCCCGTATGAGGTGGATTGGTGTTGTGACTTGGTCTTCCTGAGTCAGTGCACTATGTGTGGAATGGTCCCTCCTCTAGGTTCTATTTACTAGACACACCTTTAGTGTTTAGTATTGTTCCCTTATGAGGTGGATTGGTGTTGTGACGTGGTCTTCCTGAGTCAGTGCAGTATGTGTGGAATGTTCCCTCCTCTGGGTTCTATTTACTAGACACACCTTTAGTGTTTAGTATTTTTCCCTTATGAGGTGGATTGGTGTTGTGACGTGGTCTTCCTGAGTCGGTGCAGTATGTGTGGAATGTTCCCTCCTCTAGGTTCTATTTACTAGACACACCTTTAGTGTTTAGTATTTTTCCCTTATGAGGTGGATTGGTATTGTGACGTGGTCTTCCTGAGTCAGTGCAGTATGTGTGGAATGCTCCCTCCTCTAGGTTCTATTTACTAGACACACCTTTAGTGTGTAGTATTTTTCCCTTATGAGGTGGATTGGTGTTGTGACGTGGTCTTCCTGAGTCAGTGCAGTATGTGTGGAATGCTCCCTCCTCTAGGTTCTATTTACTAGACACACCTTTAGTGTTTAGTATTTTTCCTTTATGAGGTGGATTGGTGTTGTGACGTGGTCTTCCTGAGTCAGTGCAGTATGTGTGGAATGCTCCCTCCTCTAGGTTCTATTTACTAGACACACCTTTAGTGTTTAGTATTTTTCCCTTATGAGGTGGATTGGTGTTGTGACGTGGTCTTCCTGAGTCAGTGCACTATGTGTGGAATGGTCCCCCCTCTAGGTTCTATTTACTAGACACACCTTTAGTGTTTAGTATTTTTCCCTTATGAGGTGGATTGGTGTTGACGTGGTCTTCCTGAGTCAGTGCAGTATGTGTGGAATGTTCCCTCCTCTAGGTTCTATTTACTAGACACACCTTTAGTGTTTTAGTATTTTTCCCTTATGAGGTGGATTGGTGTTGACGTGGTCTTCCTGAGTCAGTGCAGTATGTGTGGAATGTTCCCTCCTCTAGGTTCTATTTACTAGACACACCTTTAGTGTTTTAGTATTTTTCCCTTATGAGGTGGATTGGTGTTGTGACGTGGTCTTCCTGAGTCAGTGCAGTATGTGTGGAATGTTCCCTCTAGGTTCTATTTACTAGACACACCTTTAGTGTTTAGTATTTTCCCCTTATGAGGTGGATTGGTGTTATGACTCGGTCTTCCTGAGTCAGTGCAGTATGTGTGGAATGTTCCCTCCTCTAGGTTCTATTTACTAGACACACCTTTAGTGTTTAGTATTTTTCCCTTATGAGGTGGATCGGTGTTGTGACTTGGTCTTCCTGAGTCAGTGCAGTATGTGTGGAATGGTCCCTCCTCTAGGTTCTATTTACTAGACACACCTTTAGTGTTTAGTATTGTTCCCTTATGAGGTGGATCGGTGTTGTGACTTGGTCTTCCTTAGTCAGTGCAGTATGTGTAGAATGTTCCCTCCTCTGGGTTCTATTTACTAGACACACCTTTAGTATTTTTCCCTTATGAGGTGGATTTATGTTGTGACTTGGTCTTCCTGAGTCAGTGCAGTATGTGTGGAATGGTCCCTCCTCTAGGTTCTATTTACTAGACACACCTTTAGTGTTTAGTATTGTTCCCTTATGAGGTGGATCGGTGTTGTGACTTGGTCTTCCTTAGTCAGTGCAGTATGTGTAGAATGTTCCCTCCTCTGGGTTCTATTTACTAGAAACACCTTTAGTATTTTTCCCTTATGAGGTGGATTGGTGTTGTGACTTGGTCTTCCTGAGTCAGTGCAGTATGTGTGGAATGCTCCCTCCTCTAGGTTCTATTTACTAGACACACCTTTAGTGTTTAGTATTTTTCCCTTATGAGGTGGATTGGTGTTGTGACGTGGTCTTCCTGAGTCAGTGCAGTATGTGTGGAATGCTCCCTCCTCTAGGTTCTATTTACTAGACACACCTTTAGTGTTTAGTATTTTTCCCTTATGAGGTGGATTGGTGTTGTGACGTGGTCTTCCTGAGTCAGTGCACTATGTGTGGAATGTTCCCTCCTCTGGGTTCTATTTGCTAGACACACCTTTAGTGTTTTAGTATTTTTCCCTTATGAGGTGGATTGGTGTTGTGACTTGGTCTTCCTGAGTCAGTGCAGTATGTGTGGAATGGTCCCTCCTCTAGGTTCTATTTACTAGACACACCTTTAGTGTTTAGTATTGTTCCCTTATGAAGTGGATTGGTGTTGTGATTCGGTCTTCCTGAGTCAGTGCAGTATGTGTGGAATGTTCCCTCCTCTGGGTTCTATTTACTAGACACACCCTTATGAGGTGGATTGGTGTTGTGACTTGGTCTTCCTGAGTCAGTGCAGTATGTGTGGAATGGTCCCTCCTCTAGGTTCTATTTATTAGACACACCTTTAGTGTTTAGTATTTTTCCCTTATGAGGTGGATTGGTGTTGTGACGTGGTCTTCCTGAGTCAGTGCAGTATGTGTGGAATGCTCCCTCCTCTAGGTTCTATTTACTAGACACACCTTTAGTGTTTAGTATTTTTCCCTTATGAGGTGGATTGGTGTTGTGACGTGGTCTTCCTGAGTCAGTGCAGTATGTGTGGAATGTTCCCTCCTCTAGGTTCTATTTACTAGACACACCTTTAGTGTTTAGTATTGTTCCCTTCTGAGGTGGATTGGTGTTGTGACGTGGTCTTCCTGAGTCAGTGCAGTATGTGTGGAATGTTCCCTCCTCTGGGTTCTATTTACTAGACACACCTTTATTGTTTTAGTATTTTTCCCTTATGAGGTGAATTGGTGTTGTGACTCGGTCTTCCTGAGTCAGTGCAGTATGTGTGGAATGTTCCCTCCTCTGGGTTCTATTTGCTAGACACACCTTTAGTGTTTAGTATTTTTCCCGTATGAGGTGGATTGGTGTTGTGACGTGGTCTTCCTGAGTCAGTGCAGTATGTGTGGAATGCTCCCTCCTCTAGGTTCTATTTACTAGACACACCTTTAGTGTTTTAGTATTTTTCCCTTATGAGGTGGATTGGTGTTGTGACTTGGTTTTCCTGAGTCAGTGCAGTATGTGTGGAATGTTCCCTCCTCTAGGTTCTATTTACTAGACACACCTTTAGTGTTTAGTATGTTTCCCGTATGAGGTGGATTGGTGTTATGACTCGGTCTTCCTGAGTCAGTGCAGTATGTGTGGAATGTTCCCTCCTCTAGGTTCTATTTGCTAGACACACCTTTAGTATTTTAGTATTTTTCCCTTATGAGGTGGATTGGTGTTGTGACGTGGTCTTCCTGAGTCAGTGCAGTATGTGTGGTCTTCCTGAGTCAGTGCAGTATGTGTGGAATGTTCCCTCCTCTAGGTTCTATTTACTAGACACACCTTTAGTGTTTAGTATTTTTCCCTTATGAGGTGGATTGGTATTGCGACGTGGTCTTCCTGAGTCAGTGCAGTATGTGTGGAATGCTCCCTCCTCTAGGTTCTATTTACTAGACACACCTTTAGTGTTTAGTATTTTTCCCTTATGAGGTGGATTGGTGTTGTGACTTGGTCTTCCTGAGTCAGTGCAGTATGTGTGGAATGTTCCCTCCTCTGGGTTCTATTTACTAGACACACCTTTAGTGTTTTAGTATTTTTCCCTTATGAGGTGGATTGGTGTTGTGACTCGGTCTTCCTGAGTCAGTGCAGTATGTGTGGAATGTTCCCTCCTCTGGGTTCTATTTACTAGACACACCTTTAGTGTTTAGTATTTTTCCCTTATGAGGTGGATTGGTGTTATGACTCGGTCTTCCTGAGTCAGTGCACTATGTGTGGAATGCTCCCTCTAGGGTCTATTTACTAGACACACCTTTAGTGTTTAGTATTTTTCTCTTATGAGGTAGATTGGTGTTGTGACTCGGTCTTCCTGAGTCAGTGCACTATGTATGGAATGCTCCCTCCTCTAGGGACTATTTGCTAGACATACCTTTAGTGTTTTAGTATTTTTCCCTTATGAGGTGGATTGGTGTTGTGACTCGGTCTTCCTGAGTCAGTGCACTATGTGTGGAATGTTCCCTCCTCTAGGTTCTATTTACTAGACACACCTTTAGTGTTTAGTATTTTTCCCTTATGAGGTGGATTGGTGTTGTGACGTGGTCTTCCTGAGTCAGTGCAGTATGTGTGGCATGTTCCCTCCTCTGGGTTCTATTTACTAGACACACCTTTAGTGTTTAGTATTTTTCCCTTATGAGGTGGATTGGTGTTATGACTCGGTCTTCCTGAGTCAGTGCAGTATGTGTGGAATGTTCCCTCCTCTAGATCTATTTACTAGACACACCTTTAGTGTTTAGTATTTTTCCCTTATGAGGTGGATTGGTGTTGTGACGTGGTCTTCCTGAGTCAGTGCAGTATGTGTGGCATGTTCCCTCCTCTGGGTTCTATTTACTAGACACACCTTTAGTGTTTAGTATTTTTCCCTTATGAGGTGGATTGGTGTTATGACTCGGTCTTCCTGAGTCAGTGCAGTATGTGTGGAATGTTCCCTCCTCTAGATCTATTTACTAGACACACCTTTAGTGTTTAGTATTTTTCCCTTATAAGGTGGATTGGTGTTGAGACTTGGTCAGTGCAGTATGTGTGGAATGTTCCCTCCTATGGGTTCTATTTACTAGACACACCTTTAGTGTTTAGTATTTTTCCGTTATGAGGTGGATTGGTGTTGTGACGTGGTCTTCCTGAGTCAGTGCAGTATGTGTGGAATGTTCCCTCCTCTAGGTTCTATTTACTAGACACACCTTTAGTGTTTTAGTATTTTTCCGTTATGAGGTGGATTGGTGTTGTGACGTGGTTTTCCTGAGTCAGTGCAGTATGTGTGGAATGTTCCCTCCTCTAGGCTCTATTTACTAGACACACCTTTAGTGTTTAGTATTTTTCCCTTATGAGGTGGATTGGTGTTGTGACGTGGTCTTCCTGAGTCAGTGCAGTATGTGTGGAATGTTCCCTCCTCTGGGTTCTATTTACTAGACACACCTTTAGTGTTTTAGTATTTTTCCCTTATGAGGTGGATTGGTGTTGTGACGTGGTCTTCCTGAGTCAGTGCAGTATGTGTGGAATGTTCCCTCCTCTGGGTTCTATTTGCTAGACACACCTTTAGTGTTTAGTATTTTTCCATTATGAGGTGGATTGGTGTTATGACTTGGTCTTCCTGAGTCAGTGCAGTATGTGTGGAATGTTCCCTCTAGGGTCTATTTACTAGACACACTTTTAGTTTTTAGTATTTATCCCTTATGAGGTGGATTGGTGTTGTGACTTGGTCTTCCTGAGTCAGTGCACTATGTGTGGAATGGTCCCTCCTCTAGGTTCTATTTACTAGACACACCTTTAGTGTTTAGTATTGTTCCCTTATGAGGTGGATTGGTGTTGTGACATGGTCTTCCTGAGTCGGTGCAGTATGTGTGGAATGTTCCCTCCTCTGGGTTCTATTTACTAGACACACCTTTAGTGTTTAGTATTTTTCCCTTATGAGGTGGATTGGTGTTGTGACGTGGTCTTCCTGAGTCTGTGCAGTATGTGTGGAATGTTCCCTCCTCTAGGTTCTATTTACTAGACGCACCTTTAGTGTTTAGTATTTTTCCCTTATGAGGTGGATTGGTATTGTGACGTGGTCTTCCTGAGTCAGTGCAGTATGTGTGGAATGCTCCCTCCTCTAGGTTCTATTTACTAGACACACCTTTAGTGTTTAGTATTTTTCCCTTATGAGGTGGATTGGTGTTGTGACGTGGTCTTCCTGAGTCAGTGCAGTATGTGTGGAATGCTCCCTCCTCTAGGTTCTATTTACTAGACACACCTTTAGTGTTTAGTATTTTTCCTTTATGAGGTGGATTGGTGTTGTGACGTGGTCTTCCTGAGTCAGTGCAGTATGTGTGGAATGTTCCCTCCTCTAGGTTCTATTTACTAGACACACCTTTAGTGTTTAGTATTTTTCCCTTATGAGGTGGATTGGTGTTGTGACGTGGTCTTCCTGAGTCAGTGCAGTATGTGTGGAATGCTCCCTCCTCTAGGTTCTATTTACTAGACACACCTTTAGTGTTTAGTATTTTTCCCTTATGAGGTGGATTGGTGTTGTGACGTGGTCTTCCTGAGTCAGTGCAGTATGTGTGGAATGGTCCCTCCTCTAGGTTCTATTTACTAGACACACCTTTAGTGTTTAGTATTGTTCCCTTATGAGGTGGATTGGTGTTGTGACTCGGTCTTCCTGACGTCAGTGCAGTATGTGTGGAATGTTCCCTCCTCTGGGTTCTATTTGCTAGACACACCTTTAGTGTTTAGTATTTTTCTCTTATGTGGTAGATTGGTGTTGTGACGTGGTCTTCCTGAGTCAGTGCAGTATGTGTGGAATGCTCCCTCCTCTAGGTTCTATTTACTAGACACACCTTTAGTGTTTAGTATTATTCCCTTATGAGGTGGATTGGTGTTGTGACTTGGTCTTCCTGAGTCAGTGCAGTATGTGTGGAATGGTCCCTCCTCTAGGTTCTATTTACTAGACACACCTTTAGTGTTTAGTATTGTTCCCTTATGAGGTGGATCGGTGTTGTGACTTGGTCTTCCTTAGTCAGTGCAGTATGTGTAGAATGTTCCCTCCTCTGGGTTCTATTTACTAGAAACACCTTTAGTATTTTTCCCTTATGAGGTGGATTGGTGTTGTGACTTGGTCTTCCTGGTCAGTGCAGTATGTGTGGAATGGTTCCTCCTCTAGGTTCTATTTACTAGACACACCTTTAGTGTTTAGTATTGTTCCCTTATGAGGTGGATTGGTGTTGTGACGTGGTCTTCCTGAGTCAGTGCAGTATGTGTGGAATGCTCCCTCCTCTAGGTTCTATTTACTAGACACACCTTTAGTGTTTAGTATTTTTCCCTTATGAGGTGGATTGGTGTTGTGACGTGGTCTTCCTGAGTCAGTGCAGTATGTGTGGAATGCTCCCTCCTCTAGGTTCTATTTACTAGACACACCTTTAGTGTTTAGTATTTTTCCCTTATGAGGTGGATTGGTGTTGTGACGTGGTCTTCCTGAGTCAGTGCACTATGTGTGGAATGTTCCCTCCTCTGGGTTCTATTTGCTAGACACACCTTTAGTGTTTTAGTATTTTTCCCTTATGAGGTGGATTGGTGTTGTGACTTGGTCTTCCTGAGTCAGTGCAGTATGTGTGGAATGTTCCCTCCTCTGGGTTCTATTTACTAGACACACCTTTAGTATTTTTCCCTTATGAGGTGGATTGGTGTTGTGACTTGGTCTTCCTGAGTCAGTGCAGTATGTGTGGAATGTTCCCTCCTCTGGGTTCTATTTACTAGACACACCTTTAGTATGTTTCCCTTATGAGGTGGATTGGTGTTGTGACTTGGTCTTCCTGAGTCAGTGCAGTATGTGTGGAATGTTCCCTCCTCTAGGTTCTATTTACTAGACACACCTTTAGTGTTTAGTATTTTTCCCTTATGAGGTGGATTGGTGTTATGACTCGGTCTTCCTGAGTCAGTGCAGTATGTGTGGAATGGTCCCTCCTCTAGGTTCTATTTACTAGACACACCTTTAGTGTTTAGTATTGTTCCCTTATGAAGTGGATTGGTGTTGTGATTCGGTCTTCCTGAGTCAGTGCAGTATGTGTGGAATGTTCCCTCCTCTGGGTTCTATTTACTAGACACACCCTTATGAGGTGGATTGGTGTTGTGACTTGGTCTTCCTGAGTCAGTGCAGTATGTGTGGAATGGTCCCTCCTCTAGGTTCTATTTATTAGACACACCTTTAGTGTTTAGTATTTTTCCCTTATGAGGTGGATTGGTGTTGTGACGTGGTCTTCCTGAGTCAGTGCAGTATGTGTGGAATGCTCCCTCGTCTAGGTTCTATTTACTAGACACACCTTTAGTGTTTAGTATTTTTCCCTTATGAGGTGGATTGGTGTTGTGACGTGGTCTTCCTGAGTCGGTGCAGTATGTGTGGAATGTTCCCTCCTCTAGGTTCTATTTACTAGACACACCTTTAGTGTTTAGTATTTTTCCCTTATGAGGTGGATTGGTGTTGTGACGTGGTCTTCCTGAGTCAGTGCAGTATGTGTGGAATGCTCCCTCCTCTAGGTTCTATTTGCTAGACACACCTTTAGTGTTTAGTATTGTTCCCTTATGAGGTGGATTGGTGTTGTGACGTGGTCTTCCTGAGTCAGTGCAGTATGTGTGGAATGTTCCCTCCTCTGGGTTCTATTTACTAGACAAACCTTTAGTGTTTTAGTATTTTTCCCTTATGAGGTGAATTGGTGTTGTGACTCGGTCTTCCTGAGTCAGTGCAGTATGTGTGGAATGTTCCCTCCTCTGGGTTCTATTTGCTAGACACACCTTTAGTGTTTAGTATTTTTCCCTTATGAGGTGGATTGGTGTTGTGACTTGGTCTTCCTGAGTCAGTACAGTATGTGTGGAATGTTCCCTCCTCTGGGTTCTATTTGCTAGACACACCTTTAGTGTTTAGTATTTTTCCCTTATGAGGTGGATTGGTGTTGTGACGTGGTCTTCCCGAGTCAGTGCACTATGTGTGGAATGTTCCCTCCTCTAGGTTCTATTTACTAGACACACCTTTAGTGTTTATTATTTTTCCCGTATGAGGTGGATCGGTGTTGTGACTTGGTCTTCCTGAGTCAGTGCAGTATGTGTGGAATGTTCCCTCCTCTGGGTTCTATTTGCTAGACACACCTTTAGTGTTTAGTATTTTTCTCTTATGTGGTAGATTGGTGTTGTGACGTGGTCTTCCTGAGTCAGTGCAGTATGTGTGGAATGCTCCCTCCTCTAGGTTCTATTTACTAGACACACCTTTAGTGTTTAGTATTATTCCCTTATGAGGTGGATTGGTGTTGTGACGTGGTCTTCCTGAGTCAGTGCAGTATGTGTGGAATGTTCCCTCTAGGTTCTATTTACTAGACACACCTTTAGTGTTTAGTATTTTTCCCTTATGAGGTGGATTGGTGTTGTGACGTGGTCTTCCTGAGTCAGTGCAGTATGTGTGGCATGTTCCCTCCTCTGGGTTCTATTTACTAGACACACCTTTAGTGTTTAGTATTTTTCCCGTATGAGGTGGATCGGTGTTGTGACTTGGTCTTCCTGAGTCAGTGCAGTATGTGTGGAATGTTCCCTCCTCTGGGTTCTATTTGCTAGACACACCTTTAGTGTTTAGTATTTTTCTCTTATGTGGTAGATTGGTGTTGTGACGTGGTCTTCCTGAGTCAGTGCAGTATGTGTGGAATGCTCCCTCCTCTAGGTTCTATTTACTAGACACACCTTTAGTGTTTAGTATTATTCCCTTATGAGGTGGATTGGTGTTGTGACGTGGTCTTCCTGAGTCAGTGCAGTATGTGTGGAATGTTCCCTCTAGGTTCTATTTACTAGACACACCTTTAGTGTTTAGTATTTTTCCCTTATGAGGTGGATTGGTGTTGTGACGTGGTCTTCCTGAGTCAGTGCAGTATGTGTGGCATGTTCCCTCCTCTGGGTTCTATTTACTAGACACACCTTTAGTGTTTAGTATTTTTCCCTTATAAGGTGGATTGGTGTTGTGACTTGGTCAGTGCAGTATGTGTGGAATGTTCCCTCCTCTGGGTTCTATTTACTAGACACACCTTTAGTGTTTAGTATTTTTCCGTTATGAGGTGGATTGGTGTTTGTGACGTGGTCTTCCTGAGTCAGTGCAGTATGTGTAGAATGTTCCCTCCTCTAGGTTCTATTTACTACACACACCTTTAGTGTTTTAGTATTTTTCCGTTATGAGGTGGATTGGTGTTGTGACGTGGTTTTCCTGAGTCAGTGCAGTATGTGTGGAATGTTCCCTCCTCTAGGCTCTATTTACTAGACACACCTTTAGTGTTTAGTATTTTTCCCTTATGAGGTGGATTGGTGTTGTGACGTGGTCTTCCTGAGTCAGTGCAGTATGTGTGGAATGTTCCCTCCTCTGGGTTCTATTTGCTAGACACACCTTTAGTGTTTAGTATTTTTCCCTTATGAGGTGGATTGGTGTTGTGACGTGGTCTTCCTGAGTCAGTGCAGTATGTGTGGTCTTCCTGAGTAAGTGCAGTATGTGTGGAATGTTCCCTCCTCTGGGTTCTATTTGCTAGACACACCTTTAGTGTTTAGTATTTTTCCATTATGAGGTGGATTGGTGTTATGACTCGGTCTTCCTGAGTCAGTGCAGTATGTGTGGAATGTTCCCTCCTCTGGGTTCTATTTGCTAGACACACCTTTAGTGTTTAGTATTTTTCCCTTATGAGGTGGATTGGTGTTGTGACGTGGTCTTCCTGAGTCAGTGCAGTATGTGTGGAATGTTCCCTCCTCTAGGTTCTATTTACTAGACACAGCTTTAGTGTTTAGTATTGTTCCCTTATGAGGTGGATTGGTGTTGTGACGTCGTCTTCCTGAGTCAGTGCAGTATGTGTGGAATGTTCCCTCTAGGGTCTATTTACTAGACACACCTTTAGTTTTTAGTATTTATCCCTTATGAGGTGGATTGGTGTTGTGACTTGGTCTTCCTGAGTCAGTGCACTATGTGTGGAATGGTCCCTCCTCTAGGTTCTATTTACTAGACACACCTTTAGTGTTTAGTATTGTTCCCTTATGAGGTGGATTGGTGTTGTGACGTGGTCTTCCTGAGTCAGTGCAGTATGTGTGGAATGTTCCCTCCTCTGGGTTCTATTTACTAGACACACCTTTAGTGTTTAGTATTTTTCCCTTATGAGGTGGATTGGTGTTGTGACGTGATCTTCCTGAGTCAGTGCAGTATGTGTGGAATGTTCCCTCCTCTAGGTTCTATTTACTAGACACACCTTTAGTGTTTAGTATTTTTCCCTTATGAGGTGGATTGGTATTGTGACGTGGTCTTCCTGAGTCAGTGCAGTATGTGTGGAATGCTCCCTCCTCTAGGTTCTATTTACTAGACACACCTTTAGTGTTTAGTATTTTTCCCTTATGAGGTGGATTGGTGTTGTGACTTGGTCTTCCTGAGTCAGTGCAGTATGTGTGGAATGTTCCCTCCTCTGGGTTCTATTTACTAGACACACCTTTAGTGTTTAGTATTTTTCCCTTATGAGGTGGATTGGTGTTGTGACGTGGTCTTCCTGAGTCAGTGCAGTATGTGTGGAATGTTCCCTCCTCTGGGTTCTATTTACTAGACACACCTTTAGTGTTTAGTATTTTTCCCTTATGAGGTGGATTGGTGTTATGACTCGGTCTTCCTGAGTCAGTGCACTATGTGTGGAATGCTCCCTCTAGGGTCTATTTACTAGACACACCTTTAGTGTTTAGTATTTTTCTCTTATGAGGTAGATTGGTGTTGTGACTCGGTCTTCCTGAGTCAGTGCACTATGTATGGAATGCTCCCTCCTCTAGGGACTATTTGCTAGACATACCTTTAGTGTTTTAGTATTTTTCCCTTATGAGGTGGATTGGTGTTGTGACTCGGTCTTCCTGAGTCAGTGCACTATGTGTGGAATGTTCCCTCCTCTAGGTTCTATTTACTAGACACACCTTTAGTGTTTAGTATTTTTCCCTTATGAGGTGGATTGGTGTTGTGACGTGGTCTTCCTGAGTCAGTGCAGTATGTGTGGCATGTTCCCTCCTCTGGGTTCTATTCACTAGACACACCTTTAGTGTTTAGTATTTTTCCCTTATGAGGTGGATTGGTGTTATGACTCGGTCTTCCTGAGTCAGTGCAGTATGTGTGGAATGTTCCCTCCTCTAGATCTATTTACTAGACACACCGTTAGTGTTTAGTATTTTTCCCTTATAAGGTGGATTGGTGTTGTGACTTGGTCAGTGCAGTATGTGTGGAATGTTCCCTCCTCTGGGTTCTATTTACTAGACACACCTTTAGTGTTTTAGTATTTTTCCGTTATGAGGTGGATTGGTGTTGTGACGTGGTTTTCCTGAGTCAGTGCAGTATGTGTGGAATGTTCCCTCCTCTAGGCTCTATTTACTAGACACACCTTTAGTGTTTAGTATTTTTCCCTTATGAGGTGGATTGGTGTTGTGACGTGGTCTTCCTGAGTCAGTGCAGTATGTGTGGAATGTTCCCTCCTCTGGGTTCTATTTACTAGACACACCTTTAGTGTTTTAGTATTTTTCCCTTATGAGGTGGATTGGTGTTGTGACGTGGTCTTCCTGAGTCAGTGCAGTATGTGTGGTCTTCCTGAGTAAGTGCAGTATGTGTGGAATGTTCCCTCCTCTGGGTTCTATTTGCTAGACACACCTTTAGTGTTTAGTATTTTTCCATTATGAGGTGGATTGGTGTTGTGACGTGGTCTTCCTGAGTCAGTGCAGTATGTGTGGAATGTTCCCTCCTCTGGGTTCTATTTGCTAGACGCACCTTTAGTGTTTAGTATTTTTCCATTATGAGGTGGATTGGTGTTATGACTTGGTCTTCCTGAGTCAGTGTGTGGAATGGTCCCTCCTCTGGGTTCTATTTACTAGACACACCTTTAGTGTTTAGTATTTTTCCCTTATGAGGTGGATTGGTGTTGTGACGTGATCTTCCTGAGTCAGTGCAGTATGTGTGGAATGTTCCCTCCTCTAGGTTCTATTTACTAGACACACCTTTAGTGTTTAGTATTTTTCCCTTATGAGGTGGATTGGTATTGTGACGTGGTCTTCCTGAGTCAGTGCAGTATGTGTGGAATGCTCCCTCCTCTAGGTTCTATTTACTAGACACACCTTTAGTGTTTAGTATTTTTCCCTTATGAGGAAAAATACTAAAAACGAGGGTTGTGACTCGGTCTTCCTGAGTCAGTGCAGTATGTGTGGAATGTTCCCTCCTCTGGGTTCTATTTGCTAGACACACCTTTAGTGTTTAGTATTTTTCCCTTATGAGGTGGATTGGTGTTGTGACTTGGTCTTCCTGAGTCAGTGCAGTATGTGTGGAATGTTCCCTCCTCTGGGTTCTATTTACTAGACACACCTTTAGTGTTTAGTATTTTTCCCTTATGAGGTGGATTGGTGTTATGACTCGGTCTTCCTGAGTCAGTGCACTATGTGTGGAATGCTCCCTCTAGGGTCTATTTACTAGACACACCTTTAGTGTTTAGTATTTTTCTCTTATGAGGTAGATTGGTGTTGTGACTCGGTCTTCCTGAGTCAGTGCACTATGTATGGAATGCTCCCTCCTCTAGGGTCTATTTGCTAGACATACCTTTAGTGTTTTAGTATTTTTCCCTTATGAGGTGGATTGGTGTTGTGACTCGGTCTTCCTGAGTCAGTGCACTATGTGTGGAATGTTCCCTCCTCTAGGTTCTATTTACTAGACACACCTTTAGTGTTTAGTATTTTTCCCTTATGAGGTGGATTGGTGTTATGACTCGGTCTTCCTGAGTCAGTGCAGTATGTGTGGAATGTTCCCTCCTCTAGATCTATTTACTAGACACACCTTTAGTGTTTAGTATTTTTCCCTTATGAGGTGGATTGGTGTTGTGACGTGGTCTTCCTGAGTCAGTGCAGTATGTGTGGCATGTTCCCTCCTCTGGGTTCTATTCACTAGACACACCTTTAGTGTTTAGTATTTTTCCCTTATGAGGTGGATTGGTGTTATGACTCGGTCTTCCTGAGTCAGTGCAGTATGTGTGGAATGTTCCCTCCTCTAGATCTATTTACTAGACACACCGTTAGTGTTTAGTATTTTTCCCTTATAAGGTGGATTGGTGTTGTGACTTGGTCAGTGCAGTATGTTTGGAATGTTCCCTCCTCTAGATCTATTTACTAGACACACCTTTAGTGTTTAGTATTTTTCCCTTATGAGGTGGATTGGTGTTGTGACGTGGTCTTCCTGAGTCAGTGCAGTATGTGTGGCATGTTCCCTCCTCTGGGTTCTATTCACTAGACACACCTTTAGTGTTTAGTATTTTTCCCTTATGAGGTGGATTGGTGTTATGACTCGGTCTTCCTGAGTCAGTGCAGTATGTGTGGAATGTTCCCTCCTCTAGATCTATTTACTAGACACACCGTTAGTGTTTAGTATTTTTCCCTTATGAGGTGGATTGGTGTTATGACTCGGTCTTCCTGAGTCAGTGCAGTATGTGTGGAATGTTCCCTCCTCTGGGTTCTATTTACTAGACACACCTTTAGTGTTTTAGTATTTTTCCCTTATGAGGTGGATTGGTGTTGTGATGTGGTCTTCCTGAGTCAGTGCAGTATGTGTGGTCTTCCTGAGTAAGTGCAGTATGTGTGGAATGTTCCCTCCTCTGGGTTCTATTTGCTAGACACACCTTTAGTGTTTAGTATTTTTCCCTTATGAGGTGGATTGGTGTTGTGACGTGGTCTTCCTGAGTCGGTGCAGTATGTGTGGAATGTTCCCTCCTCTAGGTTCTATTTACTAGACACACCTTTAGTGTTTAGTATTTTTCCCTTATGAGGTGGATTGGTATTGTGACGTGGTCTTCCTGAGTCAGTGCAGTATGTGTGGAATGCTCCCTCCTCTAGGTTCTATTTACTAGACACACCTTTAGTGTGTAGTATTTTTCCCTTATGAGGTGGATTGGTGTTGTGACGTGGTCTTCCTGAGTCAGTGCAGTATGTGTGGAATGCTCCCTCCTCTAGGTTCTATTTACTAGACACACCTTTAGTGTTTAGTATTTTTCCTTTATGAGGTGGATTGGTGTTGTGACGTGGTCTTCCTGAGTCAGTGCAGTATGTGTGGAATGTTCCCTCCTCTAGGTTCTATTTATTAGACACACCTTTAGTGTTTAGTATTTTTCCCTTATGAGGTGGATTGGTGTTGTGACGTGGTCTTCCTGAGTCAGTGCAGTATGTGTGGAATGCTCCCTCCTCTAGGTTGTATTTACTAGACACACCTTTAGTGTTTAGTATTTTTCCCTTATGAGGTGGATTGGTGTTGTGACGTGGTCTTCCTGAGTCAGTGCACTATGTGTGGAATGGTCCCCCCTCTAGGTTCTATTTACTAGACACACCTTTAGTGTTTAGTATTGTTCCCTTATGAGGTGGATTGGTGTTGTGACTCGGTCTTCCTGAGTCAGTGCAGTATGTGTGGAATGTTCCCTCCTCTGGGTTCTATTTACTAGACACACCTTTAGTGTTTAGTATTTTTCCCTTATGAGGTGGATTGGTGTTGTGACGTGGTCTTCCTGAGTCGGTGCAGTATGTGTGGAATGTTCCCTCCTCTGGGTTCTATTTGCTAGACACACCTTTAGTGTTTTATTATTTTTCCCTTATGAGGTGAATTGGTGTTGTGACTCGGTCTTCCTGAGTCAGTGCAGTATGTGTGGAATGTTCCCTCCTCTGGGTTCTATTTGCTAGACACACCTTTAGTGTTTAGTATTTTTCCCTTTATGAGGTGGATTGGTGTTGTGACTTGGTCTTCCTGAGTCAGTGCAGTATGTGTGGAATGTTCCCTCCTCTAGGTTCTATTTACTAGACGCACCTTTAGTGTTTAGTATTTTTCCCTTATGAGGTGGATTGGTGTTGTGACGTGGTCTTCCTGAGTCAGTGCAGTATGTGTGGAATGCTCCCTCCTCTAGGTTCTATTTACTAGACACACCTTTAGTGTTTAGTATTTTTCCCTTATGAGGTGGATTGGTGTTGTGACGTGGTCTTCCTGAGTCAGTGCACTATGTGTGGAATGTTCCCTCCTCTGGGTTCTATTTGCTAGACACACCTTTAGTGTTTAGTATGTTTCCCGTATGAGGTGGATTGGTGTTATGACTCGGTCTTCCTGAGTCAGTGCAGTATGTGTGGAATGTTCCCTCCTCTGGGTTCTATTTACTAGACACACCTTTAGTATTTTTCCCTTATGAGGTGGATTGGTGTTGTGACGTGGTCTTCCTGAGTCAGTGCAGTATGTGTGGTCTTCCTGAGTCAGTGCAGTATGTGTGGAATGTTCCCTCCTCTAGGTTCTATTTACTAGACACACCTTTAGTGTTTAGTATTTTTCCCTTATGAGGTGGATTGGTGTTGTGACGTGGTCTTCCTGAGTCAGTGCAGTATGTGTGGAATGTTCCCTCCTCTAGGTTCTATTTGCTAGACACACCTTTAGTATTTTAGTATTTTTCCCTTATGAGGTGGATTGGTGTTGTGACGTGGTCTTCCTGAGTCAGTGCAGTATGTGTGGTCTTCCTGAGTCAGTGCAGTATGTGTGGAATGTTCCCTCCTCTAGGTTCTATTTACTAGACACACCTTTAGTGTTTAGTATTTTTCCCGTATGAGGTGGATTGGTGTTGTGACTTGGTCTTCCTGAGTCAGTGCAGTATGTGTGGAATGTTCCCTCCTCTAGGTTCTATTTACTAGACACACGTTTAGTATTTTAGTATTTTTCCCGTATGAGGTGGATCGGTGTTGTGACTTGGTCTTCATGAGTCAGTGTGGAATGGTCCCTCCTCTAGGTTCTATTTACTAGACACACCTTTAGTGTTTAGTATTTTTCCCTTATGAGGTGGATTGGTGTTGTGACGTGGTCTTCCTGAGTCAGTGCAGTATGTGTGGTCTTCCTGAGTCAGTGCAGTATGTGTGGAATGTTCCCTCCTCTAGGTTCTATTTACTAGACACACCCTTATGAGGTGGATTGGTGTTGTGACTTGGTCTTCCTGAGTCAGTGCAGTATGTGTGGAATGTTCCCTCCTCTGGGTTCTATTTACTAGACACACCCTTATGAGGTGGATTGGTGTTGTGACTTGGTCTTCCTGAGTCAGTGCAGTATGCGTGGAATGTTCCCTCCTCTGGGTTCTATTTACTAGACACACCCTTATGAGGTGGATAAGGTGTTGTGACTTGGTCTTCCTGAGTCAGTGCAGTATGTGTGGAATTGTTCCTCCTCTAGGTTCTATTTACTAGACACACCTTTAGTGTTTAGTATTTTTCCCTTATGAGGTGGATTGGTGTTGTGACGTGGTCTTCCTGAGTCAGTGCAGTATGTGTGGAATGTTCCCTCCTCTAGGTTCTATTTACTAGACACACCTTTAGTGTTTAGTATTGTTCCCTTATGAGGTGGATTGGTGTTGTGACGTGGTCTTCCTGAGTCAGTGCAGTATGTGTGGAATGGTTCCTCCTCTAGGTTCTATTTACTAGACACACCTTTAGTGTTTAGTATTGTTCCCTTATGAGGTGGATTGGTGTTGTGACGTGGTCTTCCTGAGTCAGTGCAGTATGTGTGGAATGCTCCCTCCTCTAGGTTCTATTTACTAGACACACCTTTAGTGTTTAGTATTTTTCCCTTATGAGGTGGATTGGTGTTGTGACGTGGTCTTCCTGAGTCAGTGCAGTATGTGTGGAATGTTCCCTCCTCTAGGTTCTATTTACTAGACACACCTTTAGTGTTTAGTATTTTTCCCTTATGAGGTGGATTGGTGTTGTGACGTGGTCTTCCTGAGTCAGTGCTGTATGTGTGGAATGCTCCCTCCTCTAGGTTCTATTTACTAGACACACCTTTAGTGTTTAGTATTTTTCCCTTATGAGGTGGATTGGTGTTGTGACGTGGTCTTCCTGAGTCAGTGCAGTATGTGTGGAATGTTCCCTCCTCTAGGTTCTATTTACTAGACACACGTTTAGTGTTTAGTATTTTTCCCTTATGAGGTGGATTGGTGTTGTGACGTGGTCTTCCTGAGTCAGTGCAGTATGTGTGGAATGCTCCCTCCTCTAGGTTCTATTTACTAGACACACCTTTAGTGTTTAGTATTTTTCCCTTATGAGGTGGATTGGTGTTGTGACGTTGTCTTCCTGAGTCAGTGCAGTATGTGTGGAATGTTCCCTCCTCTGGGTTCTATTTGCTAGACACACCTTTAGTGTTTTATTATTTTTCCCTTTATGAGGTGGATTGGTGTTGTGACTTGGTCTTCCTGAGTCAGTGCACTATGTGTGGAATGGTCCCTCCTCTAGGTTCTATTTACTAGACACACCTTTAGTGTTTAGTATTGTTCCCTTATGAGGTGGATTGGTGTTGTGACTCGGTCTTCCTGAGTCAGTGCACTATGTGTGGAATGGTCCCTCCTCTAGGTTCTATTTACTAGACACACCTTTAGTGTTTAGTATTGTTCCCTTATGAAGTGGATTGGTGTTGTGATTCGGTCTTCCTGAGTCAGTGCAGTATGTGTGGAATGTTCCCTCCTCTGGGTTCTATTTACTAGACACACCCTTATGAGGTGGATTGGGGTTGTGACTTGGTCTTCCTGAGTCAGTGCAGTATGTGTGGAATGGTCCCTCCTCTAGGTTCTATTTATTAGACACACCTTTAGTGTTTAGTATTTTTCCCTTATGAGGTGGATTGGTGTTGTGACGTGGTCTTCCTGAGTCAGTGCAGTATGTGTGGAATGCTCCCTCCTCTAGGTTCTATTTACTAGACACACCTTTAGTGTTTAGTATTTTTCCCTTATGAGGTGGATTGGTGTTGACGTGGTCTTCCTGAGTCGGTGCAGTATGTGTGGAATGTTCCCTCCTCTAGGTTCTATTTACTAGACACACCTTTAGTGTTTAGTATTTTTCCCTTATGAGGTGGATTGGTGTTGTGACGTGGTCTTCCTGAGTCAGTGCAGTATGTGTGGAATGCTCCCTCCTCTAGGTTCTATTTGCTAGACACACCTTTAGTGTTTAGTATTGTTCCCTTATGAGGTGGATTGGTGTTGTGACGTGGTCTTCCTGAGTCAGTGCAGTATGTGTGGAATGTTCCCTCCTCTGGGTTCTATTTGCTAGACACACCTTTAATGTTTTAGTATTTTTCCCTTATGAGGTGGATTGGTGTTGTGACTTGGTCTTCCTGAGTCAGTGCAGTATGTGTGGAATGTTCCCTCCTCTGGGTTCTATTTACTAGACACACCTTTAGTGTTTAGTATTTTTCCCTTATGAGGTGGATTGGTGTTGTGACGTGGTCTTCCTGAGTCAGTGCAGTATGTGTGGCATGTTCCCTCCTCTGGGTTCTATTTACTAGACACACCTTTAGTGTTTAGTATTTTTCCCTTATAAGGTGGATTGGTGTTGTGACTTGGTCAGTGCAGTATGTGTGGAATGTTCCCTCCTCTGGGTTCTATTTACTAGACACACCTTTAGTGTTTAGTATTTTTCCGTTATGAGGTGGATTGGTGTTGTGACGTGGTCTTCCTGAGTCAGTGCAGTATGTGTAGAATGTTCCCTCCTCTAGGTTCTATTTACTAGACACACCTTTAGTGTTTTAGTATTTTTCCGTTATGAGGTGGATTGGTGTTGTGACGTGGTTTTCCTGAGTCAGTGCAGTATGTGTGGAATGTTCCCTCCTCTAGGCTCTATTTACTAGACACACCTTTAGTGTTTAGTATTTTTCCCTTATGAGGTGGATTGCTGTTGTGACGTGGTCTTCCTGAGTCAGTGCAGTATGTGTGGAATGTTCCCTCCTCTGGGTTCTATTTGCTAGACACACCTTTAGTGTTTAGTATTTTTCCCTTATGAGGTGGATTGGTGTTGTGACGTGGTCTTCCTGAGTCAGTGCAGTATGTGTGGTCTTCCTGAGTAAGTGCAGTATGTGTGGAATATTCCCTCCTCTGGGTTCTATTTGCTAGACACACCTTTAGTGTTTAGTATTTTTCCATTATGAGGTGGATTGGTGTTATGACTCGGTCTTCCTGAGTCAGTGCAGTATGTGTGGAATGTTCCCTCCTCTGGGTTCTATTTGCTAGACACACCTTTAGTGTTTAGTATTTTTCCCTTATGAGGTGGATTGGTGTTGTGACGTGGTCTTCCTGAGTCAGTGCAGTATGTGTGGAATGTTCCCTCCTCTAGGTTCTATTTACTAGACACAGCTTTAGTGTTTAGTATTGTTCCCTTATGAGGTGGATTGGTGTTGTGACGTGGTCTTCCTGAGTCAGTGCAGTATGTGTGGAATGTTCCCTCTAGGGTCTATTTACTAGACACACCTTTAGTTTTTAGTATTTATCCCTTATGAGGTGGATTGGTGTTGTGACTTGGTCTTCCTGAGTCAGTGCACTATGTGTGGAATGGTCCCTCCTCTAGGTTCTATTTACTAGACACACCTTTAGTGTTTAGTATTGTTCCCTTATGAGGTGGATTGGTGTTGTGACGTGGTCTTCCTGAGTCAGTGCAGTATGTGTGGAATGTTCCCTCCTCTGGGTTCTATTTACTAGACACACCTTTAGTGTTTAGTATTTTTCCCTTATGAGGTGGATTGGTGTTGTGACGTGATCTTCCTGAGTCAGTGCAGTATGTGTGGAATGTTCCCTCCTCTAGGTTCTATTTACTAGACACACCTTTAGTGTTTAGTATTTTTCCCTTATGAGGTGGATTGGTATTGTGACGTGGTCTTCCTGAGTCAGTGCAGTATGTGTGGAATGCTCCCTCCTCTAGGTTCTATTTACTAGACACACCTTTAGTGTTTAGTATTTTTCCCTTATGAGGTGGATTGGTGTTGTGACTTGGTCTTCCTGAGTCAGTGCAGTATGTGTGGAATGTTCCCTCCTCTGGGTTCTATTTACTAGACACACCTTTAGTGTTTAGTATTTTTCCCTTATGAGGTGGATTGGTGTTGTGACTCGGTCTTCCTGAGTCAGTGCACTATGTATGGAATGCTCCCTCCTCTAGGGTCTATTTGCTAGACATACCTTTAGTGTTTTAGTATTTTTCCCTTATGAGGTGGATTGGTGTTGTGACTCGGTCTTCCGGAGTCAGTGCACTATGTGTGGAATGTTCCCTCCTCTAGGTTCTATTTACTAGACACACCTTTAGTGTTTAGTATTTTTCCCTTATAAGGTGGATTGGTGTTGTGACTTGGTCAGTGCAGTATGTGTGGAATGTTCCCTCCTCTGGGTTCTATTTACTAGACACACCTTTAGTGTTTAGTATTTTTCCGTTATGAGGTGGATTGGTGTTGTGACGTGGTCTTCCTGAGTCAGTGCAGTATGTGTGGAATGTTCCCTCCTCTAGGTTCTATTTACTAGACACACCTTTAGTGTTTTAGTATTTTTCCGTTATGAGGTGGATTGGTGTTGTGACGTGGTTTTCCTGAGTCAGTGCAGTATGTGTGGAATGTTCCCTCCTCTAGGCTCTATTTACTAGACACACCTTTAGTGTTTAGTATTTTTCCCTTATGAGGTGGATTGGTGTTGTGACGTGGTCTTCCTGAGTCAGTGCAGTATGTGTGGAATGTTCCCTCCTCTGGGTTCTATTTACTAGACACACCTTTAGTGTTTTAGTATTTTTCCCTTATGAGGTGGATTGGTGTTGTGACGTGGTCTTCCTGAGTCAGTGCAGTATGTGTGGTCTTCCTGAGTAAGTGCAGTATGTGTGGAATGTTCCCTCCTCTGGGTTCTATTTGCTAGACACACCTTTAGTGTTTAGTATTTTTCCATTATGAGGTGGATTGGTGTTATGACTCGGTCTTCCTGAGTCAGTGCAGTATGTGTGGAATGTTCCCTCTAGGGTCTATTTACTAGACACACTTTTAGTTTTTAGTATTTATCCCTTATGAGGTGGATTGGTGTTGTGACTTGGTCTTCCTGAGTCAGTGCAGTATGTGTGGAATGGTCCCTCCTCTAGGTTCTATTTACTAGACACACCTTTAGTGTTTAGTATTTTTCCCTTATGAGGTGGATTGGTGTTGTGACGTGGTCTTCCCGAGTCAGTGCACTATGTGTGGAATGGTCCCTCCTCTAGGTTCTATTTACTAGACACACCTTTAGTGTTTAGTATTGTTCCCTTATGAGGTGGATTGGTGTTGTGACGTGGTCTTCCTGAGTCAGTGCAGTATGTGTGGAATGTTCCCTCTAGGTTCTATTTAGTAGACACACCTTTAGTGTTTAGTATTTTTCCCTTATGAGGTGGATTGGTGTTATGACTCGGTCTTCCTGAGTCAGTGCAGTATGTGTGGAATGTTCCCTCCTCTAGGTTCTATTTACTAGACACACCTTTAGTGTTTAGTATTGTTCCCTTATGAGGTGGATCGGTGTTGTGACTTGGTCTTCCTTAGTCAGTGCAGTATGTGTAGAATGTTCCCTCCTCTGGGTTCTATTTACTAGAAACACCTTTAGTATTTTTCCCTTATGAGGTGGATTGGTGTTGTGACTTGGTCTTCCTGAGTCAGTGCAGTATTTGTGGAATGGTTCCTCCTCTAGGTTCTATTTACTAGACACACCTTTAGTGTTTAGTATTGTTCCCTTATGAGGTGGATTGGTGTTGTGACGTGGTCTTCCTGAGTCAGTGCAGTATGTGTGGAATGCTCCCTCCTCTAGGTTCTATTTACTAGACACACCTTTAGTGTTTAGTATTTTTCCCTTATGAGGTGGATTGGTGTTGTGACGTGGTCTTCCTGAGTCAGTGCAGTATGTGTGGAATGCTCCCTCCTCTAGGTTCTATTTACTAGACACACCTTTAGTGTTTAGTATTTTTCCCTTATGAGGTGGATTGGTGTTGTGACGTGGTCTTCCTGAGTCAGTGCACTATGTGTGGAATGTTCCCTCCTCTGGGTTCTATTTGCTAGACACACCTTTAGTGTTTTAGTATTTTTCCCTTATGAGGTGGATTGGTGTTGTGACTTGGTCTTCCTGAGTCAGTGCAGTATGTGTGGAATGGTCCCTCCTCTAGGTTCTATTTACTAGACATACCTTTAGTGTTTAGTATGTTTCCCGTATGAGGTGGATTGGCGTTATGACTCGGTCTTCCTGAGTCAGTGCAGTATGTGTGGAATGTTCCCTCCTCTGGGTTCTATTTACTAGACACACCTTTAGTATTTTTCCCTTATGAGGTGGATTGGTGTTGTGACGTGGTCTTCCTGAGTCAGTGCAGTATGTGTGGAATGTTCCCTCCTCTAGGTTCTATTTGCTAGACACACCTTTAGTATTTTAGTATTTTTCCCTTATGAGGTGGATTGGTGTTGTGACGTGGTCTTCCTGAGTCAGTGCAGTATGTGTGGAATGTTCCCTCCTCTAGGTTCTATTTACTAGACACACCTTTAGTGTTTAGTATTTTTCCCTTATGAGGTGGATTGGTGTTGTGACGTGGTCTTCCTGAGTCAGTGCAGTATGTGTGGAATGTTCCCTCCTCTAGGTTCTATTTGCTAGACACACCTTTAGTATTTTAGTATTTTTCCCTTATGAGGTGGATTGGTGTTGTGACGTGGTCTTCCTGAGTCAGTGCAGTATGTGTGGTCTTCCTGAGTCAGTGCAGTATGTGTGGAATGTTCCCTCCTCTAGGTTCTATTTACTAGACACACCTTTAGTGTTTAGCATGTTTCCCGTATGAGGTGGATTGGTGTTGTGACTTTGTCTTCCTGAGTCAGTGCAGTATGTGTGGAATGTTCCCTCCTCTAGGTTCTATTTACTAGACACACGTTTAGTATTTTAGTATTTTTCCCGTATGAGGTGGATCGGTGTTGTGACTTGGTCTTCCTGAGTCAGTGTGGAATGGTCCCTCCTCTAGGTTCTATTTACTAGACACACCTTTAGTGTTTAGTATTTTTCCCTTATGAGGTGGATTGGTGTTGTGACGTGGTCTTCCTGAGTCAGTGCAGTATGTGTGGTCTTCCTGAGTCAGTGCAGTATGTGTGGAATGTTCCCTCCTCTAGGTTCTATTTACTAGACACACCCTTATGAGGTGGATTGGTGTTGTGACTTGGTCTTCCTGAGTCAGTGCAGTATGTGTGGAATGTTCCCTCCTCTGGGTTCTATTTACTAGACGCACCCTTATGAGGTGGATTGGTGTTGTGACTTGGTCTTCCTGAGTCAGTGCAGTATGTGTGGAATGTTCCCTCCTCTAGGTTCTATTTACTAGACACACCTTTAGTGTTTAGTATTGTTCCCTTATGAGGTGGATTGGTGTTGTGACGTGGTCTTCCTGAGTCAGTGCAGTATGTGTGGAATGGTTCCTCCTCTAGGTTCTATTTACTAGACACACCTTTAGTGTTTAGTATTGTTCCCTTATGAGGTGGATTGGTGTTGTGACGTGGTCTTCCTGAGTCAGTGCAGTATGTGTGGAATGCTCCCTCCTCTAGGTTCTATTTACTAGACACACCTTTAGTGTTTAGTATTTTTCCCTTATGAGGTGGATTGGTGTTGTGACTCGGTCTTCCTGAGTCAGTGCACTATGTGTGGAATGGTCCCTCCTCTAGGTTCTATTTACTAGACACACCTTTAGTGTTTAGTATTGTTCCCTTATGAGGTGGATTGGTGTTGTGACTTGGTCTTCCTGAGTCAGTGCAGTATGTGTGGAATGGTCCCTCCTCTAGGTTCTATTTATTAGACACACCTTTAGTGTTTAGTATTTTTCCCTTATGAGGTGGATTGGTGTTGTGACGTGGTCTTCCTGAGTCGGTGCAGTATGTGTGGAATGCTCCCTCCTCTAGGTTCTATTTACTAGACACACCTTTAGTGTTTAGTATTTTTCCCTTATGAGGTGGATTGGTGTTGTGACTTGGTCTTCCTGAGTCAGTGCAGTATGTGTGGAATGTTCCCTCCTCTGGGTTCTATTTGCTAGACACACCTTTAATGTTTTAGTATTTTTCCCTTATGAGGTGGATTGGTGTTGTGACTTGGTCTTCCTGAGTCAGTGCAGTATGTGTGGAATGTTCCCTCCTCTGGGTTCTATTTACTAGACACACCTTTAGTGTTTAGTATTTTTCCCTTATGAGGTGGATTGGTGTTGTGACGTGGTCTTCCTGAGTCAGTGCAGTATGTTTGGCATGTTCCCTCCTCTGGGTTCTATTTACTAGACACACCTTTAGTGTTTAGTATTTTTCCCTTATAAGGTGGATTGGTGTTGTGACTTGGTCAGTGCAGTATGTGTGGAATGTTCCCTCCTCTGGGTTCTATTTACTAGACACACCTTTAGTGTTTAGTATTTTTCCGTTATGAGGTGGATTGGTGTTGTGACGTGGTCTTCCTGAGTCAGTGCAGTATGCGTGGAATGTTCCCTCCTCTGGGTTCTATTTACTAGACACACCCTTATGAGGTGGATAAGGTGTTGTGACTTTGTCTTCCTGAGTCAGTGCAGTATGTGTGGAATTGTTCCTCCTCTAGGTTCTATTTACTAGACACACCTTTAGTGTTTAGTATTTTTCCCTTATGAGGTGGATTGGTGTTGTGACGTGGTCTTCCTGAGTCAGTGCAGTATGTGTGGAATGTTCCCTCCTCTAGGTTCTATTTACTAGACACACCTTTAGTGTTTAGTATTGTTCCCTTATGAGGTGGATTGGTGTTGTGACGTGGTCTTCCTGAGTCAGTGCAGTATGTGTGGAATGGTTCCTCCTCTAGGTTCTATTTACTAGACACACCTTTAGTGTTTAGTATTGTTCCCTTATGAGGTGGATTGGTGTTGTGACGTGGTCTTCCTGAGTCAGTGCAGTATGTGTGGAATGCTCCCTCCTCTAGGTTCTATTTACTAGACACACCTTTAGTGTTTAGTATTTTTCCCTTATGAGGTGGATTGGTGTTGTGACGTGGTCTTCCTGAGTCAGTGCAGTATGTGTGGAATGTTCCCTCCTCTAGGTTCTATTTACTAGACACACCTTTAGTGTTTATTTTTTTTCCCTTATGAGGTGGATTGGTGTTGTGACGTGGTCTTCCTGAGTCAGTGCTGTATGTGTGGAATGCTCCCTCCTCTAGGTTCCATTTACTAGACACACCTTTAGTGTTTAGTATTTTTCCCTTATGAGGTGGATTGGTGTTGTGACGTGGTCTTCCTGAGTCAGTGCAGTATGTGTGGAATGTTCCCTCCTCTAGGTTCTATTTACTAGACACACCTTTAGTGTTTAGTATTTTTCCCTTATGAGGTGGATTGGTGTTGTGACGTGGTCTTCCTGAGTCAGTGCAGTATGTGTGGAATGCTCCCTCCTCTAGGTTCTATTTACTAGACACACCTTTAGTGTTTAGTATTTTTCCCTTATGAGGTGGATTGGTGTTGTGACGTGGTCTTCCTGAGTCAGTGCAGTATGTGTGGAATGTTCCCTCCTCTGGGTTCTATTTGCTAGACACACCTTTAGTGTTTTATTATTTTTCCCTTATGAGGTGAATTGGTGTTGTGACTCGGTCTTCCTGAGTCAGTGCAGTATGTGTGGAATGTTCCCTCCTCTGGGTTCTATTTGCTAGACACACCTTTAGTGTTTAATTTTTTTTCCCTTTATGAGGTGGATTGGTGTTGTGACTTGGTCTTCCTGAGTCAGTGCAGTATGTGTGGAATGTTCCCTCCTCTAGGTTCTATTTACTAGACGCACCTTTAGTGTTTAGTATTTTTCCCTTATGAGGTGGATTGGTGTTGTGACGTGGTCTTCCTGAGTCAGTGCAGTATGTTTGGAATGTTCCCTCCTCTAGGTTCTATTTACTAGACACACCCTTATGAGGTGGATTGGTGTTGTGACTTGGTCTTCCTGAGTCAGTGCACTATGTGTGGAATGGTCCCTCCTCTAGGTTCTATTTACTAGACACACCTTTAGTGTTTAGTATTGTTCCCTTATGAGGTGGATTGGTGTTGTGACTCGGTCTTCCTGAGTCAGTGCACTATGTGTGGAATGGTCCCTCCTCTAGGTTCTATTTACTAGACACACCTTTAGTGTTTAGTATTGTTCCCTTATGAAGTGGATTGGTGTTGTGATTCGGTCTTCCTGAGTCAGTGCAGTATGTGTGGAATGTTCCCTCCTCTGGGTTCTATTTACTAGACACACCCTTATGAGGTGGATTGGTGTTGTGACTTGGTCTTCCTGAGTCAGTGCAGTATGTGTGGAATGGTCCCTCCTCTGGGTTCTATTTGCTAGACACACCTTTAGTGTTTAGTATTTTTCCATTATGAGGTGGATTGGTGTTATGACTCGGTCTTCCTGAGTCAGTGCAGTATGTGTGGAATGTTCCCTCCTCTGGGTTCTATTTGCTAGACACACCTTTAGTGTTTAGTATTTTTCCCTTATGAGGTGGATTGGTGTTGTGACGTGGTCTTCCTGAGTCAGTGCAGTATGTGTGGAATGTTCCCTCCTCTAGGTTCTATTTACTAGACACAGCTTTAGTGTTTAGTATTGTTCCCTTATGAGGTGGATTGGTGTTGTGACGTGGTCTTCCTGAGTCAGTGCAGTATGTGTGGAATGTTCCCTCTAGGGTCTATTTACTAGACACACCTTTAGTTTTTAGTATTTATCCCTTATGAGGTGGATTGGTGTTGTGACTTGGTCTTCCTGAGTCAGTGCACTATGTGTGGAATGGTCCCTCCTCTAGGTTCTATTTACTAGACACACCTTTAGTGTTTAGTATTGTTCCCTTATGAGGTGGATTGGTGTTGTGACGTGGTCTTCCTGAGTCAGTGCAGTATGTGTGGAATGTTCCCTCCTCTAGGTTCTATTTACTAGACACACCTTTAGTGTTTAGTATTTTTCCCTTATGAGGTGGATTGGTGTTGTGACTTGGTCTTCCTGAGTCAGTGCACTATGTGTGGAATGGTCCCTCCTCTAGGTTCTATTTACTAGACACACCTTTAGTGTTTAGTATTGTTCCCTTATGAGGTGGATTGGTGTTGTGACGTGATCTTCCTGAGTCAGTGCAGTATGTGTGGAATGTTCCCTCCTCTAGGTTCTATTTACTAGACACACCTTTAGTGTTTAGTATTTTTCCCTTATGAGGTGGATTGGTATTGTGACGTGGTCTTCCTGAGTCAGTGCAGTATGTGTGGAATGCTCCCTCCTCTAGGTTCTATTTACTAGACACACCTTTAGTGTTTAGTATTTTTCCCTTATGAGGTGGATTGGTGTTGTGACTTGGTCTTCCTGAGTCAGTGCAGTATGTGTGGAATGTTCCCTCCTCTGGGTTCTATTTACTAGACACACCTTTAGTGTTTAGTATTTTTCCCTTATGAGGTGGATTGGTGTTGTGACGTGGTCTTCCTGAGTCAGTGCAGTATGTGTGGAATGTTCCCTCCTCTGGGTTCTATTTACTAGACACACCTTTAGTGTTTAGTATTTTTCCCTTATGAGGTGGATTGGTGTTGTGACTCGGTCTTCCTGAGTCAGTGCACTATGTATGGAATGCTCCCTCCTCTAGGGTCTATTTGCTAGACATACCTTTAGTGTTTTAGTATTTTTCCCTTATGAGGTGGATTGGTGTTGTGACGTGGTCTTCCTGAGTCAGTGCAGTATGTGTGGCATGTTCCCTCCTCTGGGTTCTATTTACTAGACACACCTTTAGTGTTTAGTATTTTTCCCTTATGAGGTGGATTGGTGTTGTGCGTGGTCTTCCTGAGTCAGTGCAGTATGTGTGGCATGTTCCCTCCTCTGGGTTCTATTCACTAGACACACCTTTAGTGTTTAGTATTTTTCCCTTATGAGGTGGATTGGTGTTATGACTCGGTCTTCCTGAGTCAGTGCAGTATGTGTGGAATGTTCCCTCCTCTAGATCTATTTACTAGACACACCGTTAGTGTTTAGTATTTTTCCCTTATAAGGTGGATTGGTGTTGTGACTTGGTCAGTGCAGTATGTGTGGAATGTTCCCTCCTCTGGGTTCTATTTACTAGACACACCTTTAGTGTTTAGTATTTTTCCGTTATGAGGTGGATTGGTGTTGTGACGTGGTCTTCCTGAGTCAGTGCAGTATGTGTGGAATGTTCCCTCCTCTAGGTTCTATTTACTAGACACACCTTTAGTGTTTTAGTATTTTTCCGTTATGAGGTGGATTGGTGTTGTGACGTGGTTTTCCTGAGTCAGTGCAGTATGTGTGGAATGTTCCCTCCTCTAGGCTCTATTTACTAGACACACCTTTAGTGTTTAGTATTTTTCCCTTATGAGGTGGATTGGTGTTGTGACGTGGTCTTCCTGAGTCAGTGCAGTATGTGTGGAATGTTCCCTCCTCTGGGTTCTATTTACTAGACACACCTTTAGTGTTTTAGTATTTTTCCCTTATGAGGTGGATTGGTGTTGTGACGTGGTCTTCCTGAGTCAGTGCAGTATGTGTGGTCTTCCTGAGTAAGTGCAGTATGTGTGGAATGTTCCCTCCTCTGGGTTCTATTTACTAGACACACCTTTAGTGTTTAGTATTTTTCCATTATGAGGTGGATTGGTGTTATGACTCGGTCTTCCTGAGTCAGTGCAGTATGTGTGGAATGTTCCCTCTAGGGTCTATTTACTAGACACACTTTTAGTTTTTATTATTTATCCCTTATGAGGTGGATTGGTGTTGTGACTTGGTCTTCCTGAGTCAGTGCAGTATGTGTGGAATGGTCCCTCCTCTAGGTTCTATTTACTAGACACACCTTTAGTGTTTAGTATTTTTCCCGTATGAGGTGGATTGGTGTTGTGACTTGGTCTTCCTGAGTCAGTGCACTATGTGTGGAATGGTCCCTCCTCTAGGTTCTATTTACTAGACACACCTTTAGTGTTTAGTATTGTTCCCTTATGAGGTGGATTGGTGTTGTGACGTGGTCTTCCTGAGTCAGTGCAGTATGTGTGGAATGTTCCCTCCTCTGGGTTCTATTTACTAGACACACCTTTAGTGTTTAGTATTTTTCCCTTATGAGGTGGATTGGTGTTGTGACGTGGTCTTCCTGAGTCGGTGCAGTATGTGTGGAATGTTCCCTCCTCTAGGTTCTATTTACTAGACACACCTTTAGTGTTTAGTATTTTTCCCTTATGAGGTGGATTGGTATTGTGACGTGGTCTTCCTGAGTCAGTGCAGTATGTGTGGAATGCTCCCTCCTCTAGGTTCTATTTACTAGACACACCTTTAGTGTGTAGTATTTTTCCCTTATGAGGTGGATTGGTGTTGTGACGTGGTCTTCCTGAGTCAGTGCAGTATGTGTGGAATGCTCCCTCCTCTAGGTTCTATTTACTAGACACACCTTTAGTGTTTAGTATTTTTCCTTTATGAGGTGGATTGGTGTTGTGACGTGGTCTTCCTGAGTCAGTGCAGTATGTGTGGAATGCTCCCTCCTCTAGGTTCTATTTACTAGACACACCTTTAGTGTTTAGTATTTTTCCCTTATGAGGTGGATTGGTGTTGTGACGTGGTCTTCCTGAGTCAGTGCACTATGTGTGGAATGGTCCCCCCTCTAGGTTCTATTTACTAGACACACCTTTAGTGTTTAGTATTTTTCCCTTATGAGGTGGATTGGTGTTGACGTGGTCTTCCTGAGTCAGTGCAGTATGTGTGGAATGTTCCCTCCTCTAGGTTCTATTTACTAGACACACCTTTAGTGTTTTAGTATTTTTCCCTTATGAGGTGGATTGGTGTTGACGTGGTCTTCCTGAGTCAGTGCAGTATGTGTGGAATGTTCCCTCCTCTAGGTTCTATTTACTAGACACACCTTTAGTGTTTTAGTATTTTTCCCTTATGAGGTGGATTGGTGTTGTGACGTGGTCTTCCTGAGTCAGTGCAGTATGTGTGGAATGTTCCCTCTAGGTTCTATTTACTAGACACACCTTTAGTGTTTAGTATTTTCCCCTTATGAGGTGGATTGGTGTTATGACTCGGTCTTCCTGAGTCAGTGCAGTATGTGTGGAATGTTCCCTCCTCTAGGTTCTATTTACTAGACACACCTTTAGTGTTTAGTATTTTTCCCTTATGAGGTGGATCGGTGTTGTGACTTGGTCTTCCTGAGTCAGTGCAGTATGTGTGGAATGGTCCCTCCTCTAGGTTCTATTTACTAGACACACCTTTAGTGTTTAGTATTGTTCCCTTATGAGGTGGATCGGTGTTGTGACTTGGTCTTCCTTAGTCAGTGCAGTATGTGTAGAATGTTCCCTCCTCTGGGTTCTATTTACTAGACACACCTTTAGTATTTTTCCCTTATGAGGTGGATTTATGTTGTGACTTGGTCTTCCTGAGTCAGTGCAGTATGTGTGGAATGGTCCCTCCTCTAGGTTCTATTTACTAGACACACCTTTAGTGTTTAGTATTGTTCCCTTATGAGGTGGATCGGTGTTGTGACTTGGTCTTCCTTAGTCAGTGCAGTATGTGTAGAATGTTCCCTCCTCTGGGTTCTATTTACTAGAAACACCTTTAGTATTTTTCCCTTATGAGGTGGATTGGTGTTGTGACTTGGTCTTCCTGAGTCAGTGCAGTATGTGTGGAATGCTCCCTCCTCTAGGTTCTATTTACTAGACACACCTTTAGTGTTTAGTATTTTTCCCTTATGAGGTGGATTGGTGTTGTGACGTGGTCTTCCTGAGTCAGTGCAGTATGTGTGGAATGCTCCCTCCTCTAGGTTCTATTTACTAGACACACCTTTAGTGTTTAGTATTTTTCCCTTATGAGGTGGATTGGTGTTGTGACGTGGTCTTCCTGAGTCAGTGCACTATGTGTGGAATGTTCCCTCCTCTGGGTTCTATTTGCTAGACACACCTTTAGTGTTTTAGTATTTTTCCCTTATGAGGTGGATTGGTGTTGTGACTTGGTCTTCCTGAGTCAGTGCAGTATGTGTGGAATGGTCCCTCCTCTAGGTTCTATTTACTAGACACACCTTTAGTGTTTAGTATTGTTCCCTTATGAAGTGGATTGGTGTTGTGATTCGGTCTTCCTGAGTCAGTGCAGTATGTGTGGAATGTTCCCTCCTCTGGGTTCTATTTACTAGACACACCCTTATGAGGTGGATTGGTGTTGTGACTTGGTCTTCCTGAGTCAGTGCAGTATGTGTGGAATGTTCCCTCCTCTAGGTTCTATTTACTAGACACACCTTTAGTGTTTAGTATGTTTCCCGTATGAGGTGGATTGGTGTTATGACTCGGTCTTCCTGAGTCAGTGCAGTATGTGTGGAATGTTCCCTCCTCTAGGTTCTATTTGCTAGACACACCTTTAGTATTTTAGTATTTTTCCCTTATGAGGTGGATTGGTGTTGTGACGTGGTCTTCCTGAGTCAGTGCAGTATGTGTGGTCTTCCTGAGTCAGTGCAGTATGTGTGGAATGTTCCCTCCTCTAGGTTCTATTTACTAGACACACCTTTAGTGTTTAGTATTTTTCCCTTATGAGGTGGATTGGTGTTGTGACGTGGTCTTCCTGAGTCAGTGCAGTATGTGTGGAATGTTCCCTCCTCTAGGTTCTATTTGCTAGACACACCTTTAGTATTTTAGTATTTTTCCCTTATGAGGTGGATTGGTGTTGTGACGTGGTCTTCCTGAGTCAGTGCAGTATGTGTGGTCTTCCTGAGTCAGTGCAGTATGTGTGGAATGTTCCCTCCTCTAGGTTCTATTTACTAGACACACCTTTAGTGTTTAGTATTTTTCCCGTATGAGGTGGATTGGTGTTGTGACTTGGTCTTCCTGAGTCAGTGCAGTATGTGTGGAATGTTCCCTCCTCTAGGTTCTATTTACTAGACACACGTTTAGTATTTTAGTATTTTTCCCGTATGAGGTGGATCGGTGTTGTGACTTGGTCTTCCTGAGTCAGTGTGGAATGGTCCCTCCTCTAGGTTCTATTTACTAGACACACCTTTAGTGTTTAGTATTTTTCCCTTATGAGGTGGATTGGTGTTGTGACGTGGTCTTCCTGAGTCAGTGCAGTATGTGTGGTCTTCCTGAGTCAGTGCAGTATGTGTGGAATGTTCCCTCCTCTAGGTTCTATTTACTAGACACACCCTTATGAGGTGGATTGGTGTTGTGACTTGGTCTTCCTGAGTCAGTGCAGTATGTGTGGAATGGTCCCTCCTCTGGGTTCTATTTACTAGACACACCCTTATGAGGTGGATTGGTGTTGTGACTTGGTCTTCCTGAGTCAGTGCAGTATGCGTGGAATGTTCCCTCCTCTGGGTTCTATTTACTAGACACACCCTTATGAGGTGGATAAGGTGTTGTGACTTGGTCTTCCTGAGTCAGTGCACTATGTGTGGAATGGTTCCTCCTCTAGGTTCTATTTACTAGACACACCTTTAGTGTTTAGTATTGTTCCCTTATGAGGTGGATTGGTGTTGTGACGTGGTCTTCCTGAGTCAGTGCAGTATGTGTGGAATGCTCCCTCCTCTAGGTTCTATTTACTAGACACACCTTTAGTGTTTAGTATTTTTCCCTTATGAGGTGGATTGGTGTTGTGATGTGGTCTTCCTGAGTCAGTGCAGTATGTGTGGAATGCTCCCTCCTCTAGGTTCTATTTACTAGACACACCTTTAGTGTTTAGTATTTTTCCCTTATGAGGTGGATTGGTGTTGTGACGTGGTCTTCCTGAGTCAGTGCAGTATGTGTGGAATGTTCCCTCCTCTAGGTTCTATTTACTAGACACACCTTTAGTGTTTAGTATTTTTCCCTTATGAGGTGGATTGGTGTTGTGACGTGGTCTTCCTGAGTCAGTGCAGTATGTGTGGAATGCTCCCTCCTCTAGGTTCTATTTACTAGACACACCTTTAGTGTTTAGTATTTTTCCCTTATGAGGTGGATTGGTGTTGTGACGTGGTCTTCCTGAGTCAGTGCAGTATGTGTGGAATGTTCCCTCCTCTGGGTTCTATTTGCTAGACACACCTTTAGTGTTTAGTATTTTTCTCTTATGAGGTAGATTGGTGTTGTGACTTGGTCTTCCTGAGTCAGTGCAGTATGTGTGGAATGTTCCCTCCTCTGGGTTCTATTTACTAGACACACCTTTAGTGTTTTATTATTTTTCCCTTATGAGGTGAATTGGTGTTGTGACTCGGTCTTCCTGAGTCAGTGCAGTATGTTTGGAATGTTCCCTCCTCTGGGTTCTATTTACTAGACACACCCTTATGAGGTGGATTGGTGTTGTGACTTGGTCTTCCTGAGTCAGTGCACTATGTGTGGAATGGTCCCTCCTCTAGGTTCTATTTACTAGACACACCTTTAGTGTTTAGTATTGTTCCCTTATGAGGTGGATTGGTGTTGTGACGTGGTCTTCCTGAGTCAGTGCAGTATGTGTGGTCTTCCTGAGTCAGTGCAGTATGTGTGGAATGTTCCCTCCTCTGGGTTCTATTTACTAAACACACCTTTAGTGTTTAGTATTTTTCCCTTATGAGGTGGATCGGTGGTCTTCCTGAGTCAGTGCAGTATGTGTGGAATGTTCCCTCCTCTAGGTTCTATTTACTAGACACACCTTTAGTGTTTAGTATTTTTCCCTTATGAGGTGGATTAGTGTTATGACTCGGTCTTCCTGAGTCAGTGCAGTATGTGTGGAATGTTCCCTCCTCTAGGTTCTATTTACTAGACACACCTTTAATGTTTAGTATTTTTCCCTTATGAGGTGGATTGGTGTTGTGACGTGGTCGTCCTGAGTCAGTGCAGTATGTGTGGAATGTTCTCTCCTCTGGGTTCTATTTGCTAGACACACCTTTAGTGTTTAGTATTTTTCCCTTATGAGGTGGATTGGTGTTGTGACTCGGTCTTCCCGAGTCAGTGCAGTATGTGTGGAATGTTCCCTCCTCTGGGTTCTATTTACTAGACACACCTTTAGTGTTTAGTATTTTTCCCTTATGAGGTGGATTGGTGTTGTGACGTGGTCTTCCTGAGTCAGTGCAGTATGTGTGGAATGCTCCCTCCTCTAGGTTCTATTTACTAGACGCACCTTTAGTGTTTAGTATTTTTCCCTTATGAGGTGGATTGGTGTTGTGACGTGGTCTTCCTGAGTCAGTGCAGTATGTTTGGAATGTTCCCTCCTCTAGGTTCCATTTACTAGACGCACCTTTAGTGTTTAGTATTCCCTTATGAGGTGGATTGGTGTTGTGACTCGGTCTTCCTGAGTCAGTGCACTATGTGTAGAATGGTCCCTCCTCTAGGTTCTATTTACTAGACACACCTTTAGTGTTTAGTATTGTTCCCTTATGAGGTGGATTGGTGTTGTGACGTGGTCTTCCTGAGTCAGTGCAGTATGTGTGGAATGCTCCCTCCTCTAGGTTCTATTTACTAGACACACCTTTAGTGTTTAGTATTGTTCCCTTATGAGGTGGATTGGTGTTGTGACTCGGTCTTCCTGAGTCAGTGCACTATGTGTGGAATGTTCCCTCCTCTAGGTTCTATTTACTAGACACACCTTTAGTGTTTAGTATTTTTCCCTTATGAGGTGGATTGGTGTTGTGACTTGGTCTTCCTGAGTCAGTGCAGTATGTGTGGAATGTTCCCTCCTCTGGGTTCTATTTACTAGACACACCTTTAGTGTTTAGTATTTTTCCCTTATGAGGTGGATCGGTGTTGTGACTTGGTCTTCCTGAGTCAGTGCAGTATGTGTGGAATGTTCCCTCCTCTAGGTTCTATTTACTAGGCACACCTTTAGTATTTTAGTATTTTTCCCTTATGAGGTGGATTGGTGTTGTGACTTGGTCTTCCTGAGTCAGTGCAGTATGTGTGGAATGGTCCCTCCTCTAGGTTCTATTTACTAGACACACCTTAAGTGTTTAGTATTTTTCCCGTATGAGGTGGATTGGTGTTGTGACTTGGTCTTCCTGAGTCAGTGCAGTATGTGTGGAATGTTCCCTCCTCTAGGTTCTATTTACTAGACACACCTTTAGTGTTTAGTATTTTTCCCTTATGAGGTGGATTGGTGTTGTGACTTGGTCTTCCTGAGTCAGTGCAGTATGTGTGGAATGTTCCCTCCTCTAAGTTCTATTTACTAGACACACCTTTAGTGTTTAGTATTTTTCCCTTATGAGGTGGATCGGTGTTGTGACTTGGTCTTCCTGAGTCAGTGCAGTATGTGTGGAATGTTCCCTCCTCTAGGTTCTATTTACTAGACACACCTTTAGTCTTTAGTATTTTTCCCGTATGAGGTGGATTGGTGTTGTGACTTGGTCTTCCTGAGTCAGTGCAGTATTTGTGGAATGTTCCCTCCTCTAGGCTCTATTTGCTAGACACACCTTTAGTGTTTAGTATTTTTCCCGTATGAGGTGGATCGGTGTTGTGACTTGGTCTTCCCGAGTCAGTGTGGAATGGTCCCTCCTCTAGGTTCTATTTACTAGACACACCTTTAGTGTTTAGTATTTTTCCCTTATGAGGTGGATCGGTGGTCTTCCTGAGTCAGTGCAGTATGTGTGGTCTTCCTGAGTCAGTGCAGTATGTGTGGAATGTTCCCTCCTCTAGGTTCTATTTACTAGACACACCTTTAGTGTTTAGTATTTTTCCCTTATGAGGTGGATCGGTGGTCTTCCTGAGTCAGTGCAGTATGTGTGGAATGGTCTCTCCTCTAGGTTCTATTTACTAGACACACCTTTAGTGTTTAGTATTTTTCCAGTATGAGGTGGATTGGTGTTGTGACTTGGTCTTCCTGAGTCAGTGCACTATGTGTGGAATGGTCCCTCCTCTAGGTTCTATTTACTAGACACACCTTTAGTGTTTAGTATTGTTCCCTTATGAGGTGGATTGGTGTTGTGACGTGGTCTTCCTGAGTCAGTGCAGTATGTGTGGAATGCTCCCTCCTCTAGGTTCTATTTACTAGACACACCTTTAGTGTTTTAGTATTTTTCCCTTATGAGGTGGATTGGTGTTGTGACTTGGTCTTCCTGAGTCAGTGCAGTATGTGTGGAATGTTCCCTCCTCTAGGTTCTATTTACTGGACACACCTTTAGTGTTTAGTATTTTTCCCGTATGAGGTGGATTGGTGTTGTGACTTGGTCTTCCTGAGTCAGTGCAGTATATGTGGAATGTTCCCTCCTCTAGGTTCTATTTACTAGACACAGCTTTAGTGTTTAGTATTGTTCCCTTATGAGGTGGATTGGTGTTGTGATTCGGTCTTCCTGAGTCAGTGCAGTATGTGTGGAATGTTCCCTCCTCTAGGTTCTATTTGCTAGACACACCTTTAGTATTTTAGTATTTTTCCCTTATGAGGTGGATTGGTGTTGTGACGTGGTCTTCCTGAGTCAGTGCAGTATGTGTGGTCTTCCTGAGTCAGTGCAGTATGTGTGGAATGTTCCCTCCTCTGGGTTCTATTTACTAGACACACCCTTATGAGGTGGATTGGTGTTGTGACTTGGTCTTCCTGAGTCAGTGCACTATGTGTGGAATGGTTCCTCCTCTAGGTTCTATTTACTAGACACACCTTTAGTGTTTAGTATTTTTCCCTTATGAGGTGGATTGGTGTTGTGACGTGGTCTTCCTGAGTCAGTGCAGTATGTGTGGAATGTTCCCTCCTCTAGGTTCTATTTACTAGACACCCCTTTAGTGTTTAGTATTGTTCCCTTATGAGGTGGATTGGTGTTGTGACGTGGTCTTCCTGAGTCAGTGCAGTATGTGTGGAATGGTTCCTCCTCTAGGTTCTATTTACTAGACACACCTTTAGTGTTTAGTATTCCCTTATGAGGTGGATTGGTGTTGTGACTCGGTCTTCCTGAGTCAGTGCACTATGTGTAGAATGGTCCCTCCTCTAGGTTCTATTTACTAGACACACCTTTAGTGTTTAGTATTGTTCCCTTATGAGGTGGATTGGTGTTGTGACGTGGTCTTCCTGAGTCAGTGCAGTATGTGTGGAATGCTCCCTCCTCTAGGTTCTATTTACTAGACACACCTTTAGTGTTTAGTATTTTTCCCTTATGAGGTGGATTGGTGTTGTGACGTGGTCTTCCTGAGTCAGTGCAGCATGTGTGGAATGTTCCCTCCTCTAGGTTCTATTTGCTAGACACACCTTTAGTGTTTAGTATTTTTCCCGTATGAGGTGGATCGGTGTTGTGACTTGGTCTTCCCGAGTCAGTGTGGAATGGTCCCTCCTCTAGGTTCTATTTAATAGACACACCTTTAGTGTTTAGTATTTTTCCCTTATGAGGTGGATTGGTGTTGTGACGTGGTCTTCCTGAGTCAGTGCAGTATGTGTGGTCTTCCTGAGTCAGTGCAGTATGTGTGGAATGTTCCCTCCACTGGGTTCTATTTACTAGACACACCTTTAGTGTTTAGTATTTTTCCCGTATGAGGTGGATTGGTGTTGTGACTTGGTCTTCCTGAGTCAGTGCAGTATGTGTGGAATGTTCCCTCCTCTAGGTTCTATTTACTAGACACACCTTTAGTGTTTAGTATTTTTCCCTTATGAGGTGGATCGGTGGTGTGACTTGGTCTTCCTGAGTCAGTGCAATATGTGTGGAATGTTCCCTCCTCTAGGTTCTATTTACTAGACACACCTTTAGTGTTTAGTATTTTTCCCTTATGAGGTGGATCGGTGGTCTTCCTGAGTCAGTGCAGTATGTGTGGAATGGTCTCTCCTCTAGGTTCTATTTACTAGACACACCTTTAGTGTTTAGTATTTTTCCCGTATGAGGTGGATTGGTGTTGTGACTTGGTCTTCCTGAGTCAGTGCACTATGTGTGGAATGGTCCCTCCTCTAGGTTCCATTTACTAGACACACCTTTAGTGTTTAGTATTGTTCCCTTATGAGGTGGATTGGTGTTGTGACGTGGTCTTCCTGAGTCAGTGCAGTATGTGTGGAATGCTCCCTCCTCTAGGTTCTATTTACTAGACACACCTTTAGTGTTTTAGTATTTTTCCCTTATGAGGTGGATTGGTGTTGTGACTTGGTCTTCCTGAGTCAGTGCAGTATGTGTGGAATGTTCCCTCCTCTAGGTTCTATTTACTGGACACACCTTTAGTGTTTAGTATTTTTCCCGTATGAGGTGGATTGGTGTTGTGACTTGGTCTTCCTGAGTCAGTGCAGTATGTGTGGAATGTTCCCTCCTCTAGGTTCTATTTACTAGACACAGCTTTAGTGTTTAGTATTGTTCCCTTATGAGGTGGATTGGTGTTGTGATTCGGTCTTCCTGAGTCAGTGCAGTATGTGTGGAATGTTCCCTCCTCTAGGTTCTATTTGCTAGACACACCTTTAGTATTTTAGTATTTTTCCTTTATGAGGTGGATCGGTGTTGTGACTTGGTCTTCCTGAGTCAGTGCAGTATGTGTGGAATGTTCCCTCCTCTAGGTTCTATTTGCTAGACACACCTTTAGTATTTTAGTATTTTTCCCTTATGAGGTGGATTGGTGTTGTGACGTGGTCTTCCTGAGTCAGTGCAGTATGTGTGGTCTTCCTGAGTCAGTGCAGTATGTGTGGAATGTTCCCTCCTCTAGGTTCTATTTACTAGACACACCTTTAGTGTTTAGTATTTTTCCCGTATGAGGTGGATTGGTGTTGTGACTTGGTCTTCCTGAGTCAGTGCAGTATGTGTGGAATGTTCCCTCCTCTAGGTTCTATTTACTAGACACACGTTTAGTATTTTAGTATTTTTCCCTTATGAGGTGGATCGGTGTTGTGACTTGGTCTTCCTGAGTCAGTGTGGAATGCTCCCTCCTCTAGGTTCTATTTACTAGACACACCTTTAGTGTTTAGTATTTTTCCCTTATGAGGTGGATTGGTGTTTGTGACGTGGTCTTCCTGAGTCAGTGCAGTATGTGTGGAATGCTCCCTCCTCTAGGTTCTATTTACTAGACACACCTTTAGTGTTTAGTATTTTTCCCTTATGAGGTGGATTGGTGTTGTGACGTGGTCTTCCTGAGTCAGTGCAGTATGTGTGGTCTTCCTGAGTCAGTGCAGTATGTGTGCAATGTTCCCTCCTCTAGGTTCTATTTACTAGACACACCTTTAGTGTTTAGTATTTTTCCCTTATGAGGTGGATTGGTGTTGTGACGTGGTCTTCCTGAGTCAGTGCAGTATGTGTGGTCTTCCTGAGTCAGTGCAGTATGTGTGGAATGTTCCCTCCTCTAGGTTCTATTTACTAGACACACCTTTAGTATTTTAGTATTTTTCCCTTATGAGGTGGATTGGTGTTGTGACTTGGTCTTCCTGAGTCAGTGCAGTATGTGTGGAATGTTCCCTCCTCTGGGTTCTATTTACTAGACACACCCTTATGAGGTGGATTGGTGTTGTGACTTGGTCTTCCTGAGTCAGTGCACTATGTGTGGAATGGTTCCTCCTCTAGGTTCTATTTACTAGACACACCTTTAGTGTTTAGTATTTTTCCCTTATGAGGTGGATTGGTGTTGTGACGTGGTCTTCCTGAGTCAGTGCAGTATGTGTGGAATGTTCCCTCCTCTAGGTTCTATTTACTAGACACCCCTTTAGTGTTTAGTATTGTTCCCTTATGAGGTGGATTGGTGTTGTGACGTGGTCTTCCTGAGTCAGTGCAGTATGTGTGGAATGGTTCCTCCTCTAGGTTCTATTTACTAGACACACCTTTAGTGTTTAGTATTGTTCCCTTATGAGGTGGATTGGTGTTGTGACGTGGTCTTCCTGAGTCAGTGCAGTATGTGTGGAATGCTCCCTCCTCTAGGTTCTATTTACTAGACACACCTTTAGTGTTTAGTATTTTTCCCTTATGAGGTGGATTGGTGTTGTGACGTGGTCTTCCTGAGTCAGTGCAGTATGTGTGGAATGTTCCCTCCTCTAGGTTCTATTTACTAGACACACCTTTAGTGTTTAGTATTTTTCCCTTATGAGGTGGATTGGTGTTGTGACGTGGTCTTCCTGAGTCAGTGCAGTATGTGTGGAATGTTCCCGCCTCTGGGTTCTATTTGCTAGACACACCTTTAGTGTTTAGTATTTTTCTCTTATGAGGTAGATTGGTGTTGTGACTTGGTCTTCCTGAGTCAGTGCAGTATGTGTGGAATGTTCCCTCCTCTGGGTTCTATTTGCTAGACACACCTTTAGTGTTTAGTATTGTTCCCTTATGAGGTGGATTGGTGTTGTGACTCGGTCTTCCTGAGTCAGTGCACTATGTGTGGAATGGTCCCTCCTCTAGGTTCTATTTACTAGACACACCTTTAGTGTTTAGTATTGTTCCCTTATGAGGTGGATTGGTGTTGTGACGTGGTCTTCCTGAGTCAGTGCAGTATGTGGGGAATGCTCCCTCCTCTAGGTTCTATTTACTAGACACACCTTTAGTGTTTAGTATTTTTCCCTTATGAGGTGGATTGGTGTTGTGACGTGGTCTTCCTGAGTCAGTGCAGTATGTGTGGAATGTTCCCTCCTCTAGGTTCTATTTACTAGACACAGCTTTAGTGTTTAGTATTGTTCCCTTATGAGGTGGATTGGTGTTGTGACTCGGTCTTCCTGAGTCAGTGCAGTATGTGTGGAATGTTCCCTCCTCTGGGTTCTATTTGCTAGACACACCTTTAGTGTTTAGTATTGTTCCCTTATGAGGTGGATTGGTGTTGTGACTCGGTCTTCCTGAGTCAGTGCACTATGTGTGGAATGGTCCCTCCTCTAGGTTCTATTTACTAGACACACCTTTAGTGTTTAGTATTGTTCCCTTATGAGGTGGATTGGTGTTGTGACGTGGTCTTCCTGAGTCAGTGCACTATGTGTGGAATGGTCCCTCCTCTAGGTTCTATTTACTAGACACACCTTTAGTGTTTAGTATTGTTCCCTTATGAGGTGGATTGGTGTTGTGACTTGGTCTTCCTGAGTCAGTGCAGTATGTGTGGAATGTTCCCTCCTCTAGGTTCTATTTACTAGACACACCTTTAGTATTTTTCCCTTATGAGGTGGATTGGTGTTGTGACTTGGTCTTCCTGAGTCAGTGCAGTATGTGTGGAATGTTCCCTCCTCTAGGTTCTATTTACTAGACACACCTTTAGTGTTTAGTATTTTTCCCTTATGAGGTGGATTAGTGTTATGACTCGGTCTTCCTGAGTCAGTGCAGTATGTGTGGAATGTTCCCTCCTCTAGGTTCTATTTACTAGACACACCTTTAGTGTTTAGTATTTTTCCCTTATGAGGTGGATTGGTGTTGTGACGTGGTCGTCCTGAGTCAGTGCAGTATGTGTGGAATGTTCTCTCCTCTGG
The DNA here is from genome assembly GCF_040938575.1 of Ambystoma mexicanum. NCBI lineage: Eukaryota > Metazoa > Chordata > Amphibia > Caudata > Ambystomatidae > Ambystoma > Ambystoma mexicanum. The sequence goes on from NC_090935.1 coordinate 3,314,887, forward strand.
GTTCTATTTGCTAGACACACCTTTAGTGTTTAGTATTTTTCCCTTATGAGGTGGATTGGTGTTGTGACTCGGTCTTCCCGAGTCAGTGCAGTATGTGTGGAATGTTCCCTCCTCTAGGTTCTATTTACTAGACACACCTTTAGTGTTTAGTATTTTTCCCTTATGAGGTGGATTGGTGTTGTGACTTGGTCTTCCTGAGTCAGTGCAGTATGTGTGGAATGTTCCCTCCTCTAGGTTCTATTTACTAGACGCACCTTTAGTGTTTAGTATTTTTCCCTTATGAGGTGGATTGGTGTTGTGACGTGGTCTTCCTGAGTCAGTGCAGTATGTTTGGAATGTTCCCTCCTCTAGGTTCTATTTACTAGACACACCTTTAGTGTTTAGTATTCCCTTATGAGGTGGATTGGTGTTGTGACTCGGTCTTCCTGAGTCAGTCAGTGCACTATGTGTGGAATGGTCCCTCCTCTAGGTTCTATTTACTAGACACACCTTTAGTGTTTAGTATTGTTCCCTTATGAGGTGGATTGGTGTTGTGACGTGGTCTTCCTGAGTCAGTGCAGTATGTGTGGAATGCTCCCTCCTCTAGGTTCTATTTACTAGACACACCTTTAGTGTTTAGTATTTTTCCCTTATGAGGTGGATTGGTGTTGTGACGTGGTCTTCCTGAGTCAGTGCAGTATGTGTGGAATGTTCCCTCCTCTAGGTTCTATTTACTAGACACAGCTTTAGTGTTTAGTATTGTTCCCTTATGAGGTGGATTGGTGTTGTGACTCGGTCTTCCTGAGTCAGTGCAGTATGTGTGGAATGTTCCCTCCTCTGGGTTCTATTTACTAGACACACCTTTAGTATTTTTCCCTTATGAGGTGGATCGGTGTTGTGACTTGGTCTTCCTGAGTCAGTGCAGTATGTGTGGAATGTTCCCTCCTCTGGGTTCTATTTGCTAGACACACCTTTAGTGTTTAGTATTTTTCCCGTATGAGGTGAATTGGTGTTGTGACTCGGTCTTCCTGAGTCAGTGCAGTATGTGTGGAATGTTCCCTCCTCTGGGTTCTATTTGCTAGACACACCTTTAGTGTTTAGTATTTTTCCCTTTATGAGGTGGATTGGTGTTGTGACTTGGTCTTCCTGAGTCAGTGCAGTATGTGTGGAATGTTCCCTCCTCTAGGTTCTATTTACTAGACGCACCTTTAGTGTTTAGTATTTTTCCCTTATGAGGTGGATTGGTGTTGTGACGTGGTCTTCCTGAGTCAGTGCAGTATGTTTGGAATGTTCCCTCCTCTAGGTTCTATTTACTAGACACACCCTTATGAGGTGGATTGGTGTTGTGACTTGGTCTTCCTGAGTCAGTGCACTATGTGTGGAATGGTCCCTCCTCTAGGTTCTATTTACTAGACACACCTTTAGTGTTTAGTAGTGTTCCCTTATGAGGTGGATTGGTGTTGTGACGTGGTCTTCCTGAGTCAGTGCAGTATGTGGGGAATGCTCCCTCCTCTAGGTTCTATTTACTAGACACACCTTTAGTGTTTAGTATTTTTCCCTTATGAGGTGGATTGGTGTTGTGACGTGGTCTTCCTGAGTCAGTGCAGTATGTGTGGAATGTTCCCTCCTCTAGGTTCTATTTACTAGACACACCTTTAGTGTTTAGTATTTTTCCCTTATGAGGTGGATTGGTGTTGTGACGTGGTCTTCCTGAGTCAGTGCAGTATGTGTGGAATGCTCCCTCCTCTTGGTTCTATTTACTAGACACACCTTTAGTGTTTAGTATTTTTCCCTTATGAGGTGGATTGGTGTTGTGACGTGCTCTTCCTGAGTCAGTGCAGTATGTGTGGAATGTTCCCTCCTCTGGGTTCTATTTGCTAGACACACCTTTAGTATTTAGTATTTTTCTCTTATGAGGTAGATTGGTGTTGTGACTTGGTCTTCCTGAGTCAGTGCAGTATGTGTGGAATGTTCCCTCCTCTAGGTTCTATTTACTAGACACCTTTAGTATTTTAGTATTTTTCCCTTATGAGGTGGATTGGTGTTGTGACTTGGTCTTCCTGAGTCAGTGCAGTATGTGTGGAATGGTCCCTCCTCTAGGTTCTATTTACTAGACACACCTTTAGTGTTTAGTATTTTTCCCGTATGAGGTGGATTGGTGTTGTGACTTGGTCTTCCTGAGTCAGTGCAGTATGTGTGGAATGTTCCCTCCTCTAGGTTCTATTTACTAGACACACCTTTAGTGTTTAGTATTTTTCCCTTATGAGGTGGATTGGTGGTGTGACTTGGTCTTCCTGAGTCAGTGCAGTATGTGTGGAATGCTCCCTCCTCTAGGTTCTATTTACTAGACACACCTTTAGTGTTTTAGTATTGTTCCCTTATGAGGTGGATTGGTGTTGTGACTTGGTCTTCCTGAGTCAGTGCAGTATGTGTGGAATGTTCCCTCCTCTAAGTTCTATTTACTAGACACACCTTTAGTGTTTAGTATTTTTCCCTTATGAGGTGGATCGGTGTTGTGACTTGGTCTTCCTGAGTCAGTGCAGTATGTGTGGAATGTTCCCTCCTCTAGGTTCTATTTACTAGACACACCTTTAGTCTTTAGTATTTTTCCCGTATGAGGTGGATTGGTGTTGTGACTTGGTCTTCCTGAGTCAGTGCAGTATTTGTGGAATGTTCCCTCCTCTAGGTTCTATTTGCTAGACACACCTTTAGTGTTTAGTATTTTTCCCGTATGAGGTGGATCGGTGTTGTGACTTGGTCTTCCCGAGTCAGTGTGGAATGGTCCCTCCTCTAGGTTCTATTTACTAGACACACCTTTAGTGTTTAGTATTTTTCCCTTATGAGGTGGATTGGTGTTGTGACGTGGTCTTCCTGAGTCAGTGCAGTATGTGTGGTCTTCCTGAGTCAGTGCAGTATGTGTGGAATGTTCCCTCCACTGGGTTCTATTTACTAGACACACCTTTAGTGTTTAGTATTTTTCCCGTATGAGGTGGATTGGTGTTGTGACTTGGTCTTCCTGAGTCAGTGCAGTATGTGTGGAATGTTCCCTCCTCTAGGTTCTATTTACTAGACACACCTTTAGTGTTTAGTATTGTTCCCTTATGAGGTGGATCGGTGGTGTGACTTGGTCTTCCTGAGTCAGTGCAATATGTGTGGAATGTTCCCTCCTCTGGGTTCTATTTACTAGACACACCTTTAGTGTTTAGTATTTTTCCCTTATGAGGTGGATCGGTGGTCTTCCTGAGTCAGTGCAGTATGTGTGGAATGGTCTCTCCTCTAGGTTCTATTTACTAGACGCACCTTTAGTGTTTAGTATTTTTCCCGTATGAGGTGGATTGGTGTTGTGACTTGGGCTTCCTGAGTCAGTGCACTATGTGTGGAATGGTCCCTCCTCTAGGTTCTATTTACTAGACACACCTTTAGTGTTTAGTATTGTTCCCTTATGAGGTGGATTGGTGTTGTGACGTGGTCTTCCTGAGTCAGTGCAGTATGTGTGGAATGCTCCCTCCTCTAGGTTCTATTTACTAGACACACCTTTAGTGTTTTAGTATTTTTCCCTTATGAGGTGGATTGGTGTTGTGACTTGGTCTTCCTGAGTCAGTGCAGTATGTGTGGAATGTTCCCTCCTCTAGGTTCTATTTACTGGACACACCTTTAGTGTTTAGTATTTTTCCCGTAAGAGGTGGATTGGTGTTGTGACTTGGTCTTCCTGAGTCAGTGCAGTATGTGTGGAATGTTCCCTCCTCTAGGTTCTATTTACTAGACACAGCTTTAGTGTTTAGTATTGTTCCCTTATGAGGTGGATTGGTGTTGTGATTCGGTCTTCCTGAGTCAGTGCAGTATGTGTGGAATGTTCCCTCCTCTAGGTTCTATTTGCTAGACACACCTTTAGTATTTTAGTATTTTTCCTTTATGAGGTGGATCGGTGTTGTGACTTGGTCTTCCTGAGTCAGTGCAGTATGTGTGGAATGTTCCCTCCTCTAGGTTCTATTTGCTAGACACACCTTTAGTATTTTAGTATTTTTCCCTTATGAGGTGGATTGGTGTTGTGACGTGGTCTTCCTGAGTCAGTGCAGTATGTGTGGTCTTCCTGAGTCAGTGCAGTATGTGTGGAATGTTCCCTCCTCTGGGTTCTATTTACTAGACACACCCTTATGAGGTGGATTGGTGTTGTGACTTGGTCTTCCTGAGTCAGTGCACTATGTGTGGAATGGTTCCTCCTCTAGGTTCTATTTACTAGACACACCTTTAGTGTTTAGTATTTTTCCCTTATGAGGTGGATTGGTGTTGTGACGTGGTCTTCCTGAGTCAGTGCAGTATGTGTGGAATGTTCCCTCCTCTAGGTTCTATTTACTAGACACCCCTTTAGTGTTTAGTATTGTTCCCTTATGAGGTGGATTGGTGTTGTGACGTGGTCTTCCTGAGTCAGTGCAGTATGTGTGGAATGGTTCCTCCTCTAGGTTCTATTTACTAGACACACCTTTAGTGTTTAGTATTGTTCCCTTATGAGGTGGATTGGTGTTGTGACGTGGTCTTCCTGAGTCAGTGCAGTATGTGTGGAATGTTCCCTCCTCTAGGTTCTATTTACTAGACACACCCTTATGAGGTGGATTGGTGTTGTGACTTGGTCTTCCTGAGTCAGTGCACTATGTGTGGAATGGTTCCTCCTCTAGGTTCTATTTACTAGACACACCTTTAGTGTTTAGTATTTTTCCCTTATGAGGTGGATTGGTGTTGTGACGTGGTCTTCCTGAGTCAGTGCAGTATGTGTGGAATGTTCCCTCCTCTGGGTTCTATTTGCTAGACACACCTTTAGTGTTTAGTATTGTTCCCTTATGAGGTGGATTGGTGTTGTGACTCGGTCTTCCTGAGTCAGTGCACTATGTGTGGAATGGTCCCTCCTCTAGGTTCTATTTACTAGACACACCTTTAGTGTTTAGTATTGTTCCCTTATGAGGTGGATTGGTGTTGTGACGTGGTCTTCCTGAGTCAGTGCAGTATGTGGGGAATGCTCCCTCCTCTAGGTTCTATTTACTAGACACACCTTTAGTGTTTAGTATTTTTCCCTTATGAGGTGGATTGGTGTTGTGACGTGGTCTTCCTGAGTCAGTGCAGTATGTGTGGAATGTTCCCTCCTCTAGGTTCTATTTACTAGACACAGCTTTAGTGTTTAGTATTGTTCCCTTATGAGGTGGATTGGTGTTGTGACTCGGTCTTCCTGAGTCAGTGCAGTATGTGTGGAATGTTCCCTCCTCTGGGTTCTATTTGCTAGACACACCTTTAGTGTTTAGTATTGTTCCCTTATGAGGTGGATTGGTGTTGTGACTCGGTCTTCCTGAGTCAGTGCACTATGTGTGGAATGGTCCCTCCTCTAGGTTCTATTTACTAGACACACCTTTAGTGTTTAGAATTGTTCCCTTATGAGGTGGATTGGTGTTGTGACGTGGTCTTCCTGAGTCAGTGCAGTATGTGGGGAATGCTCCCTCCTCTAGGTTCTATTTACTAGACACACCTTTAGTGTTTAGTATTTTTCCCTTATGAGGTGGATTGGTGTTGTGACGTGGTCTTCCTGAGTCAGTGCAGTATGTGTGGAATGTTCCCTCCTCTAGGTTCTATTTACTAGACACAGCTTTAGTGTTTAGTATTGTTCCCTTATGAGGTGGATTGGTGTTGTGACTCGGTCTTCCTGAGTCAGTGCACTATGTGTGGAATGTTCCCTCCTCTAGGTTCTATTTGCTAGACACACCTTTAGTATTTTAGTATTTTTCCTTTGAGGTGGATCGGTGTTGTGACTTGGTCTTCCTGAGTCAGTGCAGTATGTGTGGAATGTTCCCTCCTCTAGGTTCTATTTGCTAGACACACCTTTAGTATTTTAGTATTTTTCCCTTATGAGGTGGATTGGTGTTGTGACGTGGTCTTCCTGAGTCAGTGCAGTATGTGTGGTCTTCCTGAGTCAGTGCAGTATGTGTGGAATGTTCCCTCCTCTAGGTTCTATTTACTAGACACACCTTTAGTGTTTAGTATTTTTCCCGTATGAGGTGGATTGGTGTTGTGACTTGGTCTTCCTGAGTCAGTGCAGTATGTGTGGAATGTTCCCTCCTCTAGGTTCTATTTACTAGACACACGTTTAGTATTTTAGTATTTTTCCCGTATGAGGTGGATCGGTGTTGTGACTTGGTCTTCCTGAGTCAGTGTGGAATGGTCCCTCCTCTAGGTTCTATTTACTAGACACACCTTTAGTGTTTAGTATTTTTCCCTTATGAGGTGGATTGGTGTTGTGACGTGGTCTTCCTGAGTCAGTGCAGTATATGTGGTCTTCCTGAGTCAGTGCAGTATGTGTGGAATGTTCCCTCCTCTAGGTTCTATTTACTAGACACACCTTTAGTGTTTAGTATTTTTCCCTTATGAGGTGGATTGGTGTTGTGACGTGGTCTTCCTGAGTCAGTGCAGTATGTGTGGAATGCTCCCTCCTCTAGGTTCTATTTACTAGACACACCTTTAGTGTTTAGTATTTTTCCCTTATGAGGTGGATTGGTGTTGTGACGTGGTCTTCCTGAGTCAGTGCAGTATGTGTGGTCTTCCTGAGTCAGTGCAGTATGTGTGGAATGTTCCCTCCTCTAGGTTCTATTTACTAGACACACCTTTAGTGTTTAGTATTTTTCCCTTATGAGGTGGATTGGTGTTGTGACGTGGTCTTCCTGAGTCAGTGCAGTATGTGTGGTCTTCCTGAGTCAGTGCAGTATGTGTGGAATGTTCCCTCCTCTAGGTTCTATTTACTAGACACACCTTTAGTATTTTAGTATTTTTCCCTTATGAGGTGGATTGGTGTTGTGACTTGGTCTTCCTGAGTCAGTGCAGTATGTGTGGAATGTTCCCTCCTCTGGGTTCTATTTACTAGACACACCCTTATGAGGTGGATTGGTGTTGTGACTTGGTCTTCCTGAGTCAGTGCACTATGTGTGGAATGGTTCCTCCTCTAGGTTCTATTTACTAGACACACCTTTAGTGTTTAGTATTTTTCCCTTATGAGGTGGATTGGTGTTGTGACGTGGTCTTCCTGAGTCAGTGCAGTATGTGTGGAATGTTCCCTCCTCTAGGTTCTATTTACTAGACACCCCTTTAGTGTTTAGTATTGTTCCCTTATGAGGTGGATTGGTGTTGTGACGTGGTCTTCCTGAGTCAGTGCAGTATGTGTGGAATGGTTCCTCCTCTAGGTTCTATTTACTAGACACACCTTTAGTGTTTAGTATTGTTCCCTTATGAGGTGGATTGGTGTTGTGACGTGGTCTTCCTGAGTCAGTGCAGTATGTGTGGAATGCTCCCTCCTCTAGGTTCTATTTACTAGACACACCTTTAGTGTTTAGTATTTTTCCCTTATGAGGTGGATTGGTGTTGTGACGTGGTCTTCCTGAGTCAGTGCAGTATGTGTGGAATGTTCCCTCCTCTAGGTTCTATTTACTAGACACACCTTTAGTGTTTAGTATTTTTCCCTTATGAGGTGGATTGGTGTTGTGACGTGGTCTTCCTGAGTCAGTGCAGTATGTGTGGAATGTTCCCGCCTCTGGGTTCTATTTGCTAGACACACCTTTAGTGTTTAGTATTTTTCTCTTATGAGGTAGATTGGTGTTGTGACTTGGTCTTCCTGAGTCAGTGCAGTATGTGTGGAATGTTCCCTCCTCTGGGTTCTATTTGCTAGACACACCTTTAGTGTTTAGTATTGTTCCCTTATGAGGTGGATTGGTGTTGTGACTCGGTCTTCCTGAGTCAGTGCACTATGTGTGGAATGGTCCCTCCTCTAGGTTCTATTTACTAGACACACCTTTAGTGTTTAGTATTGTTCCCTTATGAGGTGGATTGGTGTTGTGACGTGGTCTTCCTGAGTCAGTGCAGTATGTGGGGAATGCTCCCTCCTCTAGGTTCTATTTACTAGACACACCTTTAGTGTTTAGTATTTTTCCCTTATGAGGTGGATTGGTGTTGTGACGTGGTCTTCCTGAGTCAGTGCAGTATGTGTGGAATGTTCCCTCCTCTAGGTTCTATTTACTAGACACAGCTTTAGTGTTTAGTATTGTTCCCTTATGAGGTGGATTGGTGTTGTGACTCGGTCTTCCTGAGTCAGTGCAGTATGTGTGGAATGTTCCCTCCTCTGGGTTCTATTTGCTAGACACACCTTTAGTGTTTAGTATTGTTCCCTTATGAGGTGGATTGGTGTTGTGACTCGGTCTTCCTGAGTCAGTGCACTATGTGTGGAATGGTCCCTCCTCTAGGTTCTATTTACTAGACACACCTTTAGTGTTTAGTATTGTTCCCTTATGAGGTGGATTGGTGTTGTGACGTGGTCTTCCTGAGTCAGTGCAGTATGTGGGGAATGCTCCCTCCTCTAGGTTCTATTTACTAGACACACCTTTAGTGTTTAGTATTTTTCCCTTATGAGGTGGATTGGTGTTGTGACGTGGTCTTCCTGAGTCAGTGCAGTATGTGTGGAATGTTCCCTCCTCTAGGTTCTATTTACTAGACACAGCTTTAGTGTTTAGTATTGTTCCCTTATGAGGTGGATTGGTGTTGTGACTCGGTCTTCCTGAGTCAGTGCACTATGTGTGGAATGTTCCCTCCTCTAGGTTCTATTTACTAGACACACCTTTATTGTTTAGTATTTTTCCCTTATGAGGTGGATTGGTGGTGTGACTTGGTCTTCCTGAGTCAGTGTAGTATGTGTGGAATGTTCCCTCCTCTGGGTTCTATTTACTAGACACACCTTTAGTATTTTTCCCTTATGAGGTGGATTGGTGTTGTGACTTGGTCTTCCTGAGTCAGTGCAGTATGTGTGGAATGTTCCCTCCTCTAGGTTCTATTTACTAGATACACCTTTAGTGTTTAGTATTTTTCCCTTATGAGGTGGATTGGTGTTGTGACGTGGTCTTCCTGAGTCAGTGCAGTATGTGTGGAATGTTCCCTCCTCTGGGTTCTATTTGCTAGACACACCTTTAGTATTTAGTATTTTTCTCTTATGAGGTAGATTGGTGTTGTGACGTGGTCTTCCTGAGTCAGTGCAGTATGTTTGGAATGTTCCCTCCTCTAGGTTCTATTTACTAGACACACCCTTATGAGGTGGATTGGTGTTGTGACTTGGTCTTCCTGAGTCAGTGCACTATGTGTGGAATGGTCCCTCCTCTAGGTTCTATTTACTAGACACACCTTTAGTGTTTAGTATTGTTCCCTTATGAGGTGGATTGGTGTTGTGACTTGGTCTTCCTGAGTCAGTGCAGTATGTGTGGAATGTTCCCTCCTCTAGGTTCTATTTACTAGACACACCTTTAGTGTTTAGTATTTTTCCCTTATGAGGTGGATTGGTGTTGTGACTTGGTCTTCCTGAGTCAGTGCACTATGTGTGGAATGGTCCCTCCTCTAGGTTCTATTTACTAGACACACCTTTAGTGTTTAGTATTGTTCCCTTATGAGGTGGATTGGTGTTGTGACTTGGTCTTCCTGAGTCAGTGCAGTATGTGTGGAATGTTCCCTCCTCTAGGTTCTATTTACTAGACACACCTTTAGTGTTTAGTATTTTTCCCTTATGAGGTGGATTAGTGTTATGACTCGGTCTTCCTGAGTCAGTGCAGTATGTGTGGAATGTTCCCTCCTCTAGGTTCTATTTACTAGACACACCTTTAGTGTTTAGTTTTTTTCCCTTATGAGGTGGATTGGTGTTGTGACGTGGTCGTCCTGAGTCAGTGCAGTATGTGTGGAATGTTCTCTCCTCTGGGTTCTATTTGCTAGACACACCTTTAGTGTTTAGTATTTTTCCCTTATGAGGTGGATTGGTGTTGTGACTCGGTCTTCCCGAGTCAGTGCAGTATGTGTGGAATGTTCCCTCCTCTAGGTTCTATTTACTAGACACACCTTTAGTGTTTAGTATTTTTCCCTTATGAGGTGGATTGGTGTTGTGACTTGGTCTTCCTGAGTCAGTGCAGTATGTGTGGAATGTTCCCTCCTCTAGGTTCTATTTACTAGACGCACCTTTAGTGTTTAGTATTTTTCCCTTATGAGGTGGATTGGTGTTGTGACGTGGTCTTCCTGAGTCAGTGCAGTATGTTTGGAATGTTCCCTCCTCTAGGTTCTATTTACTAGACACACCTTTAGTGTTTAGTATTCCCTTATGAGGTGGATTGGTGTTGTGACTCGGTCTTCCTGAGTCAGTGCACTATGTGTGGAATGGTCCCTCCTCTAGGTTCTATTTACTAGACACACCTTTAGTGTTTAGTATTGTTCCCTTATGAGGTGGATTGGTGTTGTGACGTGGTCTTCCTGAGTCAGTGCAGTATGTGTGGAATGCTCCCTCCTCTAGGTTCTATTTACTAGACACACCTTTAGTGTTTAGTATTTTTCCCTTATGAGGTGGATTGGTGTTGTGACTCGGTCTTCCTGAGTCAGTGCAGTATGTGTGGAATGTTCCCTCCTCTGGGTTCTATTTACTAGACACACCTTTAGTATTTTTCCCTTATGAGGTGGATCGGTGTTGTGACTTGGTCTTCCTGAGTCAGTGCAGTATGTGTGGAATGCTCCCTCCTCTTGTTTCTATTTACTAGACACACCTTTAGTGTTTAGTATTTTTCCCTTATGAGGTGGATTGGTGTTGTGACGTGGTCTTCCTGAGTCAGTGCAGTATGTGTGGAATGTTCCCTCCTCTGGGTTCTATTTGCTAGACACACCTTTAGTATTTAGTATTTTTCTCTTATGAGGTAGATTGGTGTTGTGACTTGGTCTTCCTGAGTCAGTGCAGTATGTGTGGAATGTTCCCTCCTCTAGGTTCTATTTACTAGACGCACCTTTAGTGTTTAGTATTTTTCCCTTATGAGGTGGATTGGTGTTGTGACGTGGTCTTCCTGAGTCAGTGCAGTATGTTTGGAATGTTCCCTCCTCTAGTTTCTATTTACTAGACACACCCTTATGAGGTGGATTGGTGTTGTGACTTGGTCTTCCTGAGTCAGTGCACTATGTGTGGAATGGTCCCTCCTCTAGGTTCTATTTACTAGACACACCTTTATTGTTTAGTATTGTTCCCTTATGAGGTGGATTGGTGTTGTGACTTGGTCTTCCTGAGTCAGTGCAGTATGTGTGGAATGTTCCCTCCTCTAGGTTCTATTTACTAGACACACCTTTAGTATTTTTCCCTTATGAGGTGGATTGGTGGTGTGACTTGGTCTTCCTGAGTCAGTGCAGTATGTGTGGAATGTTCCCTCCTCTAGGTTCTATTTACTAGACACACCTTTAGTGTTTAGTATTTTTCCCTTATGAGGTGGATTGGTGTTGTGACGTGGTCTTCCTGAGTCAGTGCAGTATGTGTGGAATGTTCCCTCCTCTGGGTTCTATTTACTAGACACACCTTTAGTGTTTAGTATTTTTCCCTTATGAGGTGGATCGGTGGTCTTCCTGAGTCAGTGCATTATGTGTGGAATGTTCCCTCCTCTAGGTTCTTTTTACTAGACACACCTTTAGTGTTTAGTATTTTTCCCTTATGAGGTGGATTGGTGTTGTGACGTGGTCGTCCTGAGTCAGTGCAGTATGTGTGGAATGTTCTCTCCTCTGGGTTCTATTTGCTACACACACCTTTAGTGTTTAGTATTTTTCCCTTATGAGGTGGATTGGTGTTGTGACGTGGTCTTCCTGAGTCAGTGCAGTATGTGTGGAATGCTCCCTCCTCTAGGTTCTATTCACTAGACACACCTTTAGTGTTTTAGTATTGTTCCCTTATGAGGTGGATTGGTGTTGTGACGTGGTCTTCCTGAGTCAGTGCAGTATGTGTGGAATGCTCCCTCCTCTAGGTTCTATTTACTAGACACACCTTTAGTGTTTAGTATTTTTCCCTTATGAGGTGGATTGGTGTTGTGACGTGGTCTTCCTGAGTCAGTGCACTATGTGTGGAATGTTCCCTCCTCTAGGTTCTATTTACTAGACACACCTTTAGTGTTTAGTATTTTTCCCTTATGAGGTGGATTGGTGTTGTGACTCGGTCTTCCTGAGTCAGTGCAGTATGTGTGGAATGTTCCCTCCTCTGGGTTCTATTTACTAGACACACCTTTAGTATTTTTCCCTTATGAGGTGGATCGGTGTTGTGACTTGGTCTTCCTGAGTCAGTGCAGTATGTGTGGAATGTTCCCTCCTCTAGGTTCTATTTACTAGACACACCTTTAGTATTTTAGTATTTTTCCCTTATGAGGTGGATTGGTGTTGTGACTTGGTCTTCCTGAGTCAGTGCAGTATGTGTGGAATGGTCCCTCCTCTAGGTTCTATTTGCTAGACACACCTTTAGTATTTTAGTATTTTTCCCTTATGAGGTGGATTGGTGTTGTGACGTGGTCTTCCTGAGTCAGTGCAGTATGTGTGGAATGTTCCCTCCTCTAGGTTCTATTTACTAGACACACCTTTAGTGTTTAGTATTTTTCCCGTATGAGGTGGATTGGTGTTGTGACTTGGTCTTCCTGAGTCAGTGCAGTATGTGTGGAATGTTCCCTCCTCTAGGTTCTATTTACTAGACACACGTTTAGTATTTTAGTATTTTTCCCGTATGAGGTGGATCGGTGTTGTGACTTGGTCTTCCTGAGTCAGTGTGGAATGGTCCCTCCTCTAGGTTCTATTTACTAGACACACCTTTAGTGTTTAGTATTTTTCCCTTATGAGGTGGATTGGTGTTGTGACGTGGTCTTCCTGAGTCAGTGCAGTATGTGTGGTCTTCCTGAGTCAGTGCAGTATGTGTGGAATGTTCCCTCCTCTAGGTTCTATTTACTAGACACACCTTTAGTATTTTAGTATTTTTCCCTTATGAGGTGGATTGGTGTTGTGACTTGGTCTTCCTGAGTCAGTGCAGTATGTGTGGAATGTTCCCTCCTCTGGGTTCTATTTACTAGACACACCCTTATGAGGTGGATTGGTGTTGTGACTCGGTCTTCCTGAGTCAGTGCACTATGTGTGGAATGTTCCCTCCTCTAGGTTCTATTTACTAGACGCACCTTTAGTGTTTAGTATTTTTCCCTTATGAGGTGGATTGGTGTTGTGACGTGGTCTTCCTGAGTCAGTGCAGTATGTTTGGAATGTTCCCTCCTCTAGTTTCTATTTACTAGACACACCCTTATGAGGTGGATTGGTGTTGTGACTTGGTCTTCCTGAGTCAGTGCACTATGTGTGGAATGGTCCCTCCTCTAGGTTCTATTTACTAGACACACCTTTATTGTTTAGTATTGTTCCCTTATGAGGTGGATTGGTGTTGTGACTTGGTCTTCCTGAGTCAGTGCAGTATGTGTGGAATGTTCCCTCCTCTAGGTTCTATTTACTAGACACACCTTTAGTATTTTTCCCTTATGAGGTGGATTGGTGGTGTGACTTGGTCTTCCTGAGTCAGTGCAGTATGTGTGGAATGTTCCCTCCTCTAGGTTCTATTTACTAGACACACCTTTAGTGTTTAGTATTTTTCCCTTATGAGGTGGATTGGTGTTGTGACGTGGTCTTCCTGAGTCAGTGCAGTATGTGTGGAATGTTCCCTCCTCTGGGTTCTATTTACTAGACACACCTTTAGTGTTTAGTATTTTTCCCTTATGAGGTGGATCGGTGGTCTTCCTGAGTCAGTGCATTATGTGTGGAATGTTCCCTCCTCTAGGTTCTTTTTACTAGACACACCTTTAGTGTTTAGTATTTTTCCCTTATGAGGTGGATTGGTGTTGTGACGTGGTCGTCCTGAGTCAGTGCAGTATGTGTGGAATGTTCTCTCCTCTGGGTTCTATTTGCTACACACACCTTTAGTGTTTAGTATTTTTCCCTTATGAGGTGGATTGGTGTTGTGACGTGGTCTTCCTGAGTCAGTGCAGTATGTGTGGAATGCTCCCTCCTCTAGGTTCTATTCACTAGACACACCTTTAGTGTTTTAGTATTGTTCCCTTATGAGGTGGATTGGTGTTGTGACGTGGTCTTCCTGAGTCAGTGCAGTATGTGTGGAATGCTCCCTCCTCTAGGTTCTATTTACTAGACACACCTTTAGTGTTTAGTATTTTTCCCTTATGAGGTGGATTGGTGTTGTGACGTGGTCTTCCTGAGTCAGTGCACTATGTGTGGAATGTTCCCTCCTCTAGGTTCTATTTACTAGACACACCTTTAGTGTTTAGTATTTTTCCCTTATGAGGTGGATTGGTGTTGTGACTCGGTCTTCCTGAGTCAGTGCAGTATGTGTGGAATGTTCCCTCCTCTGGGTTCTATTTACTAGACACACCTTTAGTATTTTTCCCTTATGAGGTGGATCGGTGTTGTGACTTGGTCTTCCTGAGTCAGTGCAGTATGTGTGGAATGTTCCCTCCTCTAGGTTCTATTTACTAGACACACCTTTAGTATTTTAGTATTTTTCCCTTATGAGGTGGATTGGTGTTGTGACTTGGTCTTCCTGAGTCAGTGCAGTATGTGTGGAATGGTCCCTCCTCTAGGTTCTATTTGCTAGACACACCTTTAGTATTTTAGTATTTTTCCCTTATGAGGTGGATTGGTGTTGTGACGTGGTCTTCCTGAGTCAGTGCAGTATGTGTGGTCTTCCTGAGTCAGTGCAGTATGTGTGGAATGTTCCCTCCTCTAGGTTCTATTTACTAGACACACCTTTAGTGTTTAGTATTTTTCCCGTATGAGGTGGATTGGTGTTGTGACTTGGTCTTCCTGAGTCAGTGCAGTATGTGTGGAATGTTCCCTCCTCTAGGTTCTATTTACTAGACACACGTTTAGTATTTTAGTATTTTTCCCGTATGAGGTGGATCGGTGTTGTGACTTGGTCTTCCTGAGTCAGTGTGGAATGGTCCCTCCTCTAGGTTCTATTTACTAGACACACCTTTAGTGTTTAGTATTTTTCCCTTATGAGGTGGATTGGTGTTGTGACGTGGTCTTCCTGAGTCAGTGCAGTATGTGTGGTCTTCCTGAGTCAGTGCAGTATGTGTGGAATGTTCCCTCCTCTAGGTTCTATTTACTAGACACACCTTTAGTATTTTAGTATTTTTCCCTTATGAGGTGGATTGGTGTTGTGACTTGGTCTTCCTGAGTCAGTGCAGTATGTGTGGAATGTTCCCTCCTCTGGGTTCTATTTACTAGACACACCCTTATGAGGTGGATTGGTGTTGTGACTCGGTCTTCCTGAGTCAGTGCACTATGTGTGGAATGGTCCCTCCTCTAGGTTCTATTTACTAGACACACCTTTAGTGTTTAGTATTGTTCCCTTATGAGGTGGATTGGTGTTGTGACGTGGTCTTCCTGAGTCAGTGAGGTATGTGTGGAATGCTCCCTCCTCTAGGTTCTATTTACTAGACACACCTTTAGTGTTTAGTATTTTTCCCTTATGAGGTGGATTGGTGTTGTAACGTGGTCTTCCTGAGTCAGTGCAGTATGTGTGGAATGTTCCCTCCTCTAGGTTCTATTTACTAGACACAGCTTTAGTGTTTAGTATTGTTCCCTTATGAGGTGGATTGGTGTTGTGACTCGGTCTTCCTGAGTCAGTGCACTATGTGTGGAATGTTCCCTCCTCTAGGTTCTATTTACTAGACACACCTTTAGTGTTTAGTATTGTTCCCTTATGAGGTGGATCGGTGTTGTGACTTGGTCTTCCTGAGTCAGTGCAGTATGTGTGGAATGTTCCCTCCTCTGGGTTCTATTTGCTAGACACACCTTTAGTGTTTAGTATTTTTCCCGTATGAGGTGAATTGGTGTTGTGACTCGGTCTTCCTGAGTCAGTGCAGTATGTGTGGAATGTTCCCTCCTCTGGGTTCTATTTGCTAGACACACCTTTAGTGTTTAGTATTTTTCCCTTTATGAGGTGGATTGGTGTTGTGACTTGGTCTTCCTGAGTCAGTGCAGTATGTGTGGAATGTTCCCTCCTCTAGGTTCTATTTACTAGACGCACCTTTAGTGTTTAGTATTTTTCCCTTATGAGGTGGATTGGTGTTGTGACGTGGTCTTCCTGAGTCAGTGCAGTATGTTTGGAATGTTCCCTCCTCTAGGTTCTATTTACTAGACACACCCTTATGAGGTGGATTGGTGTTGTGACGTGGTCTTCCTGAGTCAGTGCACTATGTGTGGAATGGTCCCTCCTCTAGGTTCTATTTACTAGACACACCTTTAGTGTTTAGTATTTTTCCCTTATGAGGTGGATTGGTGTTGTGACGTTTTCTTCCTGAGTCAGTGCAGTATGTGTGGAATGCTCCCTCCTCTTGGTTCTATTTACTAGACACACCTTTAGTGTTTAGTATTTTTCCCTTATGAGGTGGATTGGTGTTGTGACGTGGTCTTCCTGAGTCAGTGCAGTATGTGTGGAATGTTCCCTCCTCTGGGTTCTATTTGCTAGACACACCTTTAGTATTTAGTATTTTTCTCTTATGAGGTAGATTGGTGTTGTGACTTGGTCTTCCTGAGTCAGTGCAGTATGTGTGGAATGTTCCCTCCTCTAGGTTCTATTTACTAGACGCACCTTTAGTGTTTAGTATTTTTCCCTTATGAGGTGGATTGGTGTTGTGACGTGGTCTTCCTGAGTCAGTGCAGTATGTTTGGAATGTTCCCTCCTCTAGGTTCTATTTACTAGACACACCCTTATGAGGTGGATTGGTGTTGTGACTTGGTCTTCCTGAGTCAGTGCACTATGTGTGGAATGGTCCCTCCTCTAGGTTCTATTTACTAGACACACCTTTAGTGTTTAGTATTGTTCCCTTATGAGGTGGATTGGTGTTGTGACTTGGTCTTCCTGAGTCAGTGCAGTATGTGTGGAATGTTCCCTCCTCTAGGTTCTATTTACTAGACACACCTTTAGTATTTTTCCCTTATGAGGTGGATTGGTGTTGTGACTTGGTCTTCCTGAGTCAGTGCAGTATGTGTGGAATGTTCCCTCCTCTAGGTTCTATTTACTAGACACACCTTTAGTGTTTAGTATTTTTCCCTTATGAGGTGGATTGGTGTTGTGACGTGGTCTTCCTGAGTCAGTGCAGTATGTGTGGAATGTTCCCTCCTCTGGGTTCTATTTACTAGACACACCTTTAGTGTTTAGTATTTTTCCCTTATGAGGTGGATCGGTGGTCTTCCTGAGTCAGTGCAGTATGTGTGGAATGCTCCCTCCTCTAGGTTCTATTTACTAGACACACCTTTAGTGTTTTAGTATTTTTCCCTTATGAGGTGGATTGGTGTTGTGACTTGGTCTTCCTGAGTCAGTGCAGTATGTGTGGAATGTTCCCTCCTCTAGGTTCTATTTACTAGACACACCTTTAGTGTTTAGTATTCCCTTATGAGGTGGATTGGTGTTTGTGACTCGGTCTTCCTGAGTCAGTGCACTATGTGTGGAATGGTCCCTCCTCTAGGTTCTATTTACTAGACACACCTTTAGTGTTTAGTATTGTTCCCTTATGAGGTGGATTGGTGTTGTGACGTGGTCTTCCCGAGTCAGTGCAGTATGTGTGGAATGCTCCCTCCTCTAGGTTCTATTTACTAGACACACCTTTAGTGTTTAGTATTTTTCCCTTATGAGGTGGATTGGTGTTGTGACGTGGTCTTCCTGAGTCAGTGCAGTATGTGTGGAATGTTCCCTCCTCTAGGTTCTATTTACTAGACACAGCTTTAGTGTTTAGTATTGTTCCCTTATGAGGTGGATTGGTGTTGTGACTCGGTCTTCCTGAGTCAGTGCAGTATGTGTGGAATGTTCCCTCCTCTAGGTTCTATTTACTAGACACACCTTTAGTATTTTAGTATTTTTCCCTTATGAGGTGGATTGGTGTCGTGACTTGGTCTTCCTGAGTCAGTGCAGTATGTGTGGAATGGTCCCTCCTCTAGGTTCTATTTGCTAGACACACCTTTAGTATTTTAGTATTTTTCCCTTATGAGGTGGATTGGTGTTGTGACGTGGTCTTCCTGAGTCAGTGCAGTATGTGTGGAATGTTCCCTCCTCTGGGTTCTATTTACTAGACACACCCTTATGAGGTGGATTGGTGTTGTGACTTGGTCTTCCTGAGTCAGTGCACTATGTGTGGAATGGTTCCTCCTCTAGGTTCTATTTACTAGACACACCTTTAGTGTTTAGTATTTTTCCCGTATGAGGTGGATCGGTGTTGTGACTTGGTCTTCCTGAGTCAGTGTGGAATGGTCCCTCCTCTAGGTTCTATTTACTAGACACACCTTTAGTGTTTAGTATTTTTCCCTTATGAGGTGGATTGGTGTTGTGACGTGGTCTTCCTGAGTCAGTGCAGTATGTGTGGTCTTCCTGAGTCAGTGCAGTATGTGTGGAATGTTCCCTCCTCTAGGTTCTATTTACTAGACACACCTTTAGTATTTTAGTATTTTTCCCTTATGAGGTGGATTGGTGTTGTGACTTGGTCTTCCTGAGTCAGTGCAGTATGTGTGGAATGTTCCCTCCTCTGGGTTCTATTTACTAGACACACCCTTATGAGGTGGATTGGTGTTGTGACTCGGTCTTTCTGAGTCAGTGCACTATGTGTGGAATGTTCCCTCCTCTAGGTTCTATTTACTAGACACACCTTTAGTGTTTAGTATTGTTCCCTTATGAGGTGGATTGGTGTTGTGACTCGGTCTTCCTGAGTCAGTGCAGTATGTGTGGAATGTTCCCTCCTCTGGGTTCTATTTACTAGACACACCTTTAGTATTTTTCCCTTATGAGGTGGATCGGTGTTGTGACTTGGTCTTCCTGAGTCAGTGCAGTATGTGTGGAATGTTCCCTCCTCTGGGTTCTATTTGCTAGACACCCCTTTAGTGTTTAGTATTTTTCCCGTATGAGGTGAATTGGTGTTGTGACCCGGTCTTTCTGAGTCAGTGCAGTATGTGTGGAATGTTCCCTCCTCTGGGTTCTATTTGCTAGACACACCTTTAGTGTTTAGTATTTTTCCCTTTATGAGGTGGATTGGTGTTGTGACTTGGTCTTCCTGAGTCAGTGCAGTATGTGTGGAATGTTCCCTCCTCTGGGTTCTATTTGCTAGACACACCTTTAGTGTTTAGTATTTTTCCCTTTATGAGGTGGATTGGTGTTGTGACTTGGTCTTCCTGAGTCAGTGCAGTATGTGTGGAATGTTCCCTCCTCTAGGTTCTATTTACTAGACGCACCTTTAGTGTTTAGTATTTTTCCCTTATGAGGTGGATTGGTGTTGTGACGTGGTCTTCCTGAGTCAGTGCAGTATGTTTGGAATGTTCCCTCCTCTAGGTTCTATTTACTAGACACTCCCTTATGAGGTGGATTGGTGTTGTGACTTGGTCTTCCTGAGTCAGTGCACTATGTGTGGAATGGTCCCTCCTCTAGGTTCTATTTACTAGACACACCTTTAGTGTTTAGTATTGTTCCCTTATGAGGTGGATTGGTGTTGTGACGTGGTCTTCCTGAGTCAGTGCACTATGTGGGGAATGCTCCCTCCTCTAGGTTCTATTTACTAGACACACCTTTAGTGTTTAGTATTTTTCCCTTATGAGGTGGATTGGTGTTGTGACGTGGTCTTCCTGAGTCAGTGCACTATGTGTGGAATGGTCCCTCCTCTAGGTTCTATTTACTAGACACACCTTTAGTGTTTAGTATTGTTCCCTTATGAGGTGGATTGGTGTTGTGACTTGGTCTTCCTGAGTCAGTGCAGTATGTGTGGAATGTTCCCTCCTCTAGGTTCTATTTACTAGACACACCTTTAGTGTTTAGTATTTTTCCCTTATGAGGTGGATTAGTGTTATGACTCGGTCTTCCTGAGTCAGTGCAGTATGTGTGGAATGTTCCCTCCTCTAGGTTCTATTTACTAGACACACCTTTAGTGTTTAGTATTTTTCCCTTATGAGGTGGATTGGTGTTGTGACGTGGTCGTCCTGAGTCAGTGCAGTATGTGTGGAATGTTCTCTCCTCTGGGTTCTATTTGCTAGACACACCTTTAGTGTTTAGTATTTTTCCCTTATGAGGTGGATTGGTGTTGTGACTCGGTCTTCCCGAGTCAGTGCAGTATGTGTGGAATGTTCCCTCCTCTAGGTTCTATTTACTAGACACACCTTTAGTGTTTAGTATTTTTCCCTTATGAGGTGGATTGGTGTTGTGACTTGGTCTTCCTGAGTCAGTGCAGTATGTGTGGAATGTTCCCTCCTCTAGGTTCTATTTACTAGACGCACCTTTAGTGTTTAGTATTTTTCCCTTATGAGGTGGATTGGTGTTGTGACGTGGTCTTCCTGAGTCAGTGCAGTATGTTTGGAATGTTCCCTCCTCTAGGTTCTATTTACTAGACACACCTTTAGTGTTTAGTATTCCCTTATGAGGTGGATTGGTGTTGTGACTCGGTCTTCCTGAGTCAGTGCACTATGTGTGGAATGGTCCCTCCTCTAGGTTCTATTTACTAGACACACCTTTAGTGTTTAGTATTGTTCCCTTATGAGGTGGATTGGTGTTGTGACGTGGTCTTCCTGAGTCAGTGCAGTATGTGTGGAATGCTCCCTCCTCTAGGTTCTATTTACCAGACACACCTTTAGTGTTTAGTATTTTTCCCTTATGAGGTGGATTGGTGTTGTGACGTGGTCTTCCTGAGTCAGTGCAGTATGTGTGGAATGTTCCCTCCTCTAGGTTCTATTTACTAGACACAGCTTTAGTGTTTAGTATTGTTCCCTTATGAGGTGGATTGGTGTTGTGACTCGGTCTTCCTGAGTCAGTGCAGTATGTGTGGAATGTTCCCTCCTCTGGGTTCTATTTACTAGACACACCTTTAGTATTTTTCCCTTATGAGGTGGATCGGTGTTGTGACTTGGTCTTCCTGAGTCAGTGCAGTATGTGTGGAATGCTCCCTCCTCTTGGTTCTATTTACTAGACACACCTTTAGTGTTTAGTATTTTTCCCTTATGAGGTGGATTGGTGTTGTGACGTGGTCTTCCTGAGTCAGTGCAGTATGTGTGGAATGTTCCCTCCTCTGGGTTCTATTTGCTAGACACACCTTTAGTATTTAGTATTTTTCTCTTATGAGGTAGATTGGTGTTGTGACTTGGTCTTCCTGAGTCAGTGCAGTATGTGTGGAATGTTCCCTCCTCTAGGTTCTATTTACTAGACGCACCTTTAGTGTTTAGTATTTTTCCCTTATGAGGTGGATTGGTGTTGTGACGTGGTCTTCCTGAGTCAGTGCAGTATGTTTGGAATGTTCCCTCCTCTAGTTTCTATTTACTAGACACACCCTTATGAGGTGGATTGGTGTTGTGACTTGGTCTTCCTGAGTCAGTGCACTATGTGTGGAATGGTCCCTCCTCTAGGTTCTATTTACTAGACACACCTTTAGTGTTTAGTATTGTTCCCTTATGAGGTGGATTGGTGTTGTGACTTGGTCTTCCTGAGTCAGTGCAGTATGTGTGGAATGTTCCCTCCTCTAGGTTCTATTTACTAGACACACCTTTAGTGTTTAGTATTTTTCCCTTATGAGGTGGATTGGTGTTGTGACGTGGTCTTCCTGAGTCAGTGCAGTATGTGTGGAATGTTCCCTCCTCTGGGTTCTATTTACTAGACACACCTTTAGTGTTTAGTATTTTTCCCTTATGAGGTGGATCGGTGGTCTTCCTGAGTCAGTGCATTATGTGTGGAATGTTCCCTCCTCTAGGTTCTTTTTACTAGACACACCTTTAGTGTTTAGTATTTTTCCCTTATGAGGTGGATTGGTGTTGTGACGTGGTCGTCCTGAGTCAGTGCAGTATGTGTGGAATGTTCTCTCCTCTGGGTTCTATTTGCTACACACACCTTTAGTGTTTAGTATTTTTCCCTTATGAGGTGGATTGGTGTTGTGACGTGGTCTTCCTGAGTCAGTGCAGTATGTGTGGAATGCTCCCTCCTCTAGGTTCTATTTACTAGACACACCTTTAGTGTTTTAGTATTGTTCCCTTATGAGGTGGATTGGTGTTGTGACGTGGTCTTCCTGAGTCAGTGCAGTATGTGTGGAATGCTCCCTCCTCTAGGTTCTATTTACTAGACACACCTTTAGTGTTTAGTATTTTTCCCTTATGAGGTAGATTGGTGTTGTGACGTGGTCTTCCTGAGTTAGTGCAGTATGTGTGGAATGTTCCCTCTTCTAGGTTCTATTTACTAGACACAGCTTTAGTGTTTAGTATTGTTCCCTTATGAGGTGGATTGGTGTTGTGACTCGGTCTTCCTGAGTCAGTGCACTATGTGTGGAATGTTCCCTCCTCTAGGTTCTATTTACTAGACACACCTTTAGTGTTTAGTATTTTTCCCTTATGAGGTGGATTGGTGTTGTGACTCGGTCTTCCTGAGTCAGTGCAGTATGTGTGGAATGTTCCCTCCTCTGGGTTCTATTTACTAGACACACCTTTAGTATTTTTCCCTTATGAGGTGGATCGGTGTTGTGACTTGGTCTTCCTGAGTCAGTGCAGTATGTGTGGAATGTTCCCTCCTCTAGGTTCTATTTACTAGACACACCTTTAGTATTTTAGTATTTTTCCCTTATGAGGTGGATTGGTGTTGTGACTTGGTCTTCCTGAGTCAGTGCAGTATGTGTGGAATGGTCCCTCCTCTAGGTTCTATTTGCTAGACACACCTTTAGTGTTTAGTATTTTTCCCTTATGAGGTGGATTGGTGTTGTGACGTGGTCTTCCTGAGTCAGTGCAGTATGTGTGGTCTTCCTGAGTCAGTGCAGTATGTGTGGAATGTTCCCTCCTCTAGGTTCTATTTACTAGACACACCTTTAGTGTTTAGTATTTTTCCCGTATGAGGTGGATTGGTGTTGTGACTTGGTCTTCCTGAGTCAGTGCAGTATGTGTGGAATGTTCCCTCCTCTAGGTTCTATTTACTAGACACACGTTTAGTATTTTAGTATTTTTCCCGTATGAGGTGGATCGGTGTTGTGACTTGGTCTTCCTGAGTCAGTGTGGAATGGTCCCTCCTCTAGGTTCTATTTACTAGACACACCTTTAGTGTTTAGTATTTTTCCCTTATGAGGTGGATTGGTGTTGTGACGTGGTCTTCCTGAGTCAGTGCAGTATGTTTGGAATGTTCCCTCCTCTAGTTTCTATTTACTAGACACACCCTTATGAGGTGGATTGGTGTTGTGACTTGGTCTTCCTGAGTCAGTGCACTATGTGTGGAATGGTCCCTCCTCTAGGTTCTATTTACTAGACACACCTTTAGTGTTTAGTATTGTTCCCTTATGAGGTGGATTGGTGTTGTGACTTGGTCTTCCTGAGTCAGTGCAGTATGTGTGGAATGTTCCCTCCTCTAGGTTCTATTTACTAGACACACCTTTAGTATTTTTCCCTTATGAGGTGGATTGGTGTTGTGACTTGGTCTTCCTGAGTCAGTGCAGTATGTGTGGAATGTTCCCTCCTCTAGGTTCTATTTACTAGACACACCTTTAGTGTTTAATATTTTTCCCGTATGAGGTGGATTGGTGTTGTGACTTGGTCTTCCTGAGTCAGTGCAGTATGTGTGGAATGTTCCCTCCTCTAGGTTCTATTTACTAGACACACCTTTAGTGTTTAGTATTTTTCCCTTATGAGGTGGATTGGTGTTGTGACGTGGTCTTCCTGAGTCAGTGCAGTATGTGTGGAATGTTCCCTCCTCTGGGTTCTATTTACTAGACACACCTTTAGTGTTTAGTATTTTTCCCTTATGAGGTGGATCGGTGGTCTTCCTGAGTCAGTGCATTATGTGTGGAATGTTCCCTCCTCTAGGTTCTTTTTACTAGACACACCTTTAGTGTTTAGTATTTTTCCCTTATGAGGTGGATTGGTGTTGTGACGTGGTCGTCCTGAGTCAGTGCAGTATGTGTGGAATGTTCTCTCCTCTGGGTTCTATTTGCTACACACACCTTTAGTGTTTAGTATTTTTCCCTTATGAGGTGGATTGGTGTTGTGACGTGGTCTTCCTGAGTCAGTGCAGTATGTGTGGAATGCTCCCTCCTCTAGGTTCTATTTACTAGACACACCTTTAGTGTTTTAGTATTGTTCCCTTATGAGGTGGATTGGTGTTGTGACGTGGTCTTCCTGAGTCAGTGCAGTATGTGTGGAATGCTCCCTCCTCTAGGTTCTATTTACTAGACACACCTTTAGTGTTTAGTATTTTTCCCTTATGAGGTGGATTGGTGTTGTGACGTGGTCTTCCTGAGTTAGTGCAGTATGTGTGGAATGTTCCCTCTTCTAGGTTCTATTTACTAGACACAGCTTTAGTGTTTAGTATTGTTCCCTTATGAGGTGGATTGGTGTTGTGACTCGGTCTTCCTGAGTCAGTGCACTATGTGTGGAATGTTCCCTCCTCTAGGTTCTATTTACTAGACACACCTTTAGTGTTTAGTATTTTTCCCTTATGAGGTGGATTGGTGTTGTGACTCGGTCTTCCTGAGTCAGTGCAGTATGTGTGGAATGTTCCCTCCTCTGGGTTCTATTTACTAGACACACCTTTAGTATTTTTCCCTTATGAGGTGGATCGGTGTTGTGACTTGGTCTTCCTGAGTCAGTGCAGTATGTGTGGAATGTTCCCTCCTCTAGGTTCTATTTACTAGACACACCTTTAGTATTTTAGTATTTTTCCCTTATGAGGTGGATTGGTGTTGTGACTTGGTCTTCCTGAGTCAGTGCAGTATGTGTGGAATGGTCCCTCCTCTAGGTTCTATTTGCTAGACACACCTTTAGTGTTTAGTATTTTTCCCTTATGAGGTGGATTGGTGTTGTGACGTGGTCTTCCTGAGTCAGTGCAGTATGTGTGGTCTTCCTGAGTCAGTGCAGTATGTGTGGAATGTTCCCTCCTCTAGGTTCTATTTACTAGACACACCTTTAGTGTTTAGTATTTTTCCCGTATGAGGTGGATTGGTGTTGTGACTTGGTCTTCCTGAGTCAGTGCAGTATGTGTGGAATGTTCCCTCCTCTAGGTTCTATTTACTAGACACACGTTTAGTATTTTAGTATTTTTCCCGTATGAGGTGGATCGGTGTTGTGACTTGGTCTTCCTGAGTCAGTGTGGAATGGTCCCTCCTCTAGGTTCTATTTACTAGACACACCTTTAGTGTTTAGTATTTTTCCCTTATGAGGTGGATTGGTGTTGTGACGTGGTCTTCCTGAGTCAGTGCAGTATGTTTGGAATGTTCCCTCCTCTAGGTTCTATTTACTAGACACACCCTTATGAGGTGGATTGGTGTTGTGACGTGGTCTTCCTGAGTCAGTGCACTATGTGTGGAATGGTCCCTCCTCTAGGTTCTATTTACTAGACACACCTTTAGTGTTTAGTATTTTTCCCTTATGAGGTGGATTGGTGTTGTGACGTTTTCTTCCTGAGTCAGTGCAGTATGTGTGGAATGCTCCCTTCTCTTGGTTCTATTTACTAGACACACCTTTAGTGTTTAGTATTTTTCCCTTATGAGGTGGATTGGTGTTGTGACGTGGTCTTCCTGAGTCAGTGCAGTATGTGTGGAATGTTCCCTCCTCTGGGTTCTATTTGCTAGACACACCTTTAGTATTTAGTATTTTTCTCTTATGAGGTAGATTGGTGGTGTGACTTGGTCTTCCTGAGTCAGTGCAGTATGTGTGGAATGTTCCCTCCTCTAGGTTCTATTTACTAGACGCACCTTTAGTGTTTAGTATTTTTCCCTTATGAGGTGGATTGGTGTTGTGACGTGGTCTTCCTGAGTCAGTGCAGTATGTTTGGAATGTTCCCTCCTCTAGGTTCTATTTACTAGACACACCCTTATGAGGTGGATTGGTGTTGTGACTTGGTCTTCCTGAGTCAGTGCACTATGTGTGGAATGGTCCCTCCTCTAGGTTCTATTTACTAGACACACCTTTAGTGTTTAGTATTGTTCCCTTATGAGGTGGATTGGTGTTGTGACTTGGTCTTCCTGAGTCAGTGCAGTATGTGTGGAATGTTCCCTCCTCTAGGTTCTATTTACTAGACACACCTTTAGTATTTTTCCCTTATGAGGTGGATTGGTGTTGTGACTTGGTCTTCCTGAGTCAGTGCAGTATGTGTGGAATGTTCCCTCCTCTAGGTTCTATTTACTAGACACACCTTTAGTGTTTAGTATTTTTCCCGTATGAGGTGGATTGGTGTTGTGACTTGGTCTTCCTGAGTCAGTGCAGTATGTGTGGAATGTTCCCTCCTCTAGGTTCTATTTACTAGACACACCTTTAGTGTTTAGTATTTTTCCCTTATGAGGTGGATTGGTGTTGTGACGTGGTCTTCCTGAGTCAGTGCAGTATGTGTGGAATGTTCCCTCCTCTGGGTTCTATTTACTAGACACACCTTTAGTGTTTAGTATTTTTCCCGTATGAGGTGGATTGGTGTTGTGACTTGGTCTTCCTGAGTCAGTGCAGTATGTGTGGAATGTTCCCTCCTCTAGGTTCTATTTACTAGACACACCTTTAGTGTTTAGTATTTTTCCCTTATGAGGTGGATTGGTGTTGTGACGTGGTCTTCCTGAGTCAGTGCAGTATGTTTGGAATGTTCCCTCCTCTAGGTTCTATTTACTAGACACACCCTTATGAGGTGGATTGGTGTTGTGACTTGGTCTTCCTGAGTCAGTGCACTATGTGTGGAATGGTTCCTCCTCTAGGTTCTATTTACTAGACACACCTTTAGTGTTTTAGTATTTTTCCCTTATGAGGTGGATTGGTGTTGTGACTTGGTCTTCCTGAGTCAGTGCAGTATGTGTGGAATGTTCCCTCCTCTAGGTTCTATTTACTAGACACACCTTTAGTGTTTAGTATTCCCTTATGAGGTGGATTGGTGTTGTGACTCGGTCTTCCTGAGTCAGTGCAGTATGTGTGGAATGCTCCCTCCTCTAGGTTCTATTTACTAGACACACCTTTAGTGTTTAGTATTTTTCCCTTATGAGGTGGATTGGTGTTGTGACGTGGTCTTCCTGAGTCAGTGCAGTATGTGTGGAATGTTCCCTCCTCTAGGTTCTATTTACTAGACACAGCTTTAGTGTTTAGTATTGTTCCCTTATGAGGTGGATTGGTGTTGTGACTCGGTCTTCCTGAGTCAGTGCACTATGTGTGGAATGTTCCCTCCTCTAGGTTCTATTTACTAGACACACCTTTAGTATTTTTCCCTTATGAGGTGGATCGGTGTCGTGACTTGGTCTTCCTGAGTCAGTGCAGTATGTGTGGAATGTTCCCTCCTCTAGGTTCTATTTACTAGACACACCTTTAGTATTTTAGTATTTTTCCCTTATGAGGTGGATTGGTGTTGTGACTTGGTCTTCCTGAGTCAGTGCAGTATGTGTGGAATGGTCCCTCCTCTAGGTTCTATTTGCTAGACACACCTTTAGTATTTTAGTATTTTTCCCTTATGAGGTGGATTGGTGTTGTGACGTGGTCTTCCTGAGTCAGTGCAGTATGTGTGGTCTTCCTGAGTCAGTGCAGTATGTGTGGAATGTTCCCTCCTCTGGGTTCTATTTACTAGACACACCCTTATGAGGTGGATTGGTGTTGTGACTTGGTCTTCCTGAGTCAGTGCACTATGTGTGGAATGGTTCCTCCTCTAGGTTCTATTTACTAGACACACCTTTAGTGTTTAGTATTTTTCCCGTATGAGGTGGATCGGTGTTGTGACTTGGTCTTCCTGAGTCAGTGTGGAATGGTCCCTCCTCTAGGTTCTATTTACTAGACACACCTTTAGTGTTTAGTATTTTTCCCTTATGAGGTGGATTGGTGTTGTGACGTGGTCTTCCTGAGTCAGTGCAGTATGTGTGGTCTTCCTGAGTCAGTGCAGTATGTGTGGAATGTTCCCTCCTCTAGGTTCTATTTACTAGACACACCTTTAGTATTTTAGTATTTTTCCCTTATGAGGTGGATTGGTGTTGTGACTTGGTCTTCCTGAGTCAGTGCAGTATGTGTGGAATGTTCCCTCCTCTGGGTTCTATTTACTAGACACACCCTTATGAGGTGGATTGGTGTTGTGACTCGGTCTTCCTGAGTCAGTGCACTATGTGTGGAATGTTCCCTCCTCTAGGTTCTATTTACTAGACACACCTTTAGTGTTTAGTATTGTTCCCTTATGAGGTGGATTGGTGTTGTGACTCGGTCTTCCTGAGTCAGTGCAGTATGTGTGGAATGTTCCCTCCTCTGGGTTCTATTTACTAGACACACCTTTAGTATTTTTCCCTTATGAGGTGGATCGGTGTTGTGACTTGGTCTTCCTGAGTCAGTGCAGTATGTGTGGAATGTTCCCTCCTCTGGGTTCTATTTGCTAGACACCCCTTTAGTGTTTAGTATTTTTCCCGTATGAGGTGAATTGGTGTTGTGACCCGGTCTTTCTGAGTCAGTGCAGTATGTGTGGAATGTTCCCTCCTCTGGGTTCTATTTGCTAGACACACCTTTAGTGTTTAGTATTTTTCCCTTTATGAGGTGGATTGGTGTTGTGACTTGGTCTTCCTGAGTCAGTGCAGTATGTGTGGAATGTTCCCTCCTCTGGGTTCTATTTGCTAGACACACCTTTAGTGTTTAGTATTTTTCCCGTATGAGGTGAATTGGTGTTGTGACTCGGTCTTCCTGAGTCAGTGCAGTATGTGTGGAATGTTCCCTCCTCTAGGTTCTATTTACTAGACACACCTTTAGTATTTTAGTATTTTTCCCTTATGAGGTGGATTGGTGTTGTGACTTGGTCTTCCTGAGTCAGTGCAGTATGTGTGGAATGGTCCCTCCTCTAGGTTCTATTTGCTAGACACACCTTTAGTATTTTAGTATTTTTCCCTTATGAGGTGGATTGGTGTTGTGACGTGGTGTTCCTGAGTCAGTGCAGTATGTGTGGTCTTCCTGAGTCAGTGCAGTATGTGTGGAATGTTCCCTCCTCTGGGTTCTATTTACTAGACACACCCTTATGAGGTGGATTGGTGTTGTGACTTGGTCTTCCTGAGTCAGTGCACTATGTGTGGAATGGTTCCTCCTCTAGGTTCTATTTACTAGACACACCTTTAGTGTTTAGTATTTTTCCCTTATGAGGTGGATTGGTGTTGTGACGTGGTCTTCCTGAGTCAGTGCAGTATGTGTGGAATGGTTCCTCCTCTAGGTTCTATTTACTAGACACACCTTTAGTGTTTAGTATTGTTCCCTTATGAGGTGGATTGGTGTTGTGACGTGGTCTTCCTGAGTCAGTGGAGTATGTGTGGAATGCTCCCTCCTCTAGGTTCTATTTACTAGACACACCTTTAGTGTTTAGTATTTTTCCCTTATGAGGTGGATTGGTGTTGTGACGTGGTCTTCCTGAGTCAGTGCAGTATGTGTGGAATGTTCCCTCCTCTTGGTTCTATTTGCTAGACACACCTTTAGTGTTTAGTATTTTTCTCTTATGAGGTAGATTGGTGTTGTGACTTGGTCTTCCTGAGTCAGTGCAGTATGTGTGGAATGTTCCCTCCTCTGGGTTCTATTTGCTAGACACACCTTTAGTGTTTAGTATTTTTCCCTTTATGAGGTGGATTGGTGTTGTGACTTGGTCTTCCTGAGTCAGTGCAGTATGTGTGGAATGTTCCCTCCTCTAGGTTCTATTTACTAGACGCACCTTTAGTGTTTAGTATTTTTCCCTTATGAGGTGGATTGGTGTTGTGACGTGGTCTTCCTGAGTCAGTGCAGTATGTTTGGAATGTTCCCTCCTCTAGGTTCTATTTACTAGACACTCCCTTATGAGGTGGATTGGTGTTGTGACTTGGTCTTCCTGAGTCAGTGCACTATGTGTGGAATGGTCCCTCCTCTAGGTTCTATTTACTAGACACACCTTTAGTGTTTAGTATTTTTCCCTTATGAGGTGGATTGGTGTTGTGACGTGGTCTTCCTGAGTCAGTGCACTATGTGTGGAATGGTGCCTCCTCTAGGTTCTATTTACTAGACACACCTTTAGTGTTTAGTATTGTTCCCTTATGAGGTGGATTGGTGTTGTGACTTGGTCTTCCTGAGTCAGTGCAGTATGTGTGGAATGTTCCCTCCTCTAGGTTCTATTTACTAGACACACCTTTAGTGTTTAGTATTTTTCCCTTATGAGGTGGATTAGTGTTATGACTCGGTCTTCCTGAGTCAGTGCAGTATGTGTGGAATGTTCCCTCCTCTAGGTTCTATTTACTAGACACACCTTTAGTGTTTAGTATTTTTCCCTTATGAGGTGGATTGGTGTTGTGACGTGGTCGTCCTGAGTCAGTGCAGTATGTGTGGAATGTTCTCTCCTCTGGGTTCTATTTGCTAGACACACCTTTAGTGTTTAGTATTTTTCCCTTATGAGGTGGATTGGTGTTGTGACTCGGTCTTCCCGAGTCAGTGCAGTATGTGTGGAATGTTCCCTCCTCTAGGTTCTATTTACTAGACACACCTTTAGTGTTTAGTATTTTTCCCTTATGAGGTGGATTGGTGTTGTGACTTGGTCTTCCTGAGTCAGTGCAGTATGTGTGGAATGTTCCCTCCTCTAGGTTCTATTTACTAGACGCACCTTTAGTGTTTAGTATTTTTCCCTTATGAGGTGGATTGGTGTTGTGACGTGGTCTTCCTGAGTCAGTGCAGTATGTTTGGAATGTTCCCTCCTCTAGGTTCTATTTACTAGACACACCTTTAGTGTTTAGTATTCCCTTATGAGGTGGATTGGTGTTGTGACTCGGTCTTCCTGAGTCAGTGCACTATGTGTGGAATGGTCCCTCCTCTAGGTTCTATTTACTAGACACACCTTTAGTGTTTAGTATTGTTCCCTTATGAGGTGGATTGGTGTTGTGACGTGGTCTTCCTGAGTCAGTGCAGTATGTGTGGAATGCTCCCTCCTCTAGGTTCTATTTACTAGACACACCTTTAGTGTTTAGTATTTTTCCCTTATGAGGTGGATTGGTGTTGTGACGTGGTCTTCCTGAGTCAGTGCAGTATGTGTGGAATGTTCCCTCCTCTAGGTTCTATTTACTAGACACAGCTTTAGTGTTTAGTATTGTTCCCTTATGAGGTGGATTGGTGTTGTGACTCGGTCTTCCTGAGTCAGTGCAGTATGTGTGGAATGTTCCCTCCTCTGGGTTCTATTTACTAGACACACCTTTAGTATTTTTCCCTTATGAGGTGGATCGGTGTTGTGACTTGGTCTTCCTGAGTCAGTGCAGTATGTGTGGAATGCTCCCTCCTCTTGGTTCTATTTACTAGACACACCTTTAGTGTTTAGTATTTTTCCCTTATGAGGTGGATTGGTGTTGTGACGTGGTCTTCCTGAGTCAGTGCAGTATGTGTGGAATGTTCCCTCCTCTGGGTTCTATTTGCTAGACACACCTTTAGTATTTAGTATTTTTCTCTTATGAGGTAGATTGGTGTTGTGACTTGGTCTTCCTGAGTCAGTGCAGTATGTGTGGAATGTTCCCTCCTCTAGGTTCTATTTACTAGACGCACCTTTAGTGTTTAGTATTTTTCCCTTATGAGGTGGATTGGTGTTGTGACGTGGTCTTCCTGAGTCAGTGCAGTATGTTTGGAATGTTCCCTCCTCTAGTTTCTATTTACTAGACACACCCTTATGAGGTGGATTGGTGTTGTGACTTGGTCTTCCTGAGTCAGTGCACTATGTGTGGAATGGTCCCTCCTCTAGGTTCTATTTACTAGACACACCTTTAGTGTTTAGTATTGTTCCCTTATGAGGTGGATTGGTGTTGTGACTTGGTCTTCCTGAGTCAGTGCAGTATGTGTGGAATGTTCCCTCCTCTAGGTTCTATTTACTAGACACACCTTTAGTATTTTTCCCTTATGAGGTGGATTGGTGTTGTGACTTGGTCTTCCTGAGTCAGTGCAGTATGTGTGGAATGTTCCCTCCTCTAGGTTCTATTTACTAGACACACCTTTAGTGTTTAGTATTTTTCCCTTATGAGGTGGATTGGTGTTGTGACGTGGTCTTCCTGAGTCAGTGCAGTATGTGTGGAATGTTCCCTCCTCTGGGTTCTATTTACTAGACACACCTTTAGTGTTTAGTATTTTTCCCTTATGAGGTGGATCGGTGGTCTTCCTGAGTCAGTGCATTATGTGTGGAATGTTCCCTCCTCTAGGTTCTTTTTACTAGACACACCTTTAGTGTTTAGTATTGTTCCCTTATGAGGTGGATTGGTGTTGTGACGTGGTCGTCCTGAGTCAGTGCAGTATGTGTGGAATGCTCCCTCCTCTAGGTTCTATTTACTAGACACACCTTTAGTGTTTTAGTATTGTTCCCTTATGAGGTGGATTGGTGTTGTGACGTGGTCTTCCTGAGTCAGTGCAGTATGTGTGGAATGCTCCCTCTAGGTTCTATTTACTAGACACACCTTTAGTGTTTAGTATTTTTCCCTTATGAGGTGGATTGGTGTTATGACTCGGTCTTCCTGAGTTAGTGCAGTATGTGTGGAATGCTCCCTCCTCTAGGTTCTATTCACTAGACACACCTTTAGTGTTTAGTATGTTTCCCTTATGAGGTGGATTGGTGTTGTGACGTGGTCTTCCTGAGTCAGTGCACTATGTGTGGAATGTTCCCTCCTCTAGGTTCTATTTACTAGACACACCTTTAGTGTTTAGTATTTTTCCCTTATGAGGTGGATTGGTGTTGTGACTTGGTCTTCCTGAGTCAGTGCAGTATGTGTGGAATGTTCCCTCCTCTGGGTTCTATTTACTAGACACACCTTTAGTATTTTTCCCTTATGAGGTGGATTGGTGTTGTGACGTCGTCTTCCTGAGTCAGTGCAGTATGTGTGGAATGTTCCCTCCTCTAGGTTCTATTTACTAGACACACCTTTAGTGTTTAGTATTTTTCCCTTATGAGGTGGATTGGTGTTGTGACGTGGTCTTCCTGAGTCAGTGCAGTATGTGTGGAATGTTCCCTCCTCTGGGTTCTATTTGCTAGACACACCTTTAGTATTTAGTATTTTTCTCTTATGAGGTAGATTGGTGTTGTGACTTGGTCTTCCTGAGTCAGTGCAGTATGTGTGGAATGTTCCCTCCTCTAGGTTCTATTTACTAGACGCACCTTTAGTGTTTATTATTTTTCCCTTATGAGGTGGATTGGTGTTGTGACGTGGTCTTCCTGAGTCAGTGCAGTATGTTTGGAATGTTCCCTCCTCTAGGTTCTATTTACTAGACACACCCTTATGAGGTGGATTGGTGTTGTGACTTGGTCTTCCTGAGTCAGTGCAGTATGTGTGGTCTTCCTGAGTCAGTGCAGTATGTGTGGAATGTTCCCTCCTCTAGGTTCTATTTACTAGACACACCTTTAGTGTTTAGTATTTTTCCCTTATGAGGTGGATTGGTGTTGTGACGTGGTCTTCCTGAGTCAGTGCAGTATGTGTGGAATGTTCCCTCCTCTGGGTTCTATTTACTAGACACACCTTTAGTGTTTAGTATTTTTCCCTTATGAGGTGGATCGGTGGTCTTCCTGAGTCAGTGCAGTATGTGTGGAATGTTCCCTCCTCTAGGTTCTATTTACTAGACACACCTTTAGTGTTTAGTATTTTTCCCTTATGAGGTGGATTGGTGTTGTGACGTGGTCTTCCTGAGTCAGTGCAGTATGTGTGGAATGCTCCCTCCTCTAGGTTCTATTTACTAGACACACCTTTAGTGTTTTAGTATTTTTCCCTTATGAGGTGGATTGGTGTTGTGACTCGGTCTTCCTGAGTCAGTGCACTATGTGTGGAATGGTCCCTCCTCTAGGTTCTATTTACTAGACACACCTTTAGTGTTTAGTATTGTTCCCTTATGAGGTGGATTGGTGTTGTGACTCGGTCTTCCTGAGTCAGTGCACTATGTGTGGAATGTTCCCTCCTCTAGGTTCTATTTACTAGACACACCTTTAGTGTTTAGTATTTTTCCCTTATGAGGTGGATTGGTGTTGTGACTCGGTCTTCCTGAGTCAGTGCAGTATGTGTGGAATGTTCCCTCCTCTGGGTTCTATTTACTAGACACACCTTTAGTATTTTTCCCTTATGAGGTGGATCGGTGTTGTGACTTGGTCTTCCTGAGTCAGTGCAGTATGTGTGGAATGGTCCCTCCTCTAGGTTCTATTTGCTAGACACACCTTTAGTATTTTAGTATTTTTCCCTTATGAGGTCGATTGGTGTTGTGACGTGGTCTTCCTGAGTCAGTGCAGTATGTGTGGTCTTCCTGAGTCAGTGCAGTATGTGTGGAATGTTCCCTCCTCTAGGTTCTATTTACTAGACACACCTTTAGTGTTTAGTATTTTTCCCGTATGAGGTGGATTGGTGTTGTGACTTGGTCTTCCTGAGTCAGTGCAGTATGTGTGGAATGTTCCCTCCTCTAGGTTCTATTTACTAGACACACGTTTAGTATTTTAGTATTTTTCCCGTATGAGGTGGATCGGTGTTGTGACGTGGTCTTCCTGAGTCAGTGTGGAATGGTCCCTCCTCTAGGTTCTATTTACTAGACACACCTTTAGTGTTTAGTATTTTTCCCTTATGAGGTGGATTGGTGTTGTGACGTGGTCTTCCTGAGTCAGTGCAGTATGTGTGGTCTTCCTGAGTCAGTGCAGTATGTGTGGAATGTTCCCTCCTCTAGGTTCTATTTACTAGACACACCTTTAGTATTTTAGTATTTTTCCCTTATGAGGTGGATTGGTGTTGTGACTTGGTCTTCCTGAGTCAGTGCAGTATGTGTGGAATGTTCCCTCCTCTGGGTTCTATTTACTAGACACACCCTTATGAGGTGGATTGGTGTTGTGACTTGGTCTTCCTGAGTCAGTGCACTATGTGTGGAATGTTCCCTCCTCTAGGTTCTATTTACTAGACACACCTTTAGTGTTTAGTATTGTTCCCTTATGAGGTGGATTGGTGTTGTGACTCGGTCTTCCTGAGTCAGTGCAGTATGTGTGGAATGTTCCCTCCTCTGGGTTCTATTTACTAGACACACCTTTAGTATTTTTCCCTTATGAGGTGGATCGGTGTTGTGACTTGGTCTTCCTGAGTCAGTGCAGTATGTGTGGAATGTTCCCTCCTCTGGGTTCTATTTGCTAGACACACCTTTAGTGTTTAGTATTTTTCCCTTTATGAGGTGGATTGGTGTTGTGACTTGGTCTTCCTGAGTCAGTGCAGTATGTGTGGAATGTTCCCTCCTCTAGGTTCTATTTACTAGACGCACCTTTAGTGTTTAGTATTTTTCCCTTATGAGGTGGATTGGTGTTGTGACGTGGTCTTCCTGAGTCAGTGCAGTATGTTTGGAATGTTCCCTCCTCTAGGTTCTATTTACTAGACACACCCTTATGAGGTGGATTGGTGTTGTGACTTGGTCTTCCTGAGTCAGTGCACTATGTGTGGAATGGTCCCTCCTCTAGGTTCTATTTACTAGACACACCTTTAGTGTTTAGTATTGTTCCCTTATGAGGTGGATTGGTGTTGTGACGTGGTCTTCCTGAGTCAGTGCAGTATGTGGGGAATGCTCCCTCCTCTAGGTTCTATTTACTAGACACACCTTTAGTGTTTAGTATTTTTCCCTTATGAGGTGGATTGGTGTTGTGACGTGGTCTTCCTGAGTCAGTGCAGTATGTGTGGAATGTTCCCTCCTCTAGGTTCTATTTACTAGACACAGCTTTAGTGTTTAGTATTGTTCCCTTATGAGGTGGATTGGTGTTGTGACTCGGTCTTCCTGAGTCAGTGCAGTATGTGTGGAATGTTCCCTCCTCTAGGTTCTATTTACTAGACACACCTTTAGTGTTTAGTATTTTTCCCTTATGAGGTGGATTGGTGTTGTGACGTGGTCTTCCTGAGTCAGTGCAGTATGTGTGGAATGTTCCCTCCTCTAGGTTCTATTTACTAGACACAGCTTTAGTGTTTAGTATTGTTCCCTTATGAGGTGGATTGGTGTTGTGACTCGGTCTTCCTGAGTCAGTGCACTATGTGTGGAATGTTCCCTCCTCTAGGTTCTATTTACTAGACACACCTTTAGTGTTTAGTATTTTTCCCTTATGAGGTGGATTGGTGTTGTGACTCGGTCTTCCTGAGTCAGTGCAGTATGTGTGGAATGTTCCCTCCTCTGGGTTCTATTTACTAGACACACCTTTAGTATTTTTCCCTTATGAGGTGGATTGGTGTTGTGACGTGGTCTTCCTGAGTCAGTGCAGTATGTTTGGAATGTTCCCTCCTCTAGGTTCTATTTACTAGACACACCTTTAGTGTTTAGTATTTTTCCCTTGTACGGTGTTGTGACGTGGTCTTCCTGAGTCAGTGCAGTATGTGTGGAATGTTCCCTCCTCTGGGTTCTATTTGCTAGACACACCTTTAGTATTTAGTATTTTTCTCTTATGAGGTAGATTGGTGTTGTGACTTGGTCTTCCTGAGTCAGTGCAGTATGTGTGGAATGTTCCCTCCTCTAGGTTCTATTTACTAGACGCACCTTTAGTGTTTAGTATTTTTCCCTTATGAGGTGGATTGGTGTTGTGACGTGGTCTTCCTGAGTCAGTGCAGTATGTTTGGAATGTTCCCTCCTCTAGGTTCTATTTACTAGACACACCCTTATGAGGTGGATTGGTGTTGTGACTTGGTCTTCCTGAGTCAGTGCACTATGTGTGGAATGGTCCCTCCTCTAGGTTCTATTTACTAGACACACCTTTAGTGTTTAGTATTGTTCCCTTATGAGGTGGATTGGTGTTGTGACTTGGTCTTCCTGAGTCAGTGCAGTATGTGTGGAATGTTCCCTCCTCTAGGTTCTATTTACTAGACACACCTTTAGTATTTTTCCCTTATGAGGTGGATTGGTGTTGTGACTTGGTCTTCCTGAGTCAGTGCAGTATGTGTGGAATGTTCCCTCCTCTAGGTTCTATTTACTAGACACACCTTTAGTGTTTAGTATTTTTCCCGTATGAGGTGGATTGGTGTTGTGACTTGGTCTTCCTGAGTCAGTGCAGTATGTGTGGAATGTTCCCTCCTCTAGGTTCTATTTACTAGACACACCTTTAGTGTTTAGTATTTTTCCCTTATGAGGTGGATTGGTGTTGTGACGTGGTCTTCCTGAGTCAGTGCAGTATGTGTGGAATGTTCCCTCCTCTGGGTTCTATTTACTAGACACACCTTTAGTGTTTAGTATTTTTCCCTTATGAGGTGGATTAGTGTTATGACTCGGTCTTCCTGAGTCAGTGCAGTATGTGTGGAATGTTCCCTCCTCTAGGTTCTATTTACTAGACACACCTTTAGTGTTTAGTATTTTTCCCTTATGAGGTGGATTGGTGTTGTGACGTGGTTGTCCTGAGTCAGTGCAGTATGTGTGGAATGTTCTCTCCTCTGGGTTCTATTTACTAGACACACCTTTAGTGTTTAGTATTTTTCCCTTATGAGGTGGATTGGTGTTGTGACTTGGTCTTCCTGAGTCAGTGCAGTATGTGTGGAATGTTCCCTCCTCTAGGTTCTATTTACTAGACGCACCTTTAGTGTTTAGTATTTTTCCCTTATGAGGTGGATTGGTGTTGTGACGTGGTCTTCCTGAGTCAGTGCAGTATGTTTGGAATGTTCCCTCCTCTAGGTTCTATTTACTAGACACACCTTTAGTGTTTAGTATTCCTTTATGAGGTGGATTGGTGTTGTGACTCGGTCTTCCTGAGTCAGTGCACTATGTGTGGAATGGTCCCTCTTCTAGGTTCTATTTACTAGACACACCTTTAGTGTTTAGTATTGTTCCCTTATGAGGTGGATTGGTGTTGTGACGTGGTCTTCCTGAGTCAGTGCAGTATGTGTGGAATGCTCCCTCCTCTAGGTTCTATTTACTAGACACACCTTTAGTGTTTAGTATTTTTCCCTTATGAGGTGGATTGGTGTTGTGACGTGGTCTTCCTGAGTCAGTGCAGTATGTGTGGAATGTTCCCTCCTCTAGGTTCTATTTACTAGACACAGCTTTAGTGTTTAGTATTGTTCCCTTATGAGGTGGATTGGTGTTGTGACTCGGTCTTCCTGAGTCAGTGCACTATGTGTGGAATGTTCCCTCCTCTAGGTTCTATTTACTAGACACACCTTTAGTGTTTAGTATTTTTCCCTTATGAGGTGGATTGGTGTTGTGACTCGGTCTTCCTGAGTCAGTGCAGTATGTGTGGAATGTTCCCTCCTCTGGGTTCTATTTACTAGACACACCTTTAGTATTTTTCCCTTATGAGGTGGATCGGTGTTGTGACTTGGTCTTCCTGAGTCAGTGCAGTATGTGTGGAATGTTCCCTCCTCTAGGTTCGATTTACTAGACACACCTTTAGTATTTTAGTATTTTTCCCTTATGAGGTGGATTGGTGTTGTGACTTGGTCTTCCTGAGTCAGTGCAGTATGTGTGGAATGGTCCCTCCTCTAGGTTCTATTTGCTAGACACACCTTTAGTATTTTAGTATTTTTCCCTTATGAGGTGGATTGGTGTTGTGACTTGGTCTTCCTGAGTCAGTGCAGTATGTGTGGAATGGTCCCTCCTCTAGGTTCTATTTGCTAGACACACCTTTAGTATTTTAGTATTTTTCCCTTATGAGGTGGATTGGTGTTGTGACGTGGTCTTCCTGAGTCAGTGCAGTATGTGTGGTCTTCCTGAGTCAGTGCAGTATGTGTGGAATGTTCCCTCCTCTAGGTTCTATTTACTAGACACACCTTTAGTGTTTAGTATTTTTCCCGTATGAGGTGGATTGGTGTTGTGACTTGGTCTTCCTGAGTCAGTGCAGTATGTGTGGAATGTTCCCTCCTCTAGGTTCTATTTACTAGACACACGTTTAGTATTTTAGTATTTTTCCCGTATGAGGTGAATTGGTGTTGTGACTCGGTCTTCCTGAGTCAGTGCAGTATGTGTGGAATGTTCCCTCCTCTGGGTTCTATTTGCTAGACACACCTTTAGTATTTAGTATTTTTCTCTTATGAGGTAGATTGGTGTTGTGACTTGGTCTTCCTGAGTCAGTGCAGTATGTGTGGAATGTTCCCTCCTCTAGGTTCTATTTACTAGACACACCTTTAGTGTTTAGTATTTTTCCCTTATGAGGTGGATTGGTGTTGTGACTTGGTCTTCCTGAGTCAGTGCAGTATATGTGGAATGTTCCCTCCTCTGGGTTCTATTTACTAGACACACCTTTAGTATTTTTCCCTTATGAGGTGGATTGGTGTTGTGACGTCGTCTTCCTGAGTCAGTGCAGTATGTGTGGAATGTTCCCTCCTCTGGGTTCTATTTACTAGACACACCTTTAGTATTTTTCCCTTATGAGGTGGATTGGTGTTGTGACGTCGTCTTCCTGAGTCAGTGCAGTATGTGTGGAATGTTCCCTCCTCTAGGTTCTATTTACTAGACACACCTTTAGTGTTTAGTATTTTTCCCTTATGAGGTGGATTGGTGTTGTGACGTGGTCTTCCTGAGTCAGTGCAGTATGTGTGGAATGTTCCCTCCTCTGGGTTCTATTTGCTAGACACACCTTTAGTATTTAGTATTTTTCTCTTATGAGGTAGATTGGTGTTGTGACTTGGTCTTCCTGAGTCAGTGCAGTATGTGTGGAATGTTCCCTCCTCTAGGTTCTATTTACTAGACGCACCTTTAGTGTTTATTATTTTTCCCTTATGAGGTGGATTGGTGTTGTGACGTGGTCTTCCTGAGTCAGTGCAGTATGTTTGGAATGTTCCCTCCTCTAGGTTCTATTTACTAGACACACCCTTATGAGGTGGATTGGTGTTGTGACTTGGTCTTCCTGAGTCAGTGCAGTATGTGTGGTCTTCCTGAGTCAGTGCAGTATGTGTGGAATGTTCCCTCCTCTAGGTTCTATTTACTAGACACACCTTTAGTGTTTAGTATTTTTCCCTTATGAGGTGGATTGGTGTTGTGACGTGGTCTTCCTGAGTCAGTGCAGTATGTGTGGAATGTTCCCTCCTCTGGGTTCTATTTACTAGACACACCTTTAGTGTTTAGTATTTTTCCCTTATGAGGTGGATCGGTGGTCTTCCTGAGTCAGTGCAGTATGTGTGGAATGTTCCCTCCTCTAGGTTCTATTTACTAGACACACCTTTAGTGTTTAGTATTTTTCCCTTATGAGGTGGATTGGTGTTGTGACGTGGTCGTCCTGAGTCAGTGCAGTATGTGTGGAATGTTCTCTCCTCTGGGTTCTATTTGCTAGACACACCTTTAGTGTTTAGTATTTTTCCCTTATGAGGTGGATTGGTGTTGTGACGTGGTCTTCCTGAGTCAGTGCAGTATGTGTGGAATGCTCCCTCCTCTAGGTTCTATTTACTAGACACACCTTTAGTGTTTTAGTATTTTTCCCTTATGAGGTGGATTGGTGTTGTGACTCGGTCTTCCTGAGTCAGTGCACTATGTGTGGAATGGTCCCTCCTCTAGGTTCTATTTACTAGACACACCTTTAGTGTTTAGTATTGTTCCCTTATGAGGTGGATTGGTGTTGTGACTCGGTCTTCCTGAGTCAGTGCACTATGTGTGGAATGTTCCCTCCTCTAGGTTCTATTTACTAGACACACCTTTAGTGTTTAGTATTTTTCCCTTATGAGGTGGATTGGTGTTGTGACTCGGTCTTCCTGAGTCAGTGCAGTATGTGTGGAATGTTCCCTCCTCTGGGTTCTATTTACTAGACACACCTTTAGTATTTTTCCCTTATGAGGTGGATCGGTGTTGTGACTTGGTCTTCCTGAGTCAGTGCAGTATGTGTGGAATGGTCCCTCCTCTAGGTTCTATTTGCTAGACACACCTTTAGTATTTTAGTATTTTTCCCTTATGAGGTCGATTGGTGTTGTGACGTGGTCTTCCTGAGTCAGTGCAGTATGTGTGGTCTTCCTGAGTCAGTGCAGTATGTGTGGAATGTTCCCTCCTCTAGGTTCTATTTACTAGACACACCTTTAGTGTTAAGTATTTTTCCCGTATGAGGTGGATTGGTGTTGTGACTTGGTCTTCCTGAGTCAGTGCAGTATGTGTGGAATGTTCCCTCCTCTAGGTTCTATTTACTAGACACACGTTTAGTATTTTAGTATTTTTCCCGTATGAGGTGGATCGGTGTTGTGACGTGGTCTTCCTGAGTCAGTGTGGAATGGTCCCTCCTCTAGGTTCTATTTACTAGACACACCTTTAGTGTTTAGTATTTTTCCCTTATGAGGTGGATTGGTGTTGTGACGTGGTCTTCCTGAGTCAGTGCAGTATGTGTGGTCTTCCTGAGTCAGTGCAGTATGTGTGGAATGTTCCCTCCTCTAGGTTCTATTTACTAGACACACCTTTAGTATTTTAGTATTTTTCCCTTATGAGGTGGATTGGTGTTGTGACTTGGTCTTCCTGAGTCAGTGCAGTATGTGTGGAATGTTCCCTCCTCTGGGTTCTATTTACTAGACACACCCTTATGAGGTGGATTGGTGTTGTGACTTGGTCTTCCTGAGTCAGTGCACTATGTGTGGAATGTTCCCTCCTCTAGGTTCTATTTACTAGACACACCTTTAGTGTTTAGTATTGTTCCCTTATGAGGTGGATTGGTGTTGTGACTCGGTCTTCCTGAGTCAGTGCAGTATGTGTGGAATGTTCCCTCCTCTGGGTTCTATTTACTAGACACACCTTTAGTATTTTTCCCTTATGAGGTGGATCGGTGTTGTGACTTGGTCTTCCTGAGTCAGTGCAGTATGTGTGGAATGTTCCCTCCTCTGGGTTCTATTTGCTAGACACACCTTTAGTGTTTAGTATTTTTCCCTTTATGAGGTGGATTGGTGTTGTGACTTGGTCTTCCTGAGTCAGTGCAGTATGTGTGGAATGTTCCCTCCTCTAGGTTCTATTTACTAGACGCACCTTTAGTGTTTAGTATTTTTCCCTTATGAGGTGGATTGGTGTTGTGACGTGGTCTTCCTGAGTCAGTGCAGTATGTTTGGAATGTTCCCTCCTCTAGGTTCTATTTACTAGACACACCCTTATGAGGTGGATTGGTGTTGTGACTTGGTCTTCCTGAGTCAGTGCACTATGTGTGGAATGGTCCCTCCTCTAGGTTCTATTTACTAGACACACCTTTAGTGTTTAGTATTGTTCCCTTATGAGGTGGATTGGTGTTGTGACGTGGTCTTCCTGAGTCAGTGCAGTATGTGGGGAATGCTCCCTCCTCTAGGTTCTATTTACTAGACACACCTTTAGTGTTTAGTATTTTTCCCTTATGAGGTGGATTGGTGTTGTGACGTGGTCTTCCTGAGTCAGTGCAGTATGTGTGGAATGTTCCCTCCTCTAGGTTCTATTTACTAGACACAGCTTTAGTGTTTAGTATTGTTCCCTTATGAGGTGGATTGGTGTTGTGACTCGGTCTTCCTGAGTCAGTGCAGTATGTGTGGAATGTTCCCTCCTCTAGGTTCTATTTACTAGACACACCTTTAGTGTTTAGTATTTTTCCCTTATGAGGTGGATTGGTGTTGTGACGTGGTCTTCCTGAGTCAGTGCAGTATGTGTGGAATGTTCCCTCCTCTAGGTTCTATTTACTAGACACAGCTTTAGTGTTTAGTATTGTTCCCTTATGAGGTGGATTGGTGTTGTGACTCGGTCTTCCTGAGTCAGTGCACTATGTGTGGAATGTTCCCTCCTCTAGGTTCTATTTACTAGACACACCTTTAGTGTTTAGTATTTTTCCCTTATGAGGTGGATTGGTGTTGTGACTCGGTCTTCCTGAGTCAGTGCAGTATGTGTGGAATGTTCCCTCCTCTGGGTTCTATTTACTAGACACACCTTTAGTATTTTTCCCTTATGAGGTGGATTGGTGTTGTGACGTGGTCTTCCTGAGTCAGTGCAGTATGTTTGGAATGTTCCCTCCTCTAGGTTCTATTTACTAGACACACCTTTAGTGTTTAGTATTTTTCCCTTGTACGGTGTTGTGACGTGGTCTTCCTGAGTCAGTGCAGTATGTGTGGAATGTTCCCTCCTCTGGGTTCTATTTGCTAGACACACCTTTAGTATTTAGTATTTTTCTCTTATGAGGTAGATTGGTGTTGTGACTTGGTCTTCCTGAGTCAGTGCAGTATGTGTGGAATGTTCCCTCCTCTAGGTTCTATTTACTAGACGCACCTTTAGTGTTTAGTATTTTTCCCTTATGAGGTGGATTGGTGTTGTGACGTGGTCTTCCTGAGTCAGTGCAGTATGTTTGGAATGTTCCCTCCTCTAGGTTCTATTTACTAGACACACCCTTATGAGGTGGATTGGTGTTGTGACTTGGTCTTCCTGAGTCAGTGCACTATGTGTGGAATGGTCCCTCCTCTAGGTTCTATTTACTAGACACACCTTTAGTGTTTAGTATTGTTCCCTTATGAGGTGGATTGGTGTTGTGACTTGGTCTTCCTGAGTCAGTGCAGTATGTGTGGAATGTTCCCTCCTCTAGGTTCTATTTACTAGACACACCTTTAGTATTTTTCCCTTATGAGGTGGATTGGTGTTGTGACTTGGTCTTCCTGAGTCAGTGCAGTATGTGTGGAATGTTCCCTCCTCTAGGTTCTATTTACTAGACACACCTTTAGTGTTTAGTATTTTTCCCGTATGAGGTGGATTGGTGTTGTGACTTGGTCTTCCTGAGTCAGTGCAGTATGTGTGGAATGTTCCCTCCTCTAGGTTCTATTTACTAGACACACCTTTAGTGTTTAGTATTTTTCCCTTATGAGGTGGATTGGTGTTGTGACGTGGTCTTCCTGAGTCAGTGCAGTATGTGTGGAATGTTCCCTCCTCTGGGTTCTATTTACTAGACACACCTTTAGTGTTTAGTATTTTTCCCTTATGAGGTGGATTAGTGTTATGACTCGGTCTTCCTGAGTCAGTGCAGTATGTGTGGAATGTTCCCTCCTCTAGGTTCTATTTACTAGACACACCTTTAGTGTTTAGTATTTTTCCCTTATGAGGTGGATTGGTGTTGTGACGTGGTCGTCCTGAGTCAGTGCAGTATGTGTGGAATGTTCTCTCCTCTGGGTTCTATTTACTAGACACACCTTTAGTGTTTAGTATTTTTCCCTTATGAGGTGGATTGGTGTTGTGACTTGGTCTTCCTGAGTCAGTGCAGTATGTGTGGAATGTTCCCTCCTCTAGGTTCTATTTACTAGACGCACCTTTAGTGTTTAGTATTTTTCCCTTATGAGGTGGATTGGTGTTGTGACGTGGTCTTCCTGAGTCAGTGCAGTATGTTTGGAATGTTCCCTCCTCTAGGTTCTATTTACTAGACACACCTTTAGTGTTTAGTATTCCTTTATGAGGTGGATTGGTGTTGTGACTCGGTCTTCCTGAGTCAGTGCACTATGTGTGGAATGGTCCCTCTTCTAGGTTCTATTTACTAGACACACCTTTAGTGTTTAGTATTGTTCCCTTATGAGGTGGATTGGTGTTGTGACGTGGTCTTCCTGAGTCAGTGCAGTATGTGTGGAATGCTCCCTCCTCTAGGTTCTATTTACTAGACACACCTTTAGTGTTTAGTATTTTTCCCTTATGAGGTGGATTGGTGTTGTGACGTGGTCTTCCTGAGTCAGTGCAGTATGTGTGGAATGTTCCCTCCTCTAGGTTCTATTTACTAGACACAGCTTTAGTGTTTAGTATTGTTCCCTTATGAGGTGGATTGGTGTTGTGACTCGGTCTTCCTGAGTCAGTGCACTATGTGTGGAATGTTCCCTCCTCTAGGTTCTATTTACTAGACACACCTTTAGTGTTTAGTATTTTTCCCTTATGAGGTGGATTGGTGTTGTGACTCGGTCTTCCTGAGTCAGTGCAGTATGTGTGGAATGTTCCCTCCTCTGGGTTCTATTTACTAGACACACCTTTAGTATTTTTCCCTTATGAGGTGGATCGGTGTTGTGACTTGGTCTTCCTGAGTCAGTGCAGTATGTGTGGAATGTTCCCTCCTCTAGGTTCGATTTACTAGACACACCTTTAGTATTTTAGTATTTTTCCCTTATGAGGTGGATTGGTGTTGTGACTTGGTCTTCCTGAGTCAGTGCAGTATGTGTGGAATGGTCCCTCCTCTAGGTTCTATTTGCTAGACACACCTTTAGTATTTTAGTATTTTTCCCTTATGAGGTGGATTGGTGTTGTGACTTGGTCTTCCTGAGTCAGTGCAGTATGTGTGGAATGGTCCCT
The DNA here is from genome assembly GCF_040938575.1 of Ambystoma mexicanum. Lineage (NCBI taxonomy): Eukaryota > Metazoa > Chordata > Amphibia > Caudata > Ambystomatidae > Ambystoma > Ambystoma mexicanum. The sequence goes on from NC_090935.1 coordinate 3,359,839, forward strand.
CCTCTAGGTTCTATTTGCTAGACACACCTTTAGTATTTTAGTATTTTTCCCTTATGAGGTGGATTGGTGTTGTGACGTGGTCTTCCTGAGTCAGTGCAGTATGTGTGGTCTTCCTGAGTCAGTGCAGTATGTGTGGAATGTTCCCTCCTCTAGGTTCTATTTACTAGACACACCTTTAGTGTTTAGTATTTTTCCCGTATGAGGTGGATTGGTGTTGTGACTTGGTCTTCCTGAGTCAGTGCAGTATGTGTGGAATGTTCCCTCCTCTAGGTTCTATTTACTAGACACACGTTTAGTATTTTAGTATTTTTCCCGTATGAGGTGAATTGGTGTTGTGACTCGGTCTTCCTGAGTCAGTGCAGTATGTGTGGAATGTTCCCTCCTCTGGGTTCTATTTGCTAGACACACCTTTAGTATTTAGTATTTTTCTCTTATGAGGTAGATTGGTGTTGTGACTTGGTCTTCCTGAGTCAGTGCAGTATGTGTGGAATGTTCCCTCCTCTAGGTTCTATTTACTAGACGCACCTTTAGTGTTTATTATTTTTCCCTTATGAGGTGGATTGGTGTTGTGACGTGGTCTTCCTGAGTCAGTGCAGTATGTTTGGAATGTTCCCTCCTCTAGGTTCTATTTACTAGACACACCCTTATGAGGTGGATTGGTGTTGTGACTTGGTCTTCCTGAGTCAGTGCAGTATGTGTGGTCTTCCTGAGTCAGTGCAGTATGTGTGGAATGTTCCCTCCTCTAGGTTCTATTTACTAGACACACCTTTAGTGTTTAGTATTTTTCCCTTATGAGGTGGATTGGTGTTGTGACGTGGTCTTCCTGAGTCAGTGCAGTATGTGTGGAATGTTCCCTCCTCTGGGTTCTATTTACTAGACACACCTTTAGTGTTTAGTATTTTTCCCTTATGAGGTGGATTGGTGTTGTGACGTGGTCTTCCTGAGTCAGTGCAGTATGTGTGGAATGCTCCCTCCTCTAGGTTCTATTTACTAGACACACCTTTAGTGTTTTAGTATTTTTCCCTTATGAGGTGGATTGGTGTTGTGACTCGGTCTTCCTGAGTCAGTGCACTATGTGTGGAATGGTCCCTCCTCTAGGTTCTATTTACTAGACACACCTTTAGTGTTTAGTATTGTTCCCTTATGAGGTGGATTGGTGTTGTGACGTGGTCTTCCTGAGTCAGTGCAGTATGTGTGGAATGCTCCCTCCTCTAGGTTCTATTTACTAGACACACCTTTAGTGTTTAGTATTTTTCCCTTATGAGGTGGATTGGTGTTGTGACGTGGTCTTCCTGAGTCAGTGCAGTATGTGTGGAATGTTCCCTCCTCTAGGTTCTATTTACTAGACACAGCTTTAGTGTTTAGTATTGTTCCCTTATGAGGTGGATTGGTGTTGTGACTCGGTCTTCCTGAGTCAGTGCACTATGTGTGGAATGTTCCCTCCTCTAGGTTCTATTTACTAGACACACCTTTAGTGTTTAGTATTTTTCCCTTATGAGGTGGATTGGTGTTGTGACTCGGTCTTCCTGAGTCAGTGCAGTATGTGTGGAATGTTCCCTCCTCTGGGTTCTATTTACTAGACACACCTTTAGTATTTTTCCCTTATGAGGTGGATCGGTGTTGTGACTTGGTCTTCCTGAGTCAGTGCAGTATGTGTGGAATGGTCCCTCCTCTAGGTTCTATTTGCTAGACACACCTTTAGTATTTTAGTATTTTTCCCTTATGAGGTCGATTGGTGTTGTGACGTGGTCTTCCTGAGTCAGTGCAGTATGTGTGGTCTTCCTGAGTCAGTGCAGTATGTGTGGAATGTTCCCTCCTCTAGGTTCTATTTGCTAGACACACCTTTAGTGTTTAGTATTTTTCCCGTATGAGGTGGATTGGTGTTGTGACTTGGTCTTCCTGAGTCAGTGCAGTATGTGTGGAATGTTCCCTCCTCTAGGTTCTATTTACTAGACACACGTTTAGTATTTTAGTATTTTTCCCGTATGAGGTGGATCGGTGTTGTGACGTGGTCTTCCTGAGTCAGTGTGGAATGGTCCCTCCTCTAGGTTCTATTTACTAGACACACCTTTAGTGTTTAGTATTTTTCCCTTATGAGGTGGATTGGTGTTGTGACGTGGTCTTCCTGAGTCAGTGCAGTATGTGTGGTCTTCCTGAGTCAGTGCAGTATGTGTGGAATGTTCCCTCCTCTAGGTTCTATTTACTAGACACACCTTTAGTATTTTAGTATTTTTCCCTTATGAGGTGGATTGGTGTTGTGACTTGGTCTTCCTGAGTCAGTGCAGTATGTGTGGAATGTTCCCTCCTCTGGGTTCTATTTACTAGACACACCCTTATGAGGTGGATTGGTGTTGTGACTTGGTCTTCCTGAGTCAGTGCACTATGTGTGGAATGTTCCCTCCTCTAGGTTCTATTTACTAGACACACCTTTAGTGTTTAGTATTGTTCCCTTATGAGGTGGATTGGTGTTGTGACTCGGTCTTCCTGAGTCAGTGCAGTATGTGTGGAATGTTCCCTCCTCTGGGTTCTATTTACTAGACACACCTTTAGTATTTTTCCCTTATGAGGTGGATCGGTGTTGTGACTTGGTCTTCCTGAGTCAGTGCAGTATGTGTGGAATGTTCCCTCCTCTGGGTTCTATTTGCTAGACACACCTTTAGTGTTTAGTATTTTTCCCGTATGAGGTGAATTGGTGTTGTGACTCGGTCTTCCTGAGTCAGTGCAGTATGTGTGGAATGTTCCCTCCTCTGGGTTCTATTTGCTAGACACACCTTTAGTGTTTAGTATTTTTCCCTTTATGAGGTGGATTGGTGTTGTGACTTGGTCTTCCTGAGTCAGTGCAGTATGTGTGGAATGTTCCCTCCTCTAGGTTCTATTTACTAGACGCACCTTTAGTGTTTAGTATTTTTCCCTTATGAGGTGGATTGGTGTTGTGACGTGGTCTTCCTGAGTCAGTGCAGTATGTTTGGAATGTTCCCTCCTCTAGGTTCTATTTACTAGACACACCCTTATGAGGTGGATTGGTGTTGTGACTTGGTCTTCCTGAGTCAGTGCACTATGTGTGGAATGGTCCCTCCTCTAGGTTCTATTTACTAGACACACCTTTAGTGTTTAGTATTGTTCCCTTATGAGGTGGATTGGTGTTGTGACGTGGTCTTCCTGAGTCAGTGCAGTATGTGGGGAATGCTCCCTCCTCTAGGTTCTATTTACTAGACACACCTTTAGTGTTTAGTATTTTTCCCTTATGAGGTGGATTGGTGTTGTGACGTGGTCTTCCTGAGTCAGTGCAGTATGTGTGGAATGTTCCCTCCTCTAGGTTCTATTTACTAGACACACCTTTAGTGTTTAGTATTTTTCCCTTATGAGGTGGATTGGTGTTGTGACTTGGTCTCCTGAGTCAGTGCAGTATGTGTGGAATGTTCCCTCCTCTGGGTTCTATTTACTAGACACACCTTTAGTATTTTTCCCTTATGAGGTGGATTGGTGTTGTGACGTGGTCTTCCTGAGTCAGTGCAGTATGTGTGGAATGTTCCCTCCTCTAGGTTCTATTTACTAGACACACCTTTAGTGTTTAGTATTTTTCCCTTATGAGGTGGATTGGTGTTGTGACGTGGTCTTCCTGAGTCAGTGCAGTATGTGTGGAATGCTCCCTCCTCTTGGTTCTATTTACTAGACACACCTTTAGTGTTTAGTATTTTTCCCTTATGAGGTGGATTGGTGTTGTGACGTGGTCTTCCTGAGTCAGTGCAGTATGTGTGGAATGTTCCCTCCTCTGGGTTCTATTTGCTAGACACACCTTTAGTATTCAGTATTTTTCTCTTATGAGGTAGATTGGTGTTGTGACTTGGTCTTCCTGAGTCAGTGCAGTATGTGTGGAATGTTCCCTCCTCTAGGTTCTATTTACTAGACGCACCTTTAGTGTTTAGTATTTTTCCCTTATGAGGTGGATTGGTGTTGTGACGTGGTCTTCCTGAGTCAGTGCAGTATGTTTGGAATGTTCCCTCCTCTAGGTTCTATTTACTAGACACACCCTTATGAGGTGGATTGGTGTTGTGACTTGGTCTTCCTGAGTCAGTGCACTATGTGTGGAATGGTCCCTCCTCTAGGTTCTATTTACTAGACACACCTTTAGTGTTTAGTATTGTTCCCTTATGAGGTGGATTGGTGTTGTGACTTGGTCTTCCTGAGTCAGTGCAGTATGTGTGGAATGTTCCCTCCTCTAGGTTCTATTTACTAGACACACCTTTAGTATTTTTCCCTTATGAGGTGGATTGGTGTTGTGACTTGGTCTTCCTGAGTCAGTGCAGTATGTGTGGAATGTTCCCTCCTCTAGGTTCTATTTACTAGACACACCTTTAGTGTTTAGTATTTTTCCCGTATGAGGTGGATTGGTGTTGTGACTTGGTCTTCCTGAGTCAGTGCAGTATGTGTGGAATGTTCCCTCCTCTAGGTTCTATTTACTAGACACACCTTTAGTGTTTAGTATTTTTCCCTTATGAGGTGGATTGGTGTTGTGACGTGGTCGTCCTGAGTCAGTGCAGTATGTGTGGAATGTTCTCTCCTCTGGGTTCTATTTACTAGACACACCTTTAGTGTTTAGTATTTTTCCCTTATGAGGTGGATTGGTCTTGTGACTTGGTCTTCCTGAGTCAGTGCAGTATGTGTGGAATGTTCCCTCCTCTAGGTTCTATTTACTAGACGCACCTTTAGTGTTTAGTATTTTTCCCTTATGAGGTGGATTGGTGTTGTGACGTGGTCTTCCTGAGTCAGTGCAGTATGTTTGGAATGTTCCCTCCTCTAGGTTCTATTTACTAGACACACCTTTAGTGTTTAGTATTCCCTTATGAGGTGGATTGGTGTTGTGACTCGGTCTTCCTGAGTCAGTGCACTATGTGTGGAATGGTCCCTCTTCTAGGTTCTATTTACTAGACACACCTTTAGTGTTTAGTATTTTTCCCTTATGAGGTGGATTGGTGTTGTGACGTGGTCTTCCTGAGTCAGTGCAGTATGTGTGGAATGTTCCCTCCTCTAGGTTCTATTTACTAGACACAGCTTTAGTGTTTAGTATTGTTCCCTTATGAGGTGGATTGGTGTTGTGACTTGGTCTTCCTGAGTCAGTGCACTATGTGTGGAATGTTCCCTCCTCTAGGTTCTATTTACTAGACACACCTTTAGTGTTTAGTATTTTTCCCTTATGAGGTGGATTGGTGTTGTGACTCGGTCTTCCTGAGTCAGTGCAGTATGTGTGGAATGTTCCCTCCTCTGGGTTCTATTTACTAGACACACCTTTAGTATTTTTCCCTTATGAGGTGGATCGGTGTTGTGACTTGGTCTTCCTGAGTCAGTGCAGTATGTGTGGAATGTTCCCTCCTCTAGGTTCTATTTACTAGACACACCTTTAGTGTTTAGTATTCCCTTATGAGGTGGATTGGTGTTGTGACTCGGTCTTCCTGAGTCAGTGCAGTATGTGTGGAATGGTCCCTCCTCTAGGTTCTATTTGCTAGACACACCTTTAGTATTTTAGTATTTTTCCCTTATGAGGTGGATTGGTGTTGTGACTTGGTCTTCCTGAGTCCGTGCAGTATGTGTGGAATGGTCCCTCCTCTAGGTTCTATTTGCTAGACACACCTTTAGTATTTTAGTATTTTTCCCTTATGAGGTGGATTGGTGTTGTGACGTGGTCTTCCTGAGTCAGTGCAGTATGTGTGGTCTTCCTGAGTCAGTGCAGTATGTGTGGAATGTTCCCTCCTCTAGGTTCTATTTACTAGACACACCTTTAGTGTTTAGTATTTTTCCCGTATGAGGTGGATTGGTGTTGTGACTTGGTCTTCCTGAGTCAGTGCAGTATGTGTGGAATGTTCCCTCCTCTAGGTTCTATTTACTAGACACACGTTTAGTATTTTAGTATTTTTCCCTTATGAGGTGAATTGGTGTTGTGACTCGGTCTTCCTGAGTCAGTGCAGTATGTGTGGAATGTTCCCTCCTCTGGGTTCTATTTGCTAGACACACCTTTAGTGTTTAGTATTTTTCCCTTATGAGGTGGATTGGTGTTGTGACTTTGTCTTCCTGAGTCAGTGCAGTATGTGTGGAATGTTCCCTCCTCTGGGTTCTATTTGCTAGACACACCTTTAATGTTTTTCCCTTATGAGGTGGATTGGTGTTGTGACGTGGTCTTCCTGAGTCAGTGCCGTATGTGTGGAATGCTCCCTCCTCTAGGTTCTATTTACTAGACACACCTTTAGTGTTTAGTATTTTTCCCTTATGAGGTGGATTGGTGTTGTGACGTGGTCTCAGTATGTGTGGAATGTTCCCTCCTCTAGGTTCTATTTACTAGACACACCTTTAGTGTGTAGTATTTTTCCCTTATAAGGTGGATTGGTGTTGTGACGTGGTCTTCCTGAGTCAGTGCAGTATGTGTGGAATGCTCCCTCCTCTAGGTTCTATTTACTAGACACACCTTTAGTGTTTAGTATTTTTCCCTTATGAGATGGATTGGTGTTGTGACGTGGTCTTCCTGAGTCAGTGCAGTATGTGTGGAATGTTCCCTCCTCTAGGTTCTATTTACTAGACACACCTTTAGTGTTTAGTATTTTTCCCGTATGAGGTGGATCGGTGTTGTGACTTGGTCTTCCTGAGTCAGTGCAGTATGTGTGGAATGTTCCCTCCTCTGGGTTCTATTTGCTAGACACACCTTTAGTGTTTAGTATTTTTCTCTTATGAGGTAGATTGGTGTTGTGACGTGGTCTTCCTGAGTCAGTGCAGTATGTGTGGAATGCTCCCTCCTCTAGGTTCTATTTACTAGACACACCTTTAGTGTTTAGTATTTTTCCCTTATGAGGTGGATTGGTGTTGTGACGTGGTCTCAGTATGTGTGGAATGTTCCCTCCTCTAGGTTCTATTTACTAGACACACCTTTAGTGTGTAGTATTTTTCCCTTATAAGGTGGATTGGTGTTGTGACGTGGTCTTCCTGAGTCAGTGCAGTATGTGTGGAATGCTCCCTCCTCTAGGTTCTATTTACTAGACACACCTTTAGTGTTTAGTATTGTTCCCTTATGAGGTGGATTGGTGTTGTGACGTGGTCTTCCTGAGTCAGTGCAGTATGTGTGGAATGCTCCCTCCTCTATTTTCTATTTACTAGACACACCTTTAGTGTTTAGTATTTTTCCCTTATGAGGTGGATTGGTGTTGTGACGTGGTCTTCCTGAGTCAGTGCAGTATGTGTGGAATGGTCCCTCCTCAAGGTTCTATTTACTAGACACACCTTTAGTGTTTAGTATTTTTCCCTTATGAGGTGGATTGGTGCTGTGACTTGGTCTTCCTGAGTCAGTGCAGTATGTGTGGAATGTTCCCTCCTCTAGGTTCTATTTACTAGACACACCTTTAGTGTTTAGTATTTTTCCCGTATGAGGTGGATCGGTGTTGTGACTTGGTCTTCCTGAGTCAGTGCAGTATGTGTGGAATGGTCCCTCTTCTAGGTTCTATTTACTAGACACACCTTTAGTGTTTAGTATTGTTCCCTTATGAGGTGGATTGGTGTTGTGACGTGGTCTTCCTGAGTCAGTGCAGTATGTGTGGAATGCTCCCTCCTCTAGGTTCTATTTACTAGACACACCTTTAGTGTTTAGTATTTTTCCCTTATGAGGTGGATTGGTGTTGTGACGTGGTCTTCCTGAGTCAGTGCAGTATGTGTGGAATGTTCCCTCCTCTAGGTTCTATTTACTAGACACAGCTTTAGTGTTTAGTATTGTTCCCTTATGAGGTGGATTGGTGTTGTGACTTGGTCTTCCTGAGTCAGTGCACTATGTGTGGAATGTTCCCTCCTCTAGGTTCTATTTACTAGACACACCTTTAGTGTTTAGTATTTTTCCCTTATGAGGTGGATTGGTGTTGTGACTCGGTCTTCCTGAGTCAGTGCAGTATGTGTGGAATGTTCCCTCCTCTGGGTTCTATTTACTAGACACACCTTTAGTATTTTTCCCTTATGAGGTGGATCGGTGTTGTGACTTGGTCTTCCTGAGTCAGTGCAGTATGTGTGGAATGTTCCCTCCTCTAGGTTCGATTTACTAGACACACCTTTAGTATTTTAGTATTTTTCCCTTATGAGGTGGATTGGTGTTGTGACTTGGTCTTCCTGAGTCAGTGCAGTATGTGTGGAATGGTCCCTCCTCTAGGTTCTATTTGCTAGACACACCTTTAGTATTTTAGTATTTTTCCCTTATGAGGTGGATTGGTGTTGTGACTTGGTCTTCCTGAGTCCGTGCAGTATGTGTGGAATGGTCCCTCCTCTAGGTTCTATTTGCTAGACACACCTTTAGTATTTTAGTATTTTTCCCTTATGAGGTGGATTGGTGTTGTGACGTGGTCTTCCTGAGTCAGTGCAGTATGTGTGGTCTTCCTGAGTCAGTGCAGTATGTGTGGAATGTTCCCTCCTCTAGGTTCTATTTACTAGACACACCTTTAGTGTTTAGTATTTTTCCCGTATGAGGTGGATTGGTGTTGTGACTTGGTCTTCCTGAGTCAGTGCAGTATGTGTGGAATGTTCCCTCCTCTAGGTTCTATTTACTAGACACACGTTTAGTATTTTAGTATTTTTCCCTTATGAGGTGAATTGGTGTTGTGACTCGGTCTTCCTGAGTCAGTGCAGTATGTGTGGAATGTTCCCTCCTCTGGGTTCTATTTGCTAGACACACCTTTAGTGTTTAGTATTTTTCCCTTATGAGGTGGATTGGTGTTGTGACTTTGTCTTCCTGAGTCAGTGCAGTATGTGTGGAATGTTCCCTCCTCTGGGTTCTATTTGCTAGACACACCTTTAATGTTTTTCCCTTATGAGGTGGATTGGTGTTGTGACGTGGTCTTCCTGAGTCAGTGCCGTATGTGTGGAATGCTCCCTCCTCTAGGTTCTATTTACTAGACACACCTTTAGTGTTTAGTATTTTTCCCTTATGAGGTGGATTGGTGTTGTGACGTGGTCTCAGTATGTGTGGAATGTTCCCTCCTCTAGGTTCTATTTACTAGACACACCTTTAGTGTGTAGTATTTTTCCCTTATAAGGTGGATTGGTGTTGTGACGTGGTCTTCCTGAGTCAGTGCAGTATGTGTGGAATGCTCCCTCCTCTAGGTTCTATTTACTAGACACACCTTTAGTGTTTAGTATTGTTCCCTTATGAGGTGGATTGGTGTTGTGACGTGGTCTTCCTGAGTCAGTGCAGTATGTGTGGAATGCTCCCTCCTCTATTTTCTATTTACTAGACACACCTTTAGTGTTTAGTATTTTTCCCTTATGAGGTGGATTGGTGTTGTGACGTGGTCTTCCTGAGTCAGTGCAGTATGTGTGGAATGGTCCCTCCTCAAGGTTCTATTTACTAGACACACCTTTAGTGTTTAGTATTTTTCCCTTATGAGGTGGATTGGTGCTGTGACTTGGTCTTCCTGAGTCAGTGCAGTATGTGTGGAATGTTCCCTCCTCTAGGTTCTATTTACTAGACACACCTTTAGTGTTTAGTATTTTTCCCGTATGAGGTGGATCGGTGTTGTGACTTGGTCTTCCTGAGTCAGTGCAGTATGTGTGGAATGTTCCCTCCTCTGGGTTCTATTTGCTAGACACACCTTTAGTGTTTAGTATTTTTCTCTTATGAGGTAGATTGGTGTTGTGACGTGGTCTTCCTGAGTCAGTGCAGTATGTGTGGAATGCTCCCTCCTCTAGGTTCTATTTACTAGACACACCTTTAGTGTTTAGTATGTTTCCCTTATGAGGTGGATTGGTGTTGTGACGTGGTCTTCCTGAGTCAGTGCAGTATGTGTGGAATGCTCCCTCCTCTAGGTTCTATTTACTAGACACACCTTTAGTGTTTAGTATGTTTCCCTTATGAGGTGGATTGGTGTTGTGACGTGGTCTTCCTGAGTCAGTGCAGTATGTGTGGAATGTTCCCTCTAGGTTCTATTTACTAGACACACCTTTAGTGTTTAGTATTTTTCCCTTATGAGGTGGATTGGTGTTATGACTCGGTCTTCCTGAGTCAGTGCAGTTTGTGTGGAATGCTCCCTCCTCTAGGTTCTATTCACTAGACACACCTTTAGTGTTTAGTATGTTTCCCTTATGAGGTGGGATTGGTGTTGTGACGTGGTCTTCCTGAGTCAGTGCAGTATGTGTGGAATGTTCCCTCTAGGTTCTATTTACTAGACACACCTTTAGTGTTTAGTATTTTTCCCTTATGAGGTGGATTGGTGTTGTGACTTGGTCTTCCTGAGTCAGTGCACTATGTGTGGAATGTTCCCTCCTCTAGGTTCTATTTACTAGACACACCTTTAGTGTTTAGTATTTTTCCCTTATGAGGTGGATTGGTGTTGTGACGTGGTCTTCCTGAGTCAGTGCAGTATGTGTGGAATGTTCCCTCTAGGTTCTATTTACTAGACACACCTTTAGTGTTTAGTATTTTTCCCTTATGAGGTGGATTGGTGTTGTGACTTGGTCTTCCTGAGTCAGTGCAGTATGTGTGGAATGTTCCCTCCTCTGGGTTCTATTTACTAGACACACCTTTAGTATTTTTCCCTTATGAGGTGGATTGGTGTTGTGACGTCGTCTTCCTGAGTCAGTGCAGTATGTGTGGAATGTTCCCTCCTCTAGGTTCTATTTACTAGACACACCTTTAGTGTTTAGTATTTTTCCCTTATGAGGTGGATTGGTGTTGTGACGTGGTCTTCCTGAGTCAGTGCAGTATGTGTGGAATGTTCCCTCCTCTGGGTTCTATTTGCTAGACACACCTTTAGTATTTTTCTCTTATGAGGTAGATTGGTGTTGTGACTTGGTCTTCCTGAGTCAGTGCAGTATGTGTGGAATGTTCCCTCCTCTAGGTTCTATTTACTAGACGCACCTTTAGTGTTTATTATTTTTCCCTTATGAGGTGGATTGGTGTTGTGACGTGGTCTTCCTGAGTCAGTGCAGTATGTTTGGAATGTTCCCTCCTCTAGGTTCTATTTACTAGACACACCCTTATGAGGTGGATTGGTGTTGTGACTTGGTCTTCCTGAGTCAGTGCAGTATGTGTGGTCTTCCTGAGTCAGTGCAGTATGTGTGGAATGTTCCCTCCTCTAGGTTCTATTTACTAGACACACCTTTAGTGTTTAGTATTTTTCCCTTATGAGGTGGATTGGTGTTGTGACGTGGTCTTCCTGAGTCAGTGCAGTATGTGTGGAATGTTCCCTCCTCTGGGTTCTATTTACTAGACACACCTTTAGTGTTTAGTATTTTTCCCTTATGAGGTGGATCGGTGGTCTTCCTGAGTCAGTGCAGTATGTGTGGAATGTTCCCTCCTCTAGGTTCTATTTACTAGACACACCTTTAGTGTTTAGTATTTTTCCCTTATGAGGTGGATTAGTGTTATGACTCGGTCTTCCTGAGTCAGTGCAGTATGTGTGGAATGTTCCCTCCTCTAGGTTCTATTTACTAGACACACCTTTAGTGTTTAGTATTTTTCCCTTATGAGGTGGATTGGTGTTGTGACGTGGTCGTCCTGAGTCAGTGCAGTATGTGTGGAATGTTCTCTCCTCTGGGTTCTATTTGCTAGACACACCTTTAGTGTTTAGTATTTTTCCCTTATGAGGTGGATTGGTGTTGTGACGTGGTCTTCCTGAGTCAGTGCAGTATGTGTGGAATGCTCCCTCCTCTAGGTTCTATTTACTAGACACACCTTTAGTGTTTTAGTATTTGTCCCTTATGAGGTGGATTGGTGTTGTGACTCGGTCTTCCTGAGTCAGTGCACTATGTGTGGAATGGTCCCTCCTCTAGGTTCTATTTACTAGACACACCTTTAGTGTTTAGTATTGTTCCCTTATGAGGTGGATTGGTGTTGTGACGTGGTCTTCCTGAGTCAGTGCAGTATGTGTGGAATGTTCCCTCCTCTAGGTTCTATTTACTAGACACAGCTTTAGTGTTTAGTATTGTTCCCTTATGAGGTGGATTGGTGTTGTGACTCGGTCTTCCTGAGTCAGTGCACTATGTGTGGAATGTTCCCTCCTCTAGGTTCTATTTACTAGACACACCTTTAGTGTTTAGTATTTTTCCCTTATGAGGTGGATTGGTGTTGTGACTCGGTCTTCCTGAGTCAGTGCAGTATGTGTGGAATGTTCCCTCCTCTGGGTTCTATTTACTAGACACACCTTTAGTATTTTTCCCTTATGAGGTGGATCGGTGTTGTGACTTGGTCTTCCTGAGTCAGTGCAGTATGTGTGGAATGGTCCCTCCTCTAGGTTCTATTTGCTAGACACACCTTTAGTATTTTAGTATTTTTCCCTTATGAGGTCGATTGGTGTTGTGACGTGGTCTTCCTGAGTCAGTGCAGTATGTGTGGTCTTCCTGAGTCAGTGCAGTATGTGTGGAATGTTCCCTCCTCTAGGTTCTATTTACTAGACACACCTTTAGTGTTTAGTATTTTTCCCGTATGAGGTGGATTGGTGTTGTGACTTGGTCTTCCTGAGTCAGTGCAGTATGTGTGGAATGTTCCCTCCTCTAGGTTCTATTTACTAGACACACGTTTAGTATTTTAGTATTTTTCCCGTATGAGGTGGATCGGTGTTGTGACGTGGTCTTACTGAGTCAGTGTGGAATGGTCCCTCCTCTAGGTTCTATTTACTAGACACACCTTTAGTGTTTAGTATTTTTCCCTTATGAGGTGGATTGGTGTTGTGACGTGGTCTTCCTGAGTCAGTGCAGTATGTGTGGTCTTCCTGAGTCAGTGCAGTATGTGTGGAATGTTCCCTCCTCTAGGTTCTATTTACTAGACACACCTTTAGTATTTTAGTATTTTTCCCTTATGAGGTGGATTGGTGTTGTGACTTGGTCTTCCTGAGTCAGTGCAGTATGTGTGGAATGTTCCCTCCTCTGGGTTCTATTTACTAGACACACCCTTATGAGGTGGATCGGTGTTGTGACTTGGTCTTCCTGAGTCAGTGCAGTATGTGTGGAATGTTCCCTCCTCTGGGTTCTATTTGCTAGACACATCTTTAGTGTTTAGTATTTTTCCCGTATGAGGTGAATTGGTGTTGTGACTCGGTCTTCCTGAGTCAGTGCAGTATGTGTGGAATGTTCCCTCCTCTGGGTTCTATTTGCTAGACACACCTTTAGTGTTTAGTATTTTTCCCTTTATGAGGTGGATTGGTGTTGTGACTTGGTCTTCCTGAGTCAGTGCAGTATGTTTGGAATGTTCCCTCCTCTAGGTTCTATTTACTAGACACACCCTT